>NC_140585.1:407483381-407880950 GCF_964204655.1 Triturus cristatus | reverse complement strand
CGCCGGTTGCCGGCGTCGAACGTGGATCCACAGGAGCAGCCGGCGTCGAGCGAGGTCGAGACGACGCCGGTGAAGAAGGGAGCGGCGTCTATGTCCTCGGCGCCGGTAGATGCCAAGACTGCATCGCCGGAAAAAATGGAATGAAGGGGGCCTGAGGATAAGCCTGAGGAACCCCAAACTGAAGGCCATGGGACCCGAAGGTGCACCAGTGGAATACATGGCTCTTGAAAATACCCCGTACATTGCATTTAGATAATATGTGGGGTCCTGATCTGGTCCAGGGAATGCAGAATACTGATCAGGCATCACCGGACTCGGGCCAACCGGCGCCGACAGTGGAATTTTCGGGGCCGAAGGCTCACCCGGAACTGGAAGCTCCTCAACCGTAGCCAGAGACGAAGCCGGAGATGGAACCGGCGTCTGAGATGGAACCGGAGAATGAACCGGTGAAGCCACTGGAGAAGAAGGGCCAACAGGTGAATCCGGAAAGGATGAGGGAGATACAGAGTCCTTACGGCGTTGAGAAGGTGACTTCGACTTCGGAGCTGTACTCTTGTGAGAGTGACGTTGAGAAGAATGTCTCCTCTTCTTCTTGTGCTTCTTAGATCTTGAAGCATGCCCCGAAGTCGACTTCGACGCCGACCTCGATCTTGACCTCGTTCTTGATTTTCTCCTACCTCTCTGCTCTTTTTTCATCCTCGCGATGAAAAGCTTCGCTTCTCTCTCCTTGAGAGCCTTGGAACTCATCTTGCTACAGCAAGAACATCCATCCACATCATGGTCCGAAGATAGGCACCATACGCAGTCGTCATGTGGATCCGTGATGGACATATGCTTTCCACATTCACGACAGGGCTTGAATCCCGACTTCTTTGTCGACATTTTCACAATAAAGGACAGAGAAAGCCAGTAGAAACACAAAGTAACAGTGAAGCTACAGATAGAGATTCCCGAAATTCGTTGGCGTCGACGGCGCGGAAAAATGGGAACTGACGTCATCACGCCGACGAGGTCTTCTTATGGAGCCGGTGACATCAGCGGAGTCGCGAGCGGAGCCGTGTCTCTGTGACGTCGTCTTCGACCTCATCGGCGTGGACTGCTACAAAAGTTTCCGAATGTTGCTGGCGCAGGGGATATTCACAAGGTGAGGAATCCACTGGCAGATGTATCCATCAGAAACCCGTTTTATTTTTAATAAACGAAAAAGATCAAGAACAAAAAATCCACATCCTCCATACAGCAACATATAACACATTGGGTACATCAGAAGTATGGAATCGCTGCTTATAGCAAATTGGGAACAAAAACTAAATTGTGTAAAGATAGAAAAGAAGGGTGGGGGAAAAGAGAAAAATAATATTTAATAAAAATAGAAGGCGCCAGCCCAAGACCTTCAGCAATCACAAGGAAGGCTGTCCTCATCTTGCCGTCTGTTTTTATAATACAATTGGCAAAATTAACGAAGAGTTAGGAAAAGAGTGCTTAATTAAGAACCCATGGGGTAACCGGGTCTGTTATGTGCAAGCAATGGGCCTGTAACATGCAAGAGGTAAGCCCCTGGGAAGTGGTAATGAGAAAAAGGAAACATGGGGAGAATAAGGGGGAGCTGGAGGGAGAATTCTAGGCATCCTTAACGATTTTTGGGGGGTGGGAGGGTGTCCAGACATATTAGGATATGAAGTGATTGGTACATTGTCAGCATTGGTGGGAAGGTTCCATCCATTGCTGGAGATGGGTGAGATGTAACTATACGCCACTATTGCAATCAAGAGTTAGAGTACCCTTTAACAATAAACACAGATGAAGGGTGTCTGACTGCATAGACTCATCACAACTGGCACTTAATGTGCACAAAACATCCCTAACCTAAAGAGTCATCCCTGATTGGATCGAGACATTAAGACATATGTAAGGATGAAAAGTGGGTGATTCTTCAAAAACGGTCTACCAAAAGAATGATACTCAAGTGGTTGCAATGACCACATTACATTTCTACTTGTTGAGCTGCAAAGGTTAATACTATCTGGCGACCAGAAGCATTAAACTGGATACAGTACAACTGTCAACAATCCTTCAGTACCACAAACTCATTCATCTCCTCTTGTGAAGTGGCCCAAAGTGCAGTCTCAGGTCGACTGTTAAGACTATAAATCAGTCTTTCACTCTAGTCATTTCCATCAGTTGTTCATTTAAGATCGGTATTAATGCAGTTTTACATTTCTCTAGATGAACAATATGGCTACTGCTAATGCTACGACACAGGTTTATAATTAGTCTCTAGAATGTCAGTTGAGTCACAGGAGTGCAGTGGATGACAAAACTACAGATGCCACTAGAGCTTGGCTCATGTTTTCTAACCTACGACCAGAGAAGAGGAAGGGAAGAGGACGACCGCAAGATGCACATGGTCGCCCATAGAGGGAATTTGAGCACATAACATGTTTGTACAATTTCGCCTGAGACCAGTGCCAGTCATCCAAGATCCTGAAAAAAAACCATCTTGAGTTTGGCTACCTGAAGACCCACATTACACAGCTATATATAGCTGAGACTATAGACTCCTACATTTGGCCAAGGATTTGTGGTATAGAAGCATCAGTGGGTCCATCAGAGAACATAGATCACAATCAAGCATTGGTTTTAGGCAGTTTATCATAAGGCCACCATCAATAATGTCTTGTGTGAAATAGATTTATTTATCAAACCTCTCATGGTAATGAAATTTGGTTCTTAGTTGGTATTCTTGCACTGTACCAGAGGACAGCATTCAGATGCACTAAACAGTGGATCCCCAACTTCTTGTGTAGTAAGCACTGCCAGCTGGAGCTCAGTGCATGAAGCTATGCCATATGCATAAGCCAGATAAGAAAAAATGACCTTATAATAACTTATTTTTATGTTTCCTGTCTTGTGATAGCTTGCTTTGTTTTGTATCTTGTATATAGGAACATTGTAATCTTAACCTTCAGGATATTTAATATGCAAATGACATCTTGCTAGAAAATGTGCATACATTTAATTAATTGCCTTTGTTCCTTTTGGAACAGCATTCACCATTTTCTTCGCATATGACTATTTCCGCTACTATTTGGTATTGTAAAAGCATCTTGTAATTATGAACATTTGCATGTCTTGACAACAGGAGGCATGTGAGAAAGTGCCCTTTTTTAAATGACCCATACAAGATTTTCTGGACTAATGAAACCGTTTTTCCTTTTTGCCTCTGTGCACTGGGACACTGCTAAGCAGATCCTGTGCATGTGCTTGGATTTCTAAAAGCTGAAAAAACGGGCAAACTACTAATTGGCATACTTAACTTTCCAATACGAACATCGTATATGGTGCAGAAATACACCCATGGCAGGGAAAATTAAATATAACCTGTGGACTGCAGCACACTTGTGCCATCTACTAGCATGACAAGGGAAAACATGACTTCAGGCCTACCACTACAGCCTGACCATTGCACTTTACACCTGCAATCTGATCGGCCAAAATATACTTTTTTGACAGGATAAAAACCTTCCTTTTACGTATTATTAAGTCACCCTAAGTAGGATTGGTAGCCTACCACAAAAGTTGCATGGTACTTAAAAGTGGGGCATGTAGACATTTAACGTTACCATGTCCCTGCAGTGAGAAGGCCCACACAATTATTATCACTGTGGAAAGCTCTGAATGTCCTACGTGAAAACTAAAGTAGAAATGAATAAGTTACTTACCTTCGGTAACAATGTATCTGTAAGAGACATAATAAGAAATTTGAAAGGAATGTCCCCGCTATCCTAAATTTTTATGGGCAGTAGCTCCATATAAAATAACAGTGTCACCCACAGAAGAAATGAAATCACAGTTATTTATTCATCATATTTTAAAATTCATTACTTTTTTTGGTACAAAAATTGTTTTTCCATAAATATTTTCTTTTTTTTCACATAAATATTTTAAGTGAATAAATGTGAATACACAGTAAATAACACCATACATATGTAAAACAAGTAAATAATCACAAGACAGAACAAGCCCTAAAAAAAGAAAAATTGACAACACTATACAGAGGATTAACTCACAACCAAATAGACCATGACTGAATAACAAACCTACATGAATGTGAAACTAAAGAACTATCCTAACAGGACAAAAAGAATAAACATAAGACAGAAAATACAAAGCCAATACATCGCATAAAGCACATATAACGACAAAGGTGAAAAGCGCGCGTCCTACGTGAAAACTAAAGTAGAAATGAACCAAGTTACTTACCTTCGGTAACAATGCATCTGTAAGAGAGATATGTAGCTATAGATTCCTTACCTTAGAATTATCCCCAGGCGAAAGACTGGATCCGGACAAATTTTTCACAGCAGTACCGCTGCACGTCAGTAGGTGGTGTCGGTCGACTTTGCATCCGTCGTCAGCATCGTGGTCACCGGGATGACGTCGTGGTGTCTACTTAGACGCCGCCCCTGCGTGCTGACGTCAATTCAGACACGACTTACCACGCTAGAAGCGCAGAGCCATGCAGGACACTGACCACTGGTGCACATAACTAAGGCCCTGTAAGGGAGTCCCTCTCCCTAGAAGTCAGTTCGCAGAAGGGGGGGGGGGTGGGGGGGGGGGGGCGGGAGGATGGGTGGGGCGTAAAGGAATCTATAACTACATATGTCTCTTACAGATACATCGTTACCGAAGGCAAGTAACTTGTTCATCTGAAAGAGACCGTAGTTATAGATTACTTACCTTAGACTAGATACTCCAACAATGACAACCCCGGTGGAGGGTCTGCAAACTAAGTTCATACCAGAAAGTCCAGGAGAACCGAGCAGCCGAAAAAGCGGTCTCTCCGGACTTGGCTGTCCAGGCAGTAATGTTTTGTAAGCGTGTGCAGGGATGCCCACGTGGCTGCCTGGCAGATGTCAACCAGCTGAACTCCCAATGCAGTAGTGGCTGCCATCACCCTGGTAGAGTGGGCAAAGGTTTAGAGGCTGCTTCACGGGGGGTGGGGGGGAAACGAGCATTGGTGGTTAGGCCCGCCTGGCAATCATCCTGTCCACATGAGTCCCTGTGCTGGGCTTGGACCAAGTGCCCAGAAGGATGTCAGTGAGAGCCTCATTAAAAGGCAGCATGGGCTCCGAACAGGCTGCTGCTGGCTGAAGCACCTCAGTCAGGATGTTAGTCCTGACAGCCACCGTAGGAAGCTTGAGGCCTAAGGTCTCAGCCGCCCTATGCAACACCACAGTGTAGGAAGCTCCCTCCTCTGTAGCCACGGTAGGGGGAGAAAGCATACCAAGGTTTGGGGACGTATCCAGACCACTGGCATCACCCAACTCCTCTTGCCAGTTGCGGCTCCTCAAGTTGGTCTGCTAGAGGGTCAACAGACTCCTCCCAGTCCTCCTCACCCTCCTCTGGCTGCCACTCAGGGCGGTAGGGAACACCAGGGATGAACAGCAGTACGAAAGTACCCTCCGGCGCCGGTACCGATGTCGGTCAACGTTTGGTCCGCGCCGTGTCCAAATCGGGGGTAAGGTTGGGGTCGACGCCGGTGGTGGGCGCAACCGACATCAGGGGCGTCATTACTGGAATCGGCGCCGGGGAAGGTACCCTGAGGTCGACCGGCGCCGACCCGGATCCAGGCCTGGCATCGAAGGCCCAGGGCCCCCAGCTGAGTCCGTGGGGCCCGAAGGCGCGCCTGCGTGGTCGGGCTGCCCAAAGAAGCTGTGCAGCGCTTCGTAAAATGCACGATGCTAGGCAGGGGAAACTCCGGCTACGGGAAAAGGAGGTAAGCGTGGAGACGTCCCAGCGGGCTCTGAGTGAGGGGCTAGAGAGCGACAACTCTCTGGGACCGCGTTGCGTCGGCTGATGGACGGGGAGAAGGTGAAGAGCGACAATGCTTCTTCGCCTTCTTCTTGTGCGTCGACTTACCCGAGGATGCGAAGACTACGAGGGCGAATGGTGGTGATTCCGCGACCTGTCCCACAACCTACCCTCGACCGGGACCTCAAACAGCACGGAGAAGACTGCAGGGCCTCCAAAAGCTTTCAGGACCGCTCTCGCAAAGACTTCGGGTTCAGGACCCGGCAGTCTGAGCACGACTTTGGGTCATGGTCGCACTCCAGGCACCAGAGACACACACAAGGTGCGGATCTGTGACCGACATCAATTTGTGACAGGAGTCACAGGGTTTGAAACCGGGCCGATGGCTGGACATCCCTTGTGCACCAGGAGTCAAAGACTCAAAAAGACAGACAAAGGTCAAAAGAGGGTTAGTTAAAAAGTGACTAAGGGGCACGCTCTCTCCAGATCCGCGCTGGCTGGCGCGGAAAAAGAAACAACTGACGTCAGTGCGCAGGGGCGGCGTCTAAGTAGACACCGCAACGCCATCCCGGCAGCCACGACGCACGTGGAGTTGACGACACCACCTACCGACACGCAGAAGTACTGCTACGAATACATTTCTCCGGATCCAGTCTGACACTTGGGGTAATTCTAAGGCAAAAACTGCAGATTCCAGTTGCGGTTCCTTTGTAGTGAGAGCTTGGATTTCACCAATAGAGCCTGGCTGACATAATGGCCAAGAGGAAAGCCACTTTCCAGGAAAGGAACTTTAATTTGCATTTGTGTGTTGGCTCAAAGGGAGGACGCAACAGTTGTGACAAAACTGTGTTTAATTGCCACAAAACTGTAGGAGGCTTAAGAGGCGGAAAAGCTCTAAAAAGTCCCTTAATAAATTCTTTGACGAGTCGGTTAGACCACAGAGAGGTGTGATTTGAGCGTCCTCTATACCTAGAAATTGAAGCAAGGAGAACTCTTATGGAAGAGTGAGAAAGTCCTGATTTTGCTAAGTGCAAGATATAAGGCAGCGCCTGCTCCGGAGATGAAGAGAATGGATGCAATGCTTGCGAGATACACAGCTAAATGGAAGAGATTCTGTGTTTGGTGTAACATTCCAACTTAGACGGAGCTCGAGACTTCTGTAGTATCTTAGTACACTCCTTGGTAAGCCTCAAATCCCCAAGTTCAGTACAGTGAGGAGCCAAGCGACAAATGAAGAGGGAATTTGTGGATGAACCACTTGTCCCTGGTTCATGTAAAGAAGATTCCCCTTTGGAGGGAAGCCAATCGGAGAAAACTCTGATAGGCGATGCAACTCGGTGTATAAAAACTGTCTTGCCAAACCTGGAGCAATTAGACAAGGCTCTTGCTTCACTTTTTTAAGTACTCAAGGAATGAGTGGAAACAGGGGAAAAGCTTAAGCGCACATCCCCGTCCAAGGAAACTGGAAGGTATCTCCCCATGAATTTTGAGGAGGATGTCTGCTTGCAAAAAGAGGTCACTTTTTGTTGAGGAATGTAGTGAACAGATCGGATGTTGGGTAACCCCAGGATTGAAAAACCTCTTTCAAATGTTGGTCGTTGAGTTCCCATTCGTGGCACTGTTTGGAGGCCCTGCTGAGAGAGTCAGCCTTCTCGTTGTGAATCCCTGGCACGTGCTCCACTCGCAAGGCAATGTGGTTGACAAGGAGCCATTCCCATATCTGCTAAGTAAGAAGGGAAAGCGCTTGAGATCTCGTTCTGCCTTGCTTTCGGAAGTAAAACATTGTCCTAGTGTTGTCCGTCCTAACGAGCACTGACGCACCTTTGATCCGAGGCAGGAAGGACTTCAGACCTAAACGCACTGCTTAGAGCTCCAGAATGTTTATATGACACTCTGATTCTTGTTAGGACCGCTTGCCGTGAACCTGTAATTCTTGAAGGTGAGCACCCTCCATCCGTCCATCGACACATCCGAGGTTATCACCAGTTGTGGTACAGAGTGAATGAAAGAGACCTTGCAACAGGTTGTCCTTGACCATCAACCAGGCAATAGCGGCAGTCATTGATGCTGAAATGTGAACCTTTTCGTTCAATGAGCATTGAGGCAGAACTGACTGCGCATCAAGCTGTTCCTGCAGCGGTCGCATGCAAAGTCGGCAATTGGGAATGAGCGTAATGCAAGAGAACATCATCCCCAGCATGGACTTGTACTGCCTCACAGAAACTAAACTTTTTGTTGAAAAAAGCTTTGTCGTACCCATTTCCTGAGTGGGAAAGACTTTGCCCGGCTGTGTCGAGACGTGCACCCAGAAAGACCAACTATTTGGCTGAGATAATGGACAATTTTTCCAGATTGATGCGAAGACCTAGAGACTAGAAGAGAACCCGACAGGCTCTCGTTGAAATTTCTGCCGCTTGAAAAGATGGAGTCGTTATGAGCCAATCGTCCAGGTATGGGAATACCTGGTAACCTGAACGTCTTAAGAAGGCTGCTATCTGTGCCATGTACTTTGTGAACACCCTGGAAGCGGTCTTTAAACCAAAAGGAAGCACTTTTTGATTCGGTAATGGCGCCCTGACAATCTTAAACCGGAGACATTTTTGATGCTGTGGGTAGAACCTCAGCCTTCCGCCTACTGGTGATGTATGCTCGTAGGCTCTTGAATCTTCTCTTCCCCCTGATGACACTTTTTTGCGCCTCACCCTTGGGGACCTTACGAGGGTAGGCGTCTTCTTGCGTGCTGAGTCACTTCGAGGAGGGCTGATCGCCCCCTCTCCTCCTTTGGCCACGTCCGTTCCCTCTCCCGCGAAAGGACTGGCCCCGAGGTTGATATTGCCAGTTTTGCTTCTGCTGACTTTGTCCGTGACCTTCGCCCTGCTGACCTTGCTGGAACGCCTGGTGCGACGTCCCCTGTTGGCTTCCACCCCTACCGTAGGGTCTCCTCGAGGGATTTCCTCGTCTCATTCCCCTCAGCTGTAGGGCCCCCATGGACCTCGCTGTCTCGTTTTCCTTCTTGAGCTGGGTGAGCTTTTCGTCCACCGTTGCTCCGAACAGTGTCTCTCCGTTGAAGGGGGTGCCAAGGATGTTGTTCTGCACTTCCGGTTTGAATCCCGAGATTCTTAGCCATGCATGCCTCCTCTCTGTGACCCCTATGGCCATGAGTCTTGCTGAAGTCTCTGCCCCATCCAATGCCGTCTTTATACAGGAGTTGGCGATGTTCTTGCCTTCATCCACCAGGTGAGAGGCTCTCTGGCGGTATTCTTCGGGGAGGTGCTTTACTAGCTCCCCCATCTCATCCCAGTGTTGGTATTGGTGTCTATTGAGGAGTGCATTCGAATTCGCCATGCGCCAGTGCATTGCGGCGTTCCTCTCGACCTTTCTGCCTGTGAGGTCGATCCTCCTGCTCTCCTTATCCGGAGGTGGGCCCGAAGTTGCTGGAACGTTGGCCCTTCTCCTGGCCGTGGAGGCTATGATGGAGTCTGCGGTGACGCTACCCTTGATGTAAGGTGGGTCCAGGGAGGAGTGCTTATATTTCTTCTCTGTCCTGGGCGTGATCGACCGGCAGGTGGCAGGCTCCTTGAAGGCTTCTCTCCCCTGGTTCATCACGCTTTGTAGCATGGGGAGGAACTGACTCCTAGTCTGGATGGGGAGCAGTGTTTCGACGAGAAAATCGGCTTTCGGCCTCTCCTCGTCGAGTTTGACGCCGAAGGCCATTGCTGCGCTCTTCACCACCATATTGTATACCCCGATGTCGTCGGGTGGCGAAGGCCTCGAGGGGTACGTGTCCACGGCCTCCTCAGGGTTTTCGGTGTCGAGATCGTGCCATTCGACATCGTTGCTGGTAGATGCCGCCGATTCGTAGAACGACTGTTGGTCTTCTTCCTCGGCTTCTTCCTCATAATAGGGCTCCTCTTCTTCCTCGAGATCCCTTGTCAGCCCTTCGGCGTCGAACTCGCCTTCGACCTCGACGACGTCCGCCGATGAAACCGTTGGAATCTTGAATTCCTTCATCCTGGCGTCGAACTCCTTCTTCCTTTGAAGGATGTTCTCCATTTCGGCCTCGAGCCGCCTCTTCTTTTTCTCCATTTCGGAGATGCTTTCGGCGTCGACCGCGGGTCTCTTCGATGAAACTTGCGTCGACGTCGAACGTTCTTTCTGCGTCGATCGGCCAGTTTCATGGGACGATTTCGACGACCCTTGCCTTTCGGCGTCTTTCTGCCCCAGGGAGTCCTTTTGTAAGGATCCGCTGGGCCTTTTGTCCGAAGTTCCCCCTTTGGACGTCGAAGTTTTCGGCGCCGGGGTTCCCTTCGTGGACCTTGACTCAGTTTTTCTCGAGTCACCCTCGTGTTTTCGAGGTGTCTTTTGACTTGCGCTCGACGATTCTCTTACCTCGTCTTCTTTTTTCTTGTCGGTCTCTACGACCGTGAAGTTTTCGGCTGTCTCGGCGACGTTGTCCTCGTCGTCCGTGTCGAGGCCCAGCTCGTAGAGTGTCGGGGGTTTCCCTTTGCCATCCATGTTGGCGTTGGCTCTTCTCTGCCTCTCTCTCACTCTGAGTGTCTTCGGCGCGAAGGCTGAGCAGGCGTTGCAGTCGATACTCCGGTGATCCACCGGTAGGCAGAGGTTGCAGACCGGATGCTGGTCTTTCTGCGCGAACTTGTGGTGGCAGTTTGGGCAGAACTTGAATGGCGTCTTGTCCATTTCGCTCAGGGTCTCTGAGCGTGCATTCTCCAAGGCTGTCGAAGAAAAAAGGTTCGCTGGTCCTCTTTCTTCGCGCTCCTGATGAAATCTGTTCTATTCCTGATGTCTTCTCTTGATTCTATCGATGAAACTCGCTTTTCTTCCTTCTTCCTCCGAGTGAATTTCTGGAGCTTCCCGATGACGATCCAGACCCAACGGCGGAAAAAAGAATCTGAAGATGGCGCCCCAAAGGTGGGACTTCCGCAGGAAGCACGACGACGTCACGGGAGGTGCACCAAATGGTGGACGTCGACGCCCACCTGGGCTACAAAAAAAAAAAAAAAAAAAACAAATAAAAGACTACGAATCCGGACCCAACCACAAGATCGCGGAATAATGCACAGCATAGTGAATCCAGAAAGATTCACGCTGCAAAACTAACCTTTTTGTTGAAAAAAGCTTTGTCGTACCCATTTCCTGAGTGGGAAAGACTTTGCCCGGCTGTGTCGAGACGTGCACCCAGAAAGACCAACTATTTGGCTGAGATAATGGACAATTTTTCCAGATTGATGCGAAGACCTAGAGACTAGAAGAGAACCCGACAGGCTCTCGTTGAAATTTCTGCCGCTTGAAAAGATGGAGTCGTTATGAGCCAATCGTCCAGGTATGGGAATACCTGGTAACCTGAACGTCTTAAGAAGGCTGCTATCTGTGCCATGTACTTTGTGAACACCCTGGAAGCGGTCTTTAAACCAAAAGGAAGCACTTTTTGATTCGGTAATGGCGCCCTGACAATCTTAAACCGGAGACATTTTTGATGCTGTGGGTGAATGGGAATATGCAAATAGGTGTCTAAGAGATCGAGAGAAGAATTAAAATCCCCTTTTTCCATGAGAAGAAGAATCTCCTGAATGGAGAGCATCCTGAAAAATTGACTCTTGATGAACTTGTTCAGCATTCTGAGTTCCATGAACTGCCTCAATTTCCCATTTTTCTTTTTGATGAGGAAGAAGTGGGAATAAAACCCCCGGTTTTGCTGGTTAAGGAGTACTTCCTCTATGGCCTGCTTGAGAAGAAGCAAATGTATTTCCTTCTTGAGATCTGGAAGCTGATGGAGCAGAACTTTGTGCAGTGGAACATTTGGAGGATGCTGAATAAATTCTAGTGTGTGGCTATGTTGGAAGATATCTGGAACCCATCTGTCTGAAGAAATGGAGTTCCATTTCTGAAAGGATGCGGAGAATGCATGATCGTGGTGTGAGACTATGGTAGCAGGCGCCTGATGAGCTTCATTGTCTCCTATTGGAGTCTTGGGACTTTCCAGCAGATTGCTGCCTCTTGTTTCCTGCCGGTCTTGAATAAGACTGAGCGAGGTTAGACTGGAAGGACCGGTTGTATGGCTGGTAGGTACTCTGCGGATATGGCTGGTACCGCTGCTGAAATTGAAGACGGGATAAGAATTGCCCCCGACCTCTAGCCCGAAAGGGCTGAAAGCGGCGCTCGTGTAGATTGCCTAAGGCTTGGCTGTATCCATGTCCTTCTTGATAGATTGTAGCTTCTCGTCTATGGGCTTACCAAACACGCACTACATCAAGAGGCATATCTAAAACGTTGGCTTGGACCTCTGGACGAAAGGGGGTTGCTTTTAGCCATCCCTGGCGACGCAGAACCGTCGCTCCTGCCATCTGTCGAAATGCAGTGGATGAAACGTCCATAGCTATATCAGTGAGCTCCAAAGACGCTCTTTCTTTTTATCCTCTGGGAGATACTCCAACAGAGTAGAGATGTCCAACCACATCTGCCGGTCATATCTCCCCAAAATGGCAATGGCATTAGAGGCTCAAACGGAGGTAGCCACCAGCGCTGAGAGACTCTTTCCAATATTTTCGAGGCAACGACCCTCCTTGTCCAGCGGAGCAGTGCAGTGCAGGGAGATGCTGGATTCTTGGCTCTTATTTGGCTTGCTGCTTGCATGGTCACAGAGTCCAGCCTCGGGTGACCAATGAGGCATGCACGCGAGTCATCAGGAGCCTTGTATTTTCTGTCCAGTTTTGGAATAACAGCTGGAACGGAGGCAGGTGTTTTCATTAACATTAGCCCTTCTTGCCAAAGACAGTCATTTATAGGAATTGCTCTTACTGAACGTTGAGTGCCTGGTTTAAAATCATATAGAAAACACTCAGTGCAGTTGGCATTGGCAAATCAAAACTTTTGGAGGCACGCTCTAGAAGATCATGAAATCCCCCGATATTTGCCGGAGGGGAATCCTCAGCAGGAGGGTTAGGAAATGGTGCCATAGAGGCTATGTAGTCATCCCATTCATCATGGGCATCTGTGTCTGTTTGTATCTCACCTTCTTCTGTCTGAGCATCCGGAGTATCCTCCGTGATGACCATAGGAGGAGGAAAGGACTTCTCCCTTGTGGATTTGGGAGTACTTTGGCCCGGAAGAATAGTGGGTACCTCTTGGGGAAGTAAAGGCCTCTGAGGAGCATTTGCTTTGCCTGAAAACGCCTGTAATAGTCATTAAGCATGTGCCGGACATCAGACACCAGAGACACTGGAACTTACATTGATGGTTCCCTGAACTGATGATGCTCCTCCTCTCTGTCATTGTATGGATAACATTCCTGGAAGGAATCCTGCCTCTGCATGAAGCAAGTGTCTCTTTCCGCAAAAGAAAATTACCCTGCCAGATAAGAAGATGGATCATTGTCCTCAATGTACTCATCATCAGAATCTTGGCACTTGACCCTTAAATGCGATGGACTGTATGCAGGGCCAAACATAACTTCATCCTCCGACTCTTTGAAGTCCAGAAGGAGAACAGGAGGTATAGGAGATATTTTTGAGAAATCCTGAATTTGCCTGGGCTGAAGTAGATTTTTCCCTCTATCGATGGGCCCGTCGACGGGCTCGACGACGGTGCAACCGCCGATGCAATCGTCTGTGGTCCTGTCGACGGTGCGTGGACAGCCTTCGTCTGCGGGGGCGTCGTCGCTGGAACCGTCGACGGTGAAGGCCTCATCGACGACGTTACCACCGTTGTTGAAGCTCCCGCCACCGTTACTGCAGTCAACGGCTTGACCTGTGCCATCACCGACGAAGCGGTCCACGGTGCAGGACCCTCTGGTTTTCTTGAGGAGAGTGGAATCTACGACGCCGTCGACAGTCGAGAAGATTGGTCTCTGAGAGGAGTCAGAGAAGTAGACGCAGGAGGTGAAGAGGGCTTTGAAGCCTCTGACTGAGGTTTCTAGCGGTGTTTAGGCTCAGATTTGTCCTGGGACTTCGATCTCTTAGAGTCCCATGATGTGAAGAGGGACTGCACTCTTTTCTTTGAGGAAGAATGGGCCTTTTCCTCAGGTTCAGACTCCAAATCTGAAGCAGCTTTCCTTTTCTGTAGCCAGAGTAACAGCCTACCCTCCCATATCTTTGAGGGTTTTAGCTGAAAAAGTGTGTAAATACTTGCATTCCCTGGGTTTGTGGTCAGGGTAGAGGCAATATAGGCACTGTTTGTGGGGGTCTTCAGAGAATAGCCTATACTTCCCACAGGTCTTACAGGGCCTAAACAGCCATTTTTTAGGCTCTGGCATCTCAAAAGCAGGAAGGTCAAATGTATAAAGTCCAAGAAATACCTTTAGAGTAGCTAAAGCGGAGACTTGAGGTCAAAAGTTGAGAAGAAAATACTGTAACTGATCAGAGCTCAGGGAGACTCCCTATCACACGACGTGCAGTAAGAAATCTGAGGTATGGTGGATCTGTGGGGAAGGGAACTCTGAGGTCTCAGCTGTGACTGGATGAAGTTTTGATGTTTCACAATGAGGCTGAAAAGTTACTTAAGTGAGTTTTCTGTTCTATGGAGGTCTATGGTGATTTTGTTACTCCTATTTCTTATGTTACTGTGGGACTCCCACCATGACAACGGGAAAGATTCAAGAATTTGAATCTATAAAAGATTAAATACTGGAGAATTACGATATCATAGTCTAGCAATTGAAAGCGGCGCTGCCAGGCTGAATGACATGGGTTCTAAAAATCTGATTTGTCTCCGATTCTTTGTGCTAAGATTTTGTAAAGATAGCAATGTTCCCATGGTATCAACATGTGCATGAGATGGGATAACAAAGCCTGTCTAGTCCATACTAAAGTAAGATCATGCTGGTTAGCCTGCAGTAAGCAAAAGCTTGTGGCATCAGAAGAATCACATCTAAGAGTTAACATCTTAAACAGGTTTGTCATTACTCATCGTTGTAGAGGATGAAAATCTAACTGTCAAAACATTCTAACTTTCTTGGAAATCAGAAAATATATTACGGGTACTACTTCTTGGCAATGTTCTTTTACGGGTAATTGCTAAATGCTCATCCAGCAGGAGAGTCACATATTTTGACCAATAGCGGTCTATTTTAGCCTGTGCTTACATAGCTTACAGATCATTTTAAAGCAGTGCAACTATTGAACCACCTTTGCAATAAACTATTAAGTCTTGCCTGTGAAGCGTGAAGTTTCCACCTAACCGGAGTAGTACAGTCCAGGAGAGCAAAGAGTTAGTCATTTACTTATGAGCTAGAGTCTCTCGAGCTCTGTCCTCTTCACTGCCCTTTGCCATAAAAAGGACTGGCACACAGTTACAGACATTGTGTTGTCATAAGGAACCCCTATGAAAAGCAGATCTTGGATCACAGATGAGTGCCTCTGTGGACTTGGCCATCTTGTTGTCCTATTTAACTTGTGCAAGTTTATCACCTCCATATTGCACGATCAATGTTAAACGTTACACAACATGCAAATTAAACAGCACTGAACTTAATGGTATTGAAAATTAGTTGTTCACACAAAAACTTTCAATGAAAAGTTTAAGCATGTCTTTAGGAGAACCATGATTGCCTGAACTACGGTTGCTGCCATTTTCTTGGGTTCATAAAGTAAACATTGGATTAGGTGTTAAATGTCATCCTACTGCTACATACTATAACAGAGGATGTCTGTGGGGGTTTGTGAGGTGCTAATAAGTAGAACATATGGCCTCAATTTCTTTGCTCCAGCATCTGTTTACTCCTGTGATCTGGATTTAAACACACAGTAGAGGCTTTGCTCACTTATCATTTATGAACAAGGAACTCTTTACTGGATTGTGTCTGATGTATACAAAAATAAATAATGCTATTAGGCTAGTATCTAAAATACACAAGATGGGATTTGCAACAAAGGAGTAAATACTGTTCATTTCATGCAAGTCCTACCCTTTTCTTTTTATAGCCAATGTGAGCTTAGAAATGAGAAGCACCACCTTGTGTTGGAAGGGGGGACCTGTAGTAATGTTATTTGTTATTAGAAATACAACTGAGCAATTTAGAGGACCATGTGAGGGAAGCGTGCTTGCATGCAATATACTGAAATTCCTTGAATTCTTAATATATGTAATGTAATCAAAAATAATCATCTTTTTTCACAAACATATGGTGTTGAAAGACTTGACAGAGTGGTGGTCAGCTCTGCCACAAACATGTTTATTTCAACATTTAACTGATAAGTGTATGTTCAAACATGTATGCCTATACCATATAGAGCTTTTAGCAGTTTTACATTTTACAATACATTCATCTGAAAATATTAACATTATAGTACAAACATATGCATATGAAACTACTTAGGATAGGATTCATTACGAAAGCCCGCTCTTTTTCTTTATTTTAAACTCCCTGTGCTTTTAATGCCACAGCAATTGGCTTGAGAGTGATGACTGACAGCAACAAAAAAAAAGTCACTCCAAAAAACGGTTTCCTGTGTTTAAAAAAGCAGACAGACAGGGAAACGTTATGCCCTCTGTCTGTAGCTGTGTTTAAAAAGCAGTCAAAATGTAGTAGAAGGAACCCTATGTCTAATATTAATTGTTATTATTGTACATGAGGTTGTAGAAATATTTGTTGTTCTATAAACTTGTGTACAATCTCAGACATGATAGGTATTGCCAGTTTTTGGCGACAGACCTTTAACGATATCTAGGTCATAAACATAAAGGTTACATTTATAATGAAATGTCTATTACTGCCCCATTCTCAGTGAAGGGTAGCCAAAAATGCATTCAAACCTATTGAAGGCCATATGAGCTGCAGGATTACCTGGTATTCAAAGTGTTAAAGGAATATGCTACTTACCAGTATGCATCTGTTCTTGGCATGTAGAGCTGCAGATCCACACACTAGAATAGATCGCCATCTGGTGTTGGGCTCGGATGCTTGCACGTTGTTGTTGTCTTGGAAGAAGTCTTTGTAGTCACGAGATAGGCGACTCCTCCCTTGGACGATAGTGCGCATGGGCATCAACTCCATTGTTAGATTGTTTTTCGCCATGATGGGAAATTATGGCGTTAGTAGAAGAGAAAGATGTCCATGTGTGATATCTAAGTAAGATAAAGCTGGAACAGATACAGGTCCCGGGGAGGTGGGTGGGCGTGCGTGGATCTGCAGCTCTACATGCCAAGAACAGATGCATACTGGTAAGTAGCATATTCCGTTTGAGGCATATGAGCTGCAGATCACACACTAGCATAGACTATATAGCAGTATCTCCCCTAGCGGCGGTCAGCTGTATCGGTTGCAGCAGTTTGAAATAAAGTTTTAAGGACAGCTTGGCCCACAGAAGCTTGTTGCTTTGCTTGTACATCAACACAATAGTGTTTAGTGAAGGTGTGTGTTGTAGACCATGTGGCTGCCTTACAAATATCTTCTAAGGGAATGTTCCCTAAGAATGCCATGGAAGCCCCTAGTTTGCGTGTGGAATGCGCTCTAGGGGGAATTGTTAGTGTGCGTTTAGCTTTCTGGTAGCATATTTGGATACATTTAACTATCCACCTAGCAATCCCAGATTTGGAGATGGGGTTGCCCTTATGTGGTGGAGAGAAAGCTACAAACATGTTTTGTTTTGCGGAACGATTTAGTTCTGTCAATGTAGTAAAGAAGGGCTCTTTTAACATCTACAGTGTGGAGAGCTCTTTCCGGTACAGAGTCTGGGTTTGGAAAGAACACTGGTAACTCTACTGATTGGTTAAGATGAAAAGGAGATATAACTTTTGGAAGGAATTTTGGATTTGTCCTAAGAACCACTGTTACGATATAAATGTAAGAATGGTTCAAGCCTGGATTTCACTTACCCTTCTGAGGGATGTGATTGCGATAAGGAAAGCTACTTTCCATGTGAGGAACTGTAGTTCGCATTTATGTAGAGGCTCAAATGGGGGTCACATGAGCCTAGTAAGAAAAATGTTCAGAATCCACACTGGAGAGAGTGGTAATCTGGGAGGAATAATTCTTTTAAGTCCTTCCATGAAGGCTCTGATCGCAGGGACTCTAAAGAGTGACAAGTACTGTCGATTTTGTAAGTAAGCTGCTAATGCTGCTAGGTGGAGACGTATGGATGAGTATGCTAAATTACATCTTTGCAAGTGCAGTAAGTAGTAAATGATGTTCTGGATGGATGCATCCAGTGGGTGTATATTATTGTTAGTGCAGTAAATGGCAAATCTTTTCCATTTTGCAGCATAGCAGGCTCTAGTAGCAAGTCTTCTGGCTTCTTTTATAATGTTCATGCAGTCTGGTGGCAGGTTAAGGTAACCGAACTCTAGGACTTCAGGAGCCAGATCGCCAGATTCAGTTGACCTGGATCTGGATGTCTGATCTCTCCATGGTTTTGGGTTATTAAGGACGGGGGAAGATGCAGTTTTTGGTGTGGAACTAGAGAGAGTTCCAGTAGTGTTGTGAACCACGGCTGGCGTGCCCATGTGGGAGCTACTAGGATCAGTTTGAGAGACTGCTGCCTGAGCTTGCGTACTACTAGTGGAATGAGTGGGAGAGGCGGGAAAGCGTACGCAAATCTGCCTGAACAGTTCATCCATATCGCATTACCCTTTTGACTGTGAGTGGGGAAACCTGACGGCGAAGGTTCGGCATTTCGCGTTTTCGTGTGTGGGGAATAGATCTAGGTCTGGTTGGTCCCTTTTTTGGAAAAAGGGTAGTAGAACTTGGGGATGTAGTTCCCATTCGTGGATCTGTTGTGTCTGTCGACTTAACAGATCGGCTATCTGATTGTGAACCCCTGGAAGGTGTTCTGCAAGTAGGTATATGTTCTGAGGAATGGCCCATCTCCAAATGTTTTGTGCGAGGTGGGACAGCTGCAGAGAATGTGTGCCTCCTTGTTTTTGTATGTAATACATGGCTGTCATGTTGTCCGTCCGGATGAGCACAGACTTGTTCTGTACATGTAGTTGGAAGAATTTTAGTGCTAGAAATACTGCTAGCAGTTCTAGGTAATTGATATGGAGCACTCTGTTGAGTGGTCCACTTGCCCTGAGTGGTGTGTCCGAGGCTCCCCATCCTGTGAGTGATGCGTCTGTTGTCAGCACTATCTGTGGAAGAGGCTCTAGGAACGGCCGCCCTTTGGACAAGTTTGTAATGTTCCACCACTGTAGAGAGCGATGTGTGCGGCTGTCCACCCACACCAGATCTGTGAGTTGTCCGTGAGCCTGGTTCCACTGACGTGCTAGACATTCCTGTAAGGGACGCATTTGAAGTTTTGCATCAGGCACAATGAAGATGCAAGATGCCATCATGCCTATGAGCTGCATGAACACTCTGGCTGGAAGAGAGTGTTGGTTTTGAAATTTTGTGATAAGAGCTTGTATACTGGCTATCCTGGCTGGACTGGGATATGCTAGGGCTGTGGAGGTGTTTATGGCAGCTCCTAGATATTGGTGTATATGAGAGGGTTGGAGAGGAGACTTGGGATAGTTGATAGTGAACCCCAAGTTGTGTAATAGTTGGATGGTTTGGTGAGTGTGTAGAACACATTGATCTAATGACTTGGCTTTTATTAGCCAGTCATCTAGATACGGGAAGACAGGAATTTGTTGTCTTCTGAGACGTGCTGCTACTACTGCAAGACATTTTGTGAATACTCTGGGCACGGTTGTTACCCCAAATGGAAGGACTGAACTGGTAGTGTTGTCCGTCCACCACAAACCTTAGGTACTTCCTGTGAGCAGGATGTATGGGAATGTGGAAGTAGGCGACCTTGAGATCTAGTGTGGCAAGGAAATCACCTTGTTGCAGCAGTGGGAGCACTTGTTGAAGAGTGATCATATGGAAATGATCTGAGTGTATATACAGATTTAGGGATCTTAGGTTGAGTATTGGTCTCAGAGTCCCGTCCTTTTTGGGGATTAGGAAGTAAAGTGAGTATACCCCTGTCCCTTGATGCTCTAAGGGAACTGGCTCTATTGTGTGCTTTTGAAGCAGTGAGAGAACCTCTAGTTTGAGGAGCGTAAGATGGTCTGCGGACATCGGACGCTGTTTGGGTGGTATGTGTGGGGGGTAGCTGTAAGTTCCAGGCAGTAACCATACTGGATAATTTGTCTTACCCACTCGTCTGTAGTGATGGAGTTCCAGACAGGTATGAACTGTGTTAGTCTGCCCCCAACTGGAGTGGAATGGTCTGGGGGGAGCGGAGGAAAGTCACTGTTTTGTGGCAGGGGAGGTGCGAGTGTTGTTATTACCTCGACCTCGTCCCTTGTTCTTGTTCCCTCTGTATCCGCCTCTGAAATAACCTCTACTGGGGGATGTTTGTGTAGTGGCTTTGAATGTAGATGCGGTTTCTGTGCCCATGTTTTTGGAGGCTCCTCTGTAGAAGGAGCGCCGAAAGGAGCCACGCGTTTGTGGAGACTGTAATGCTCCCATGGACTTAGCAGTCTCGGTGTCCTTTTTCATTTTTTCAAGGGCAGTGTCTACAGCTGGCCCAAATAGCTGTTCTTGGTTGAATGGCTGACTGAGTATGGTAGTTTGTACCTCTGGCTTAAAGCCTGAAATGCGTAGCCAGGCATGTCGTCTAAGGCACACACTGGTGTTAATTGATCTAGCGGCAGTGTCTGCTGCGTCAAGTGCACATTTAATTGACGCATTTGAAATTAGCTTGCCCTCTTGGATAAGGTCATTTGCCTGGGTTTTATACTGGTCAGGTAGATGTTATAAGAGATTTTCTAACTGGTCGCAGTGTGCCCTGTCATATCGTGCCAGTAGTGCTTGGGTGTTGGCCGTGATAAGCTGCTTGTGCCGCTACTCTTTTGCCAGAAGCTTCTAGCAGTTTGGATTCTTTATCCGGGGGTGGTGCATCTCCGGAGGTCTGGGAGTTGGCGCGTTTCCTAGCATTGGAAACGACCAGAGAATCCAAAGGCAACTGTCCTTTGATGTAAGTAGGATCTTCAGGGGCAGGCCTATATTTCTTTTCTATTCTAGGGTTAAGAACCCTGGCACGGACGGGGTCTTTAAATACTTCGGGGGCATGCTTACTGACTCCTTTGATCATAGGTAATATTTGCACTGACTTTTGAGATTGTTCAAAAGTATCTAAGAGGAAATCTTCCTCTGGTGCGTCGGAGTGCATTGTAACACCATGATAAAGTGCAGCTCTATTTAATAATTGGCCAAACCCCCAGGTGATCATCTGGGGGAGATGGTTTTGAGGGATATGGCTATGGGTCTGGTAGGTCTGTTGGGATAGGGAATGCCCAATCATCAAGTGGTAAGGTATCTGGATCTGTGAACGAATCATTAGGATTACCCCCACCCCCTAGGTCATCATCATCATCATCCGGAGGTGGTGTATGTGGTGGAGAAGTTACAGGTAAGGGTGGTGTAGGCAGAGGAGGTGGGTTAGAAGGCAGTGTAGGATTAGAAGGGGGCATAGGCGATGTTGCAGAGTCCTTCTTGTGTACAGGAACTGAAGCAGATGGTGTGTCCAGTTTTCGTTTTTTACATGGCACAGCCGTGACATGTCCAGTTTTTGGGTTGATATAAATCTTTTTCTGCCTTGGATCGATGGGATCTGGGTGAAAAAGTTCTTGTTCCTCGGTAACAGTTTTCGGTGCCGATTTTTTCGGCTCCGAGCGAGGTTGTGGTTGATCCTTATAGGTTTTGGGTTTTGGCTTTAGGAGTTGTATCAGAGTCCTTAGCCGTTTGTTTAGGTGTCGAGGATGTTAGTTTTGGAGTCGAAGCCGGATCTTAAGGCTTGGGAACCTATGAAGCCAGCTTATCTATGGGCCTTGGCGTTTGGAGGTGGAAGGCGTCGGAGCCGATTTCGGCGCAGAGTGTTCTTTTGGCTTCGGTGCCGAAGGTGCTGGCGGGACAATGACATGCGGTTTGCTCAGTCCCGAGATACCGGAAGGCTTGTCTTTTTTCTTCGGAGCCGAGCCTGGAGGCGGGGCTTCTGAAGGATGTTTTCGTCTCGACTGGGGCCAACAGGCGAAGTCTTGACCACTGCCTTTGCTTTTGGAGGAGCAGGGGCAGTAGTACTCACACGTTGCCCAGGAGTGATGAGGTCGTCTGAGTCTTCTGCCTCGGAGATGATTTCGAGATCCTCGGAATCTTCTTCTGGGACATCGGGGCCTTCATCAAAGATGTCCTCTGGTTCCGGAGCAGGTCTCTGTGCCATGATGTGTCTTCTAGCCCTTCGATCTCGGATGGTCTTTTTGGATCAAAAGGATGCACAGGCTGGACAGCTGGACTTGTGGTGGTCAGGTGATAGGAACAGGTTGCAGACCTTGTGGTGGTCACTGTGCGGAAATTTTGCTCCACACTGGGGGCATTTTTTGAAAGGCGTCCTTTCCATGAGCTGTAGGCCTTACGGCGTGGATCGGCCCAGCTGCCCCCGTCGACGTCCGGAATCGAGCCGATGAAATCGATGTTGAAGATGAAGGTGATTCAATGGTTTCTCTGTAAAATTTGCACTTCGAGAAGCTTGGAATTGAGATTTCCAACCGGAGCGAAAAAGTTGCATGGCGGAAAAAAAAAATCTAACGATGGAGTTGATGCCCATGCGCACTATCGTCCAAGGGAGGAGTCACCTATCTCGTGACTAGAGACTTCTTCCAAGACAACAACAACGTGCAAGCATCCGAGCCCAACACCAGATGGCGATCTATGCTAGTGTGTGATCTGCAGCTCATATGCCTCAAACATAATGTTTCTTAGTAAGCAAAAGTTATAGAGGAATTTTAGAGATATTCTACATTTACACAAATGCACATGCACAGTAAAGTAAAACACGCAGCCATTTTGCCCATTTTTTCTAGTGTGTTCAATATTCATTGGACTTCATTACAATCATTGATAAGAAACAGTAGGATACATCAGATAAGGCACCATTCACCGAATTCAGATGTGTAAGGTTCTTCCAATTAAGTACAGCCATGTCCATTATATGCAAAATGAGTAAGTGAACTACGGAATAAGGCATACTAAATTTTCTTTTTAACTCCACTTATTTGGAAAGCTCAAAAACTGAAAATTAAAAATTTGCACCTTTTATGAAAATAAAAATTCTACTGAGAAAACTTGCACAGTTCTGTCACATTGTATTCTTTGAAACAGGACAAACTAAATCCACTTACCCAGGGTCCCATTACAATCATCGCCTGTTCAAATTTGGGCAACGCACCCTTTATTTTTTATTTTTTTATAAAAAACAAATTTTGTTCTTTGTATTCAATCATGCAAAACATTTTTAATGAAGCCTTAAGCACACACATTCTTCTTTAAGAATTGATCTTCCTCATTCAGCCACAAATTGTACTATTTGTCCAGCATTTATTAGACCCAGCTATAGCATAAAAGGACATATTTCAAGCGTCCTTACCTGTTCCATTAAAAATGTTACTAGATAAGGAGTTGTTCATTCCAAATGCCTGATTCCTGTTCATTCCAAATCCAGACATGCTGTTTGTATGCAAAACAAATAGTTAGGGGGAGGAACAACAATCTCATTTAGGGGGAGAGAAACCCCCAAACAATGTTGGTGTACCCTTTCCCCCTACTAAAATTTGGAGATACTTATCGCACTTAGCCTTTCCGCTGCAATGATTAAGATCCACTTAGTCAAATCAATGAACGTCTACATTCAAGCAAATCATTTTAAGTTTTTACTCAATTTGAGGCTGAACAATGTTAAATTGTGTACTACATTTACATGAGACACTGAGCTGCTCGTAATAAAACTCGAAGTTGATAATAAGTGCCACCGTAAATGCACATTTTATTCCATACGTTTTATTATCATAACAATTCACTGATTGTGGTTGGTTACAAAATGTCATTGCTGGTATTGAATTTTTACAGACAATATGAATACAAAGTTGATGGCTGTGGAGTTGCTGCAAATAACTGAACAGAAAAGGACCATGACATTTCAAATTCCAATCTCTCAGTGACGTATAGCAGATGACAAATGCTTAGCAAGACAAACTAGCCCGTGCACATAGATGTGCTAGGGATTACATTTCCCATCCCACATTTAAACGAGGAGAACAAAGGCAGAAAGTAGGATCTAATTTAGATAATGTTAGGAGATGCTTATGCTCACAGGCTTCATCCACTCATCCATGCATTATATATGGTTTGCAAGGACTGTAACAATCTTGCTGGATATGAAATTAGGTAAATATTTTTTCCTCAATATGTTGTGTAATGTTTTCGCACAGTATTGCTAAAGTATTATTTTCAATTTAATCGATACAAATATTCGGTGGTAATTAGACAAATACTGAACAAATAATGCAAATAGTACAGTAAATAAATAAAGCTGAAATATACATTAAAAAACGGGGGTAAGAGCAAAAATGGAACTTAAACAGTTATTAGTGGGGCCAACTAAGAAAATGGGTGGATAGAGCCCCATCACAAATATTAAAAGGGAAGAAAATAAAAGAAAATCGGATATTTACATTTGATATCCAGAAACAGTGACTAGAAATTATTTCAAGATAACTTAAAAGAAACAGAAGCGCAATATCAATTACATCGAGATTAATCTCAAAGTGATAAATGATCAATTAATTACTACACGAAAACCAAAATATAGGGCTATCCTCACTGCAATTTCCTTAGATACCATAATTTGCCATTATACTACAGTGGCCGATAAAACCATCATGATGTTAACAATTCTTCAACCAAAATCTTTTAAGCATGTAACCTGTGTAATCCACCTCACCTGTTTACAGTAAAAGGCTGCCGAGAGGGTTGCTGTTTTGGCATACAAATGATGCTAGGAGAACTTCTGTTTGGACTGCCTAACCCTGAACTGCTCATACTGTTTGTCCTGTTGGGAATTCCAATACCCTGCCCCACCTGGGTGTGGTTCATCATATTCCTGGGATTCATTGGCAAAATGCCCCTGCAAAATCAAACACACATTTATTTGACAAAATCTTTATTAATACATTTTTTACTTTAGACTTTATTTTGTACCAGGCCAGGATCATTGTATTGTATTTTTCAGGAAAGAGTACCTGCTTGGAGATGGTGGCGTATGAAGTGATACTGTTGTTGGTGTTACATGGCTTGGTAACTGATTGCCTTGTGATAAGCTGCGATTCAACTGGGGAGTGTTGTTGCTCATTCCTCGCATCGGAAGGCCTAGTGCACCTATAAAAATATAATCCAAGATGACAGAAGTAAGAAAAAAAGCATTCAGCGCTACTAAAGATTAAATTAACTACTACTGTGTTCAATTACAGCTAAGCATTGCAAAGTCAATAGGTCATATGTCTATACTGCAGGTGCCAAGCTATTGGTTTTGTCATTGTAAGTAAACTGTTAAAAAAAAAAAAAAAGAAAGAAGAAGAAGAAGAGTGACAATCAGAAATCTAAAATAAAACTAAACACACCTCAAGGTATTTGTACACTGAATTCAATATTTTCAATCTTTATAAACAATGTAAAAAAAATAAATATTTTCAATGCAGGAAAAACTAAACAGAAGTTCAAAAGCTGTTGCACCTGATTCGGCGTAAAAATAATAGCTATCTCAGGCCTCCGGCTCAACCTGGCAAAATTGACCTTGGTACCCCTTCACCTCTCCAGGGAATGCTTTGATTGGCAATCAACCACTCCCCTCAGGCGGCAATCATTCAATAATCTCGGTATATGGATCGCCCTGCTCCCTAACCTAGAATGGGGATTAAACAATACTCCACTTGTCAAAAAAGCCAAAGAAGACCTCAGGCGCTGGCAAACCTTACCACTCAACCCACTTGGGAGAGTGGCTCGGTTTAAAATGATGATCCTAACCCGCTTCTTATACGTAATCCAGAATACCCCCTTCTACTTTCTACGCAGTTGGTTTAGAGAGATGGATGGCATCTCAGGTTTCTGTGAGGAGGAGCGAGACCACGTATCCCCCTCGCCCGATGCCTGATCCCACCCTTCGACAAAAGCATGGGCATGACTGATCTTAATCTATACTACGTAGCCACCCGACTACTTGTCCTCCACGACTGGTTCACCAGGGGCTGGTCTGATTCAGCTTATAAAACAGAGCTCAGAGACTTGGAATTCCCTCAAATTCAAGCATTCTTATATGGAAGCCCAATACCTGGAGCAATACGCCCGGTAACCCGGGCACTCCTGGTGGTCTGGCGTACATCCCCGAGATATACGTGCAGGGACAAAAAACTGAGTCAACACACACCTCCCTGGCAAGGCACATGGCTGGGGGAAGTGACGGCACTTGAGGGGTTAAAAAGATGGGACCACATTGGCATATCACTGCCTGGCGACGTATGGGTGGGCGACCACATTAGTACGTTCCTGGATTTACAGAGGAGGCACACCCTTCATGCTTCACAATTCTACAAATATGTGCAGCTATGACACGCCCTCAGCTCCCATATTTCAACAGCCACAACACTCCCAAAGTTCAGTCCACCAGCAGCTCAGGTCATGATGGGGAACCTGGGGAAGGGAGGGGTATCTTGGATATACCGCACCCTTACAAACAATGGCCCTGCAACACTCTATCTACTCAGGAGCAGGTGGGAGGGATATCTGGGCCCCCTGGAGGAGGAGGACTGGCTTGACGCCCTTATGGCCACCAAGACTATCACAATGTCAGCCAGACTCAGTCGAATCCAATGATACTACGTCCACACGGCCTATCCTACCCCAGATCGCACCTCTCGAGACTGCAAGCGCTGCGGGTAGGGCCCAGGAGATTGTTATCATATGGTCTGGTTTTGCCCCCACCTAGCCCCGTACTGGGAAGCAATAGAGTCCGAACGTACACATGCTTTGGGTTGGCAGGTACCGCACGACCCCCTGCACCTCATCCTGGGAGTAATGGACGGCCTAGACGGTTCCCGAGCAGACAAACTGATTCTTGGGACGGCCACCGTAGTAGCGAAGTGCGATATCGCCGTGACATGGACACAACCTGCACCTCCAAATATATCCACATGGTGCCGAGGTGTTGATTGGTGTGCTACGCAGGAGAAAAGCTTATTTAAGGCCCGAGGATGCCCAACCAAACATACAAAGATCTGGGACAAATGGATGAACCAATTAAAATGAAAAAGTTTGATATTTTACCTATGTATAAAACTGCATTGTTTACACCTAGTGGATGGGGATCGATAAGCATATATGTACACAATCGATGTAGACGCACTCTGAAATACTACAGACTTGTGGTCGAACGTGCTGCAATGATGTTTCTTTGAGTTGTTTTTTGTTCTTCTAAAAATCAATAAAGTTGATTATCAAAAAAAAGCTAGTTGCAGGTACTGAAAAAATAACATAACAGATGTCTGATGCTTTGAAGTAGTAGTGTTGAAATTTAAAAGAAAATTCCAAGGACTCATTTTCTTTCCATCCAAACAGAACAAAGATATCTGCAAACCTGCAGTACTGTGAAGGAATACCTTACAGAAGATTTATCATACTTGAATCTGCAATTTGTTTACAAACCATAACGTTTGGATTTCTGCAATCTTCAGAAGTATAGCAATATTTGTGGCAGATTTAGGAAGACAAGGAAATCGTTCTAGTTTCCCAACTGTTGTAAGGGTTATGGCAAGCCAGCCAAGGAACTTCCAGGCTTGCTGTATGATTAAGAGAGGATATTAAAACAAAAGGGAGCGTTTCCTGGCATTTACCAAATGCCCTTCAGGGACAAAGGTGTACCATCAATAGTTTGAACCTGCTCCGGAGGATCTTTATTAAATCCTGGAATACCTCTGTTCTTGACCCAGTTCTCATCTAAGTACAAACCACTGGACCCACAATCAAGTAATGTCAGGATTCTTTCTCTTTTATCACCAGAAAGATCCACAAAAACTGATAGAAGAAAAAGCGGGACCAGTGTTGCACTGGACACTCCAACAAAAGGGACACGAGATACTCCCATACTATTCCCTGTCATAAAGGACAGGACCGGTCGTTTCCAGAGGGTCTTTGAGGACAGATAGGACAATCACAGATTAGATGTGTCAGGTTACAGAGTCCGTTAACCCTGATGCCCATGAGGATGAAGCTGGGATCCCTTATTTGCCCTTGCCTTTGCTTGTCTTACAGCCCCGAGACCTTCTGCCACCGCCTTGTATGCAGTTGAAGACCAGCAGGAGAATCCCTGCGAGCCCTTTAAGAGTTGGCAGTCAAGCGAATCCAGAAGAGAAAGATCCACCCCCTGGTGGGAGGAGTCGATGGGACTAGGAAGTGAAATTGACCAGGAAGAATCCGAGACGGCATTTGCGTCATCCTGGAGAACCGAAGAAGGCGGTCAGACGACCAGAGAAGCCGCGGAGCATCTCCGACTTCAAGACGACAACCCAGAAGTGATCCAGAAGGAGAAGACTCACCCAGTGGGCTCGATGACAGCGCCTGGAGGCCTTCGACCCCACGAGCCACTCAACTGCGTTCCCGGAGGAGCGTGGCTTACCCAGGTGCGTGCTTTGTTTCGGGGGCGAGGCCGGTGGGTAGGAGAGAGAACACGGTCCTTCCTAGACGGGGAGGCAGTAAAATACTACCCCACAAGACCAACCTAGGTCTCCTTGTATCACCCGCTTAGCTGGTGACGGGCTCTTTCTACACCACACCTTATGACGGGTGCATGTCTCCTCCTCACTCCCTTCCCTACAATTGTGGAATAAGGCGACCAGACGGCTGATGCCTGTTTTTGTTTTCTCTTTTCTTTTTTTTGTTTTGTTTCCTTGTGGAGTCTACCCGGACTGATCGGAAATTAGTGGTGGAGCATACTGAACCCTAAAGAAGACTGCTAATTCCCCTATAGACCCACAGAGCGGACTGGTTTCGTTATCCTGTGACAAAATAAGCGCCTGTGCAATACGAACGGCAATAAAAGCGTTTGGACCCGCTTATCTGACTCTTCCTTTGTTTGCCCCGCAACATATGGTGGAGAATGCAGGCATAATCGTCGATTGGTGAAAAAGAAATGGACATGCTCATACACCACCTCGTGGATTGACAGAAAAAGTTGGGAGTGGGCTATTGAGCGACAGATATCCCAAGCCCAAGCCAACCGTGAGACATTTAAGGACATTATAAGATCACAAGTAGATGCCATGTACAAAATGGCTGAGAACCAGGCTCAGAGCCAACCCCAACGGCAGGGTAACCGGTCCGGAACAACAGTGCATCCCAATATTTAGCTTCAGAAGTACATCCCCGGAGAAGACCCAGACGCCTTTTTACTAAACTTTGAGCGCGCAGCCAAGGCCTCCGGATGGCCGGTAGTGAAGTGGCCGTTCTTCCTAGCTCCCCTTTTAACCGGAGAAGCCCAGGCGGCCTACAAGGTCGTCAACGCCCGAGGCACTACACCGTATGACGAACTAAAAGCAGTCATATTGGACCACCTCGGCATGGATGGAGAGTCCTATATGGTCAAGTTCAGAAGAGAGAAGGGAGCACCGGGTGATAACCCTAAAACCTTGTTCTTTAAGTTGAAACTAGCAGCGGACAAGTGGCTGAAACCGGCTGAGAAATCAAAGGAGGAGATTATGGACTTGATCTACCTCAAGCAGTATCTCGAGGCATTGCCATACTCCACCCAGAGTTGGCTACGACAGCATTCCCGTCTCACCGTTGAGCAAGCGGTTGAGATGGCTACGTCCTTTGCGCGGGCCCAACCCCGACCTTCCCCATGGGAGACAGAAAAGATGGTGAAAAACAATCCAAACCCCAAGAAGAGTCTACGACCTCCTCCCCCTACCGAGCCACCAAATCCTAAACTAGAGACACCCTCCTGTCAGGGACCGCAATGTTTTGATTGTGGCGAGTGGTGCCATATCGCCCAAACCTGTCCCCACAAAAAGACCGGGGAGGAACCCATGGCTCCTTCTATACACTGAAGAAATGGGGGACTGCTTTTACGTGAGTGCTTTCCTTAACGGCACCTCGGTAACCGCTCTCCTGGATTCGGGCTGCCGTCAGTCAGTGGTTCAGACAAACTTTGTGGGAACAAGACAAGTTCTTCAAGGGAGGCGGGTACGGATCCACTGTGTGAACGTGGATGCGAGGACCTACCCTTTAGCATGGATACCCATACAACCACCTGACGGGCCCCAAACCACAGTAACCTTAGGGGTTCTCCCATCTCTTCCTGAGGACCTCATTATAGTGACTAATAACCTCAGTTTTTTGGCCTTAGTCCGAGGTAACCTCTACAAGACAGCACCCCCCTCACCACTAAAGTCCCTAGTGCCCTTAATACCCAAGAACCCTGGCAGCGCAATAGGAACTTTCGTTTAGCTCAGGTCAACGACCCTTCCTTCCAGCACGCTTGGTAAGAAGCTAGGAAGACCAATTCCACGACCACCCCCACCGAACCCATGTTTGTTTTTGTTTTTTTAGAAAAACTGGCTCTTAGATAGGATGGGTGGCATTAATGATTCTCCCCAACTCCTCGTACCAAAGGAATTTCAAGACCAAATTATGTTTTTTGCTCACTCTCACCTGTTGGCGGGTCATTTGGGGGCCCTTAAAACCACGCAGAACATTCTTTGTCACTTTTATTGGCCAGGCATCTATGCCCACATTAAAAAGTACTGCCAAGAATGTATGGTCTGCCAACCCAAAAACCCCTACCGACCACCCCCGGTGCTACTACAACCTCTACACCATTTATAGGGCAGCCATTTGAAAGGATTGGTATGGACCTGATAGGGCCCCGCCCCAGAACATCAAAAGGGTACCAATACTTGCTAATGCTGGTCCACTACAGTACTAGATTCCCTGAGGCCTTTCCTTTAAGAAACCCTAACACGACCAGTATAGCTGACAAGCTGGTTGAATACTTCTCCCGGGTGGGGTTTCCCCGTCAGATCCTTACAGACCAAGGCACTCCCTTTGTCTTCAAACTCATGGTTTGCAAAATGGTCGACCTAACCCACATAAGAACTTCGATATACCACCCTCAAAATGATGGATTGGTCGAACACTACAACGGGACTCTTAAACGGACTTTGAGGAAAATGCTGGCGAGAGAAGGAAAGACCTGGATCAGCTCTTTCCCCTCGCCTTGTTCGTCATCCGGGGACAGGTCCAGAGCAGCCTAGGCTGTTCCTCTTTTGAGTTGTTATATGGAAGGCAACCCCGCACTTTGCTAGAGATGACAAAGGAGGTGTGGGAAAAGGGGGAGGATGACGCTAAAGACCTCCTAGACTACACTAAAAGACTGAAGGCCAGAATCGGGAAGTTGAGGGACCTGGCTCATTCCAACCTAGAAAGGAGCCAATAGGGGAAAGAAGTGGAGAACCCTACAAATAAACGACTGGGTCCTCATTCTTCAGCCTTCTTCCCTGCAAAAAGTGAAGTCCGAATGGAAAGAACCATACAAGGTGGTGGCCTAACTAGGACGGACCACCTATAGGATTCAGCTCACTCCTCGTCGGCAGCAGAGTTACCATATCAACCTGCTGAAGAAGTGGTTGGGCCCTGTTCCAAGCACAAACCACCTAGCCCTATTAACCAGGGAGGACCCATGCACCCTGGACCACTTTGTGGTAAACGATATCGCCTGACCCCTGAACGACGTGACGGGTTGTTTGGCGCTCTCGGTCCCTTCTCCGACCTAGTTATTTATTTATTTTTGAGTTTTATAGAGTGCGAACTTGACCTGTTAGGGTATCGGAGCACTTTACGGGAATCAACAGCATTATACAAGGACTTGGGGTGGGGGGGGATGAGGGGCGGACACGCTGGGAACAAAAGGAAGGGGAAAAAAAAGGGGACAAAGTAACAGTTACATTTACAATTCAACAGGGAAAACAAGGGTTCAAAGTCAATGGTGGGAAGCCCAGAGGAGCCGGGAGGATAGCACCTGTGCACTCCCGGGGATGCATACCAAGGAGATGGAGCAAGAACTCATCTCTGGGTGAGATGACAGGCAGAGTTTAGGCGAGGAATTTGCCCATTAGGAAGGTTTTGGCATCTTTTTTTAAGCGAGCCAGCGACAGGATACTTCTGATGGCGGGTGGGAGTGAGTTCCATATTCTTGGTGCGGCTCCAGAGAAGGCCCGGTTGTAAGTTTTCTTTTTCCTAAAATGTGCAGGTTGGAGCAGGAGGTCTCTGGAGGACCGTGAGTTTCTGGTCCCTCCAGATAGCACAAGTTTCCAGGCAAGATATGCAGGGGAAATTGTGTATAATGCCTTGTGCGTGATGCATGCCATTTTGAGTTCGATTCTGGCCTATAGAGGAAGCCAGTTCAGTGCTTTCAAATGTGGCGATATATGGTCGAACTTCCTTGAGCTTGTTAGAAGCTTGGCGGCCGCGTTGAGGCAGGCTTTTAAAGGTGCTAGCGAGATCTTGGGTAAAGCCGAGAGGGTAGAGCAGCAAGCACTAAGCGCCCCATAAAGCTATCGACTTCTCCTCCTAAATTACGCTGCTATTGCTATTTTGCACATTATTAGGCTCCTCGCACTTTTGTTAGAAGCTTGGGAACTTGAGGGTCGGGTCTGATTGGAGTCATGCACAGCATCTTTTATTGAAATTTATGACATTTTAAATTACGTTTTAAATGTGTTTTTAACTAGTACTGTACTCACCGTTTACTGCTTCTGTTGCTGGTGTTGGGGCCGCCCCGTTCCGTCACGGCTGTTGTGCCGATTGAGCGGAGGGCGGACCCTGCAACACTCAGCCATACCGCCTCCCTCTTTCCGCTTCCGGTGGCTCGCGTTTTGGCGCTCACCGGAAGGGTTCATAAACACCTATGGGGCGGACGCGCAGCGGACGCGCGCAGCAGGCGCCCGTCCGCGCCAAGTCCGTGCCCAGGGCCCCGTATAATACATCCTCACTAGCGAAATATACGAGCAGCGCTTTACACGCCTTGCGACTTCCTAGGGAGTCGACCTGCTGTATCTTATATCCCAGGGAAAGGGCAACTAAATGCGCCTGTGGACTCGCTCTCCCTCCCCCCTTACCAGTGAGGGCATTTCGTGCCTATGAGCAGTTAGAGGAGACCTTGTCACAAGGCCAGCCTGTTTTTAAAAGCGGACTCATCAATGCCAGGTCCTTGGGCAAACACAAGTACGAAATTGCTCATATGATAGAACACCTGGCTCTAGATATATTATTCATTACAGAAACTTGGGCCGATGCAGCATCGGACCCCGACTTTATCACGGCCATACCTACGGGTTATAGAGTGATTAGGGAAGATAGGCCTGTTAAGCGTGGGGGTGGAGTTGCTATTATCTTTAGGGACCAGTTTTCGTCAGCTCATTATTCCATCTCCTCCTCCCTCTATGAAGGCCTCCATTTCTCGCATCCCAAATTAACGCTTAAGGGAATTCTTCTCTACCGCCCACCTGGCCCCCGCACTATGTTTTTAACCAATTTGGGCAATCTACTTGAATCAGCCATTTTAAATTCCGATTTTATTATCCTTGGGGATTTTAATTTCTATTTGGAGGACGCAGGGAACAAAGATACAGCAGAGCTATTGGATAGTTTTGGTTCCTTTGGTCTCTCACAATTGGTGCAATCCCCCACACATACGGCTGGGCACACACTAGATGGTGTGTTCTCCTCAGTCCCGGGTCTTATGATCGAGGATATACTTCCTTCAATTTGGTCAGACCACTCCCTAATTAAATTCACGCTTCCCATGCCCAGTGAACCCAAGGAGGTTGCCAGTAAACACTCTGCCTCTGCGGGGCCAGCATGGAACAAAGCAGACTTACCATCCTTTAATGCTCTGCTAGAATCCTCCTATCCTTCCATACAGGACCAGGTAGACCCGGCTGTGGACAGCTACACTAATTGGTTACAGGATGCAGCGAATGCTTCAGTCCCCCGAAGAACGCTCTTAGCCAATAGATCTACACCTTCCGCCCCCTGGTTCACCGACTGTCTTCGTCTTGAAAAACAGCACTGTCGTCGCTTAGAAAGACGATGGCGGATAAACTATGATGAGCCACAGAAATTAGCATATAAGACTGCATTATCCAACTACAAAAAACTCCTCATATCCGAAAAAAAAAAAGATATTTTACCTCCCAGATCGAGTCCGCTGCTAACTCCTCTAAAGAATTGTTTGCAGTGATCAATAAGCTCTCGACACCTATTAATTCAGGCAGGAGAGTCAATCAGGAATTCTGCAACAAGGTGGCCGAGGTTTTTAAATCTAAGGTTTTAGATATTTTTAATGCTTTTAAGGAAGTTACTGATCCCAGCCCAGTTTTATGCCTAAATAGCCCAAGCACCAACAAGCACCCACCATTTGTGTTCTCCGCAATTTCGATAGATATAGTGAGAGACCTTGTCCTTCAAGCCAAGTCCGGCTCACCATTAGACCCCTGCCCCCCAAGGGTCTATCAAGAATTGGTACATTCAGTGAGCCCTCCACTCACCGATATCTATAATCTTATGTTCTCCTCTGGTGCTTTTCCGACTAGCTGGAAGCAGACTTCCATTTTACCTTTATTAAAAAAAAACACTCTGGATGCGACTAACCCCTCCAATTATCGGCCCATTGCCAGACTGCCGCTGCCAGCAAAGATAGTGGACAAAATAATGAATAACCAATTGTCCCTATTTATCAATGACAATGGCCTCTTGGATCACACCCAATTTGGCTTTCGTAAGGATCATAGTACAGAGTTGGCATTGATTAAAGCCTCCGAGGAGATCAGGGCAGTTATGGATGGCGGAGGTGCAGCAGCTCTGGTGCTCCTCGACCTCTCTGCGGCATTTGATACGGTGGATCATCGCCTTCTGCAGAGATGTTTGGAGAAGCTAGGATTGGGAGATTCAGCACGAGCACTTATAGCCTCCTTTCTAGCCGATCGAACCTCCTCCGTATCCATGGACGGTTTTAATTCAGATTGGTACACACTTCCCTGCGGTGTCCCACAAGGGAGCTCTCTAAGCCCCACACTATTCAACATATATGTCTCCGAGCTAGCACCCCTTATTCGGTACTTTGGTTTCAGTCTGACCACCTATGCCGACGACACTCAGATTGTGGTGGCTGCTTCCAAATCCCAACAGTCTCCGGCTCCGCAGTTTCGGAGTTGCATGAGCGCAATTAATAAGTGGATGACAGCACATTGCCTGAGACTTAATTCCAGCAAAACAGAAGTCCTAATTTTCGGCAGCATTCAGCCCCCTTGGAATGAGCTGTGGTGGCCCGCCGAGTTGGGCTCCCCGCCCAACCCGGTGGTTAAGGCAAAGAACCTGGGTGTGCTTATGGATACCAAACTCACTTTCCATCAACACACAAATGCGGTAGTATCGGCATCACACTTTCTTATTAAAAAAAAAATCAGGAAAATCTTTCCGTACATCCCCAATCATACCAAGAGAACAGTAGTCTCCTGCCTTATCTCATCTAGGCTTGACTACTGCAACGGTCTTTTCCTGAACGCCCAGAAGCAACATCTGCACAAACTACAGATGATCCAGAATTCTGCAGCTCGCCTCATACTGGATATTCCTAGATATCACTCTGTCTCCAATGAAATCCGTTATCTTCACTGGCTTCCAATACCTCAGCGTATTGATTTCAAAGCCCTGTGTATTGTCTTTAAGGCTTTGCATGGTATCGGTCCATCATTCTTGCAGGATCATTTTTCTTGGTATTGTCCCACCAGACAGCTGCGATCCACTGGAGCTCGATTACTTGCTGTTCCCAGAATTTTCAAAGCCCACTGGGGTGGACGCAGCTTCTTTTATGGAGCGTCTAAATTGTGGAACACTCTTCCCTTCTACCTCAGAAATGCTAGCTCCCTGACGATTTTCAGGAAACAATTGAAAACTTGGCTTTTCCAGCATTAGGGGCAAAGTAGTCTTGCATCTCTGTTATGTTTAGCGCCAAGACACCCCCGGGTATACGTGCGCTCTATAAATTCCTGTAACATAACATAACATAACATATCCCAGTCTTGAGATGACTAATGCCTGAACAGCCATTTTCAAATCTGGAGTGTCAAGGAAGGGTTTCAGTTTCCTTAGATAGCTCAGGTGGAATCTGGCAGATTTAGCCATCGAGCCAACAGGAGCACCAGCAGGGTTGGAAAAAACAACAGCAAAGGCAGAACAGACGAGTCCCAGAAAATTGCAAAAGACAGACTGGAGTGGGGGAACATCACCACAGGAAACCTGGATGCATTTCCATGCAAGGAGTGAACAGATCTCTATCCTTATATAGGCCAAAAAACAGGAAATTACCTTAATGACGCTCAGACCGCCTTGTTGGATTGGGAAGCTTCCAGACTTTAATGATGAGGCAGCCATCTTGAATTGGACAGTATATACTATCCCAGAGTCCTTCACCTCAGGACTCTGAGAAAGAGAAACTGGTGAACTATAGAGATGCTGAGGACATCTCCCATGCGGACTTCCTCAGGGGGAAAGAATGATGGATGAGGCTACTCCGGCTGGCTGGCTGCCTCGAGTTAAGTTGAGCCAGGGATCACAGCAGCCCTCATGGCCCTCCCCACTATAGAAAGACTGCACGTCCCGTTGGTCAGACATCGCCTCTGGTGCTGGCTCCAGGCCAGACGCTGGCAGCAGCAGCACATTTCAAACAAGGGCATGGAGGAGCAAATTCTTTTGCTAAACATCTCAATCTGCTTAGACTCACCATCATGGGAAGTGGTACGAAGAGCGTTCCGGTTGACACTGCTGATAAACACTTGAACCACCAGACTATTTGGAGTGGGATACTGTATGAGAAAGGCAGGTTCGCCAGGAGCAGGAAAATGGTGTCTATTGATGGGTGGCCCCTAACACGGCCTGGCCAAGGGACCCCAATAGGATATCAGTAAGTGTCTCATTGAAGGATAGGAGTAGCTCAGCGGGAGTCTGGCCAGGTTGCAAAACGTTGGTTAAAACATTAGTTTTTACTTCTGTGGTTGACAATTGTAGGTCTAATATTTCAGCTGCCCTTCGCAACACAACACCACATGATGCACTTTACTCCGTAGTAGGACTCAGGGGAAACACCAGGTCAGTATCAAGGGGAATATCGAGCTCATTGGCACCCTAGAGTTCTACATACCAGTCGTCATTATACTGGGAATATAATGAACCTCTTCATCATAACTGTCATTGTCAGATTCCGTACCAAATAAGTTATGTAATGTCTGGGTCCAATTAGGAGGTAAGTGCAAGATATCAGAGTCAAAGGAATTGGCAAACGTTGCAAGCCGGTCGGCGCTGAGCAAGACTTTGGTCGGGTTTGTGGCAAATTCTGTTTGGAATAAGACAGTATTATAGGCTGCATATTCTCATCAGGCCACCTATGGCATTGATGCAAAAAAGGCAGGAGTAAGAGGGGGCATCTGAAATTGGTGCTGGACCCGTTGTGGATCAAAGGGGCGCAGAGGTTGGACCTGCTGGTGGATGTCAGACTTGAGGTCCTTGCTTTTCCTTGGGGCATAAAGGCATGCCAAAGGGAGCAGGTCTTCTGCAAAACATCTGCAGCATAGACTCTTTGAAGGCTTCTATTTACTGTGACGCCACAGAGTGCCCTGGGAACTCGTGAATCGTGGAAACCATAGTTGGAATCGGCTAAGATGGAGATCAGGAACAACACCAGAAGGCCGCTGAGGCCCTTGAGCCCTCTAAGAAGTTCAAAAGTGACACAAAGGAGCAGCTTTCCGCTTGTATTCGGTTTCCTCTTCCACTTACCCGAAGACTCTAACCGCAATGACAACCTACAGGGGGAACGACTTCGGGGGCAGGACCTTCCTTTTCACAGCTGCAGGAAGCTGGGTTTCTGTTGCAGCACCCCCCCCCCCCTTGTTACCAGACTACTGATGCACTTTGACTTGATGAGCCTTGGGTCCCTGCCAATCAGGTTTCCAGGGCCTGTGTTCTTTCCCAAAACTGTACCTTGTACCCCCAATTGGCACCTCTCTGGCCACATGTAAGTCCCTTGTACAAGGTAGCATGGGTACCAAGGGCACTGTGGCCAGGGCGTCTAAGAGCTGCTGACACACACACACACACACACACACACACACACACACACACACACACACACACACCAGCAGAGGAGACTGCAGAGAAGAACTGACTTGACCCCAACCTCCAGAACTCCTGGGAGGACTGACTGCCTTCAACAAAGACAGGATCTCCAGTGAACAGCAGCTCTGTTCAAAAGAAACTCCCAAGACAGACTCTGAGCCTGCTAAGGACAAAGAAACCCGATGCCTGGAACCACCACTGCACCAGATGCCTATGGCCTGAATCCATGTGGCCCACCAGTCCCAGCGAGGTCGACCAGCGCTCCAAAGTCGGAGTCCTCCCTGGGTTGACCCCTCCAGGACTCCCGAGGTCGCCTGCAGCCTCTGCACAGAGACCCCCCACAACCGTGAGTGGCCCGGTAAGGTGAAATCAGACCTCAAGACACCCCTGTATCCAGCCGCCCTGCGCCCTGGAGAAAAGAACCCGAGGCGCCAACATTCCCAGGCCCGCCAACTTACCTGCCCAGCTGTTGATTCCACCCGGAAGTCTTCCTGAACCGAGCCTGCAGCGAAAATCCAAAACCGGTAACTCCCATTGAACAGGGCACACAACGCCAAACAGCACCCTGCCGCCCCAGTGCCGCTGTGGGTGCACTTTGTGTGCTAACTCAGATCCCCCTTTGCCCTGAGCCTAATACCAGGAGTTTTGCTCCCACAACCTAGTGGCCTGCTCGTGAGCAGCTCCCAACCGGAGGCCCCCTATTCTCCATTGGATAACATTGGGCCTAAACACTCTGCACCTGGCCGCCCTAGTGCCGCTGAGGGTGCTTGAAGAGTGCATCCTTGACCCTGGGGGAACCCTGGTGCTAACCCCATAATACCAACTTCCACAAATAAGTACTTACTTGCAAACCGTTAACTTCATTTTCTTCTACAGGATAGCATTGACTGCTTTTCGCTCATAGTTCAGTTTGGGGCAACAGCACAGGAGCTGAAGCCAATACTCTTAAAAAGGAGCATAGCTTACACAAAGCGGTTTCCCCCCTGCGTGCCCAGACTGGATTCAAATCTGTGATTCATAGCAAAGAGAGTCTCATACAGAGTATTTTCCTCCAGGTCTGTGCTGTCAGAGCATCGCAAAGGTACGGTTGAACTTTTCCCAGGATGTATGACTTGTCCAGCAGCTCTGTGATGGAGCTGGAGCAGAAGGTTACACAGTCTTTTTTAAACGATGTTGCCAATACCTACTTATTCACTGCTTTTTTCTAAGCTGATAGAGGAATGTCAGGTGACTGTAGGCTAACTGCTTCAATCCTGAAGGTGTCAATTGCCTTGCCAAGACCAAGGTGCCAGGGGGAACCTTCCTCCTCGAAGATGAATCTCAGTTGATGTTTGAGTGAGTCTGCTGGTGCTCTCAAAATCCTGAAGAAAAGTTTTATTAGGTACCCGTGGCAAGCCAGGTCCGGCCTTCCAAGACCGAGCTTCAGCCTCAGCCTTGCTTTCCGGGCGTGCCTCAGAGCGAGCAGCAATGACTTGTATGCCCTGGCCAGGACAGTAATTAAGGACCTATCCAGGGCTACAGGTAAAGCCAAGTGGCTGTAGCTGATGGGCAGTATCAGTTTTGCTTTTGAGACTGTCCATATTGGCTCTGCGGTTGAATTTAGAAAACAGTGGCTCAGTTGTTTCAGTGTGTGGATGACACTAAGGTTTCGGGACTAGATGCTTCTTCAATGAGCAGGCTTCATTGAAAAGGGGACCACATGTTTGCTGCTCTAGGTCCAGAGATATGGCACACTCAGCCAGAGGATATTGAGCATAGACTCTGGTAAGTTTCAGCAAAGTATTTGAAACATTTCTGTTTAGTTCTTAAGCTCTTGTTCCTGTGGGCACATCAGTAATGACATACCGTAATTTGAATAAAGTACTGTTTAGACGTTACTAGGCTCTTACAAACAATGTGCTCAGTGTGCCATACAAATAAATAAATACCTTGAAAATAGAGCTGGGGAGGCAGAGAGTCAGGGGAGGAGAAGTGCAAATAGGAAGGAGTAAAAAGCTGACGTTCAAATAAAGCTGCATCCTCAATACTGCTTTCAGAGCTTTTTTCAGTGATTGCATAAGCTCTAGCAAACAAAGAGAAAAAGTCACTATCCAGACGTGAAAAGTTGACAGTGGCTTTAAACAATATTGCAGTGTCCTCACAAATTAAACTAGTAATAAGAAAAAGTGAAAAAGCAGAAAATGTGTTCTTTCTCTTGCACTGTACGCACCATACACATTTTCTTATTTAATTTTGTATTGTACTTGCATTTATATAGCGCTTCATGGCCATAAAGATATGCTAAATTTGGAGAACGGGCAGAATGCCACTCCCAAGGTTGCTTGTTGGGAAGGGTATTTGTATATAGTGTGGAAGTATTTTGGTGTTGTGCATGACGACCAGAGTGGTGCTTTTATCATGTCACATGTTGCTGCACTTGAGCGTGTAGTGAAGAGGAGGGAGAGGAAAAGCTTACAGTTACATTGGAAGGAAGGGTGTGGGTGGAAGAAAGACTAACTTTAAGTGGCTGGCCACTAAGACAAGCATTTGCAATGCAACAGGTCTCGCATTTATGCAAAACTTATTGCATTGCAAATGGTAGCCATTACAAACAACGGGAGGTAGGGCGGGCGGGGGGAGAAGGCCGGGACACCGGGAGGGAGGGCGAGTGGGCAGGCAGAAGGCACGTACAACGGGAGGGCGGGCGGGGGGTGAGAGAAGGCACCGGCAACAGGAGGGTGGGGGGGTGGAAGGCACAGTGAACAGTAGGGCGGGCGGGGTGAGAAGGCACAGACAACTTGGGGAGAAGGCATGACAACAGGGGGGGGGGGGGGGGTGGAGTAAAGAAGGCACCAAAGCACATCCTGCCTGCAGTAGGAGAACCTCATTAAAGAAAATAGTGCTCACAGTCTAAAAAACACGTACCGTGTAACAACCGAAGTAAAGGGCCCAGTCACCATGTGATTTGACAAATGAAGAGGAGGAGGTACTAAGGAGAGACTAACAAGCCTATTGACGTATCAGAAGCCAGTATTTAAGACGGACAATGACGCAAGCCAATGGCAAATATGGGCGGAGAGTGGGAGGAGCTTCTATTCCCTACTCCTATACAATAGGTCTCACAGAGCAGCGCATGCGCGCTGGCTCTCGGGTCGACCTAAAAAAACAGACTTCACAAGAAAAAGAGAACCAAACAATGTCACCCTCAATGAACACGAGAATTAGCTGCAAGGCAGGTTACATCTTTCCTCTGAAAAAAGCTTACCGCTATACTTCACAAATAAAAAGAGCCGTCTAAACACCCCAACATTATTTCTACATTCAGGCACAAAATGGTATTCTGGCGAATAACATATCCAGTTAATTAAAAATAGAGAATATTTTTCAAATAGTCTCCAAATAAGACCTTTTACACCATGGTACTTGCTGATTCTATATGTCATAATTTTTTTATAAAATGTTCGAAGGTGCATTGTTACCACACTTATTGGTAATTGTTTTCTTACAGTCGAGAGTATAAAAGGCTGAGCTGGCCCCTTTGGGACTCTTACCTGTGGCCTAGCAGTGTTGCAGAATTCTGCAGAAGGTAATCAACCCATGAACGTTACCTGTCAGGCTCCCACCATTGCTAAGGGGGGCTTAGGTATCAGTAAATAAAACATTCTTTTATTCCTATCCTGGGCACATTCAGCAGAAACTGTAGGCAGTAACAAGCCGGAACCTTACACTTTAAGCGTTACAGAGACCAGTAGAGAAAGAAGAAATACAAGGACAGCTCTTCACGCCTCCTTTTAACGTTGCACTTATTTGTAATTTTAGGCACAGGGTGGTGAAGTGATCTGTGCATTATTTAATACGTTTGGTTAAGTGTTCTAACCAGGACAAAATCCCACTACCTGTTGCCCACACGAAGAGCGAAATAAAAGAGGCAAACGGGGTTTCAAGGGGCTTGGTACCATTCTGCACCCAACAGCCCACCTACAAGCAATAAACAAAAGAATCAGATAATAGAAGGAATATGGCAGGCCCAGGCTTCATAAATTATAACCAGGGCCACTGGAATTATTCAGAATGGGAGGGTCAAATTATGCCGCAGAGTTGAGTAAGTTATGCAGCGAGAAAAGGCAAGATATGTGATGTAAGGCGGCACATATTTTGATAGTATTTTATTCATTATTTTGTCATTTTTACACTGTCTAGGCATTGGTTGCACCTCATTCGTGCTAGGTTAACACCCAAATATAGATACAGAGGGTTCTGTTGTTGCTGCTGCTGTCGGCTTCGAAAAGGAGCTGCCTTCCCAATGCCCCGAAATCTCCGGAAACCAAAACCCCTAGCCTGGGATTGCAAGCCTAAAGATCTAGCAGTAGATCTGCTATCCTTAAATCACTGTAAAGCTGAATCAGCCTTAGTCCCAAAAAGTCTAGATCCATCAAAGGGAAAGGTACAACAGCGGGGCCTGGACGTCCAGGGAGAATCCTGAACCTCTCAACAAGGCATGCCTCCTAGTTGCCACCGAAGGGCCCATTACCCTGGCAACTGAGTCAGCCGTATTCAGGCCGGACTGGATCACCGGACGGGCTGCAGCCTGCATGTCCGATAGCACCTCAGCTAAGTGACCCTGGACATCCTCTGGCAACTTAGGTATAACTTCCTTGTCAGAATCTACCAATGCATGGATATAACGACACAGTAAGCACATGGCATAAGTTGATTTCAAGGCCATGCTGGCCGACGAAAACACCTTTTTTGCGTGTTGTTCCAACTTCTTGCAGTCCCTATCCCCCGGAGTGGAATGGAAGCAGCCAGCAGATTGTTTTGAGGAACAAGACGCTTGAACCACAAGGTTCTCAGGCAGAGGGTGTGATGACAAAAAAGCTGGATCCCCAGCCGCCACCTTATCGCGCACTGCCACGGTTCTTGGAACAGCAGGGGCAGACACTGGCTTTTGCCATACTTCTAGAACTGTATCTGTCAGAGCCTCATTGAAAGGAAGCAAAGGCTCCACCACAGATGGAGAGTGCAGTACCTCTCTTAAAATATTAGATTTGACCTCTGCTGTTGGCAATATTAAGGCCAAAAGGTCAACAGCCTTACTTATAACCGAGTGGTATGAGGCCACATCCTGAGAGAGAAGAGCTTTTGGGAAGGAGAGTTCCCACTCCGGTGAAGTTTCAAGCCCTCTGGCTTCTAGCAGCCCTGCAAACTCCTCCATAGGGTCGAATATCTCCCCCTCTTCAGCCTGCTGCGGTTGCTCCTGGAATTCCTCTTCTTCCAGAAGCCTCTGAACCTCCCTCCTCAATCGAATCTTCGGAGAGGGGCCAGACGTGGCGCCGGAGACCACGGAGCCAGTTTTGATGGAGGACCTTCAGAAGCGGGCAGCGGCGCTGATCAAGGTCGAGACGGCACGGGAACGGAGCCAGACAGCGCCAGTGAGTAGTTCATCCTGAAATAGCTCGGTGTACCAATACTGTCTTGCCTACACCGGGGCAATGAGAATAAAGCGGCAGGGCTCCCGCTTGAGTTTGTGTAGAACTTTTGGAATGAGTGGGAATGGAGGGAACACGTAAGCAATTGTTCCTTCCCAGCAAAAGTGGAAGGCGTCCCCCAGAGAGCCTAGTTGAGGAAACCTGCTGGCGTAAAACTTGCACTTTCTGTTAAGTGATGTAGCGAATAGATCTAGGGATGGTAATGCCCAGCACTGAAATACCCTTCTTAGCTGAGTGACATTTAGCTCCCATTCTTGACACCGTTTGGTGTCCCTGCTGAGGGAATCTGCCCATTCGTTCTGTACTCCTGGAACGTGTTGGACTTTGATAGATATGTTGTGGTCTATTAGTGATTCCCAAATCTGCTGCGCTACGCTCGACAGGGGATAAGCCAGCAGATTGTTTTGAGGAACAAGACGTTTGAACCACAAGGTTCTCAGGCAGAGGGTGTGATGACAAAAAAGCTGGATCCCCAGCCGCCACCTTATCGCGCGTTGCCACGGTTCTTGACACAGCAGGGGCAGACACTGGCTTTTGCCATACTTCCAGAACTGTATCTGTCAGAGCCTCATTGAAAGGAAGCAAAGGCTCCACCACAGAAGGAGAGTGCAGTACCTCTCTTAAAATATTAGATTTGACCTCTGCTGTTGGCAATATTAAGGCCAAAAGGTCAGCAGCCTTACTTATAACCGAATGGTATGAGGCCACATCCTGAGAGAGAAGAGCTTTTGGGGAGGAGAGTTCCTACTCCGGTGAAGTTTCAAGCCCTCTGGCTTCTAGCAGCCCTGCAAACTCCTCCATAGGGTCGAATATCTCCCCCTCTTCAGCCTGCTGCGGTTGCTCCTGGAATTCCTCTACTTCCAGAAGCCTCTGAGCCTCCCTCCTCGATCGAATCTTCGGAGTCTGTGCCAGACGTGGCGCCGGAGACCACGGAGCCAGTGTTGATGGAGGAGCTTCAGAATCGGGCAGCGGCGCTGACCGAGGTCGAGACGGCACGGGAACGGAGCCAGACAGCGCCAGTGAGTAGTTCATCCTGAAATAGCTCGGTGTACCAATACTGTCTTGCCTACACCGGGGCAATGAGAATAAAGCGGCAGGGCTCCCGCTTGAGTTTGTGTAGAACTTTTGGAATGAGTGGGAATGGAGGGAACACGTAAGCAATTGTTCCTTCCCAGCAAAAGTGGAAGGCGTCCCCCAGAGAGCCTAGTTGAGGAAACCTGCTGGCGTAAAACTTGCACTTTCTGTTGAGTGATGTAGCAAATAGATCTAGGGTTGGTAATGCCCAGCACTGAAATACCCTTCTTAGCTGAGTGACATTTAGCTCCCATTCTTGACACCGTTTGGTGTCCCTGCTGAGGGAATCTGCCCATTCCTTCTGTACTCCTGGAACGTGTTGAACTTGCATAGATATGTTGTGGTCTATTAGTGATTCCCAAATCTGCTGCGCTACGCTCGACAGGGGATGAGACCTTGTCCTTCCTCGTTTCTGTAGATAGAACAAGGTGGCTGTGTTGTCCGTGCGGACGAGTATTGACAATACGATTAGAAACAATCAGAGGCCTAGAAAGACTGCTTTAAGTTCAAACAGATTTATGTGACACAATGCCTCTTGGTCCGACCACCTCCCTCAGACCTGAAGCTCCTGGAGGTGAGGTCCCTATCCTTCTGTGGAAGCGTCTATTGTCATTACCACTCTGGTTTTGCTGGGAGGAAGGACAGGCCTTGAGTGAGACTGCCCCTGATTGCCCACCAAGACATTGCCACGGCCATCTCTGTAGTGATTGAAACGATGTCATTGAAGGAATCTTGAGATTGAATCCACTGAGATCTGAGCTGCTCCTGGGAGCTCTCATCCGCAAGCGGCAGTGTGGGATTAACAGGATGACATCATTCCCAACATTGACTTGTAAATCCTTACAGAAACGCACCTTTTTGAGTGGAGGGACTGTGCCATCCTTTGCAGACGTGTAATCCTTTCTTCTGTGGGAAAGGCCATTGAGCGATTGGTAACCAAGATCGCTCCCAGGAACACCAGTGACCTGGAGGGGACGCAAGAGGACTTTTCCCTGTTGAGATGGAGACACAGGGAGCGAAAAAGTCAGACAGACTCTCGTAGACTGCTTGGCGCCTTGTAGGGATGGGACCTCGACTAACCAATCGTCCAGGTAGGGAAAAACCTGGTGACCCGAACGCCGGAGAAAATCTGCCACCGGCGCCAGGCACTTCGTGAAAACCCTGGGCGCTGATTTTAGCCAGAAAAGCAGCACTTTGAATTGATAATGGCACCCTGCCACCTCGAACCTAAGAAAGCAATGATGCTTCAGGTGTATGGGAATATGAAAGTATGCATCCAGAAGATCCAGGGAGTCATATAATCACTTGTGTCCATGAGAAGAAGAATCTCCTGAAGCAACAACATCCTGAAAGGTTGACTTTTGATGAACTTGTTCAACAACCTGAGGTCCATAATTTGCCTCCATTTTCTTGTCTTGTCTTTTTCTTTATTAAAAAGAAATTAGAGTAAAAGCCTAGGTTGTGTTAACTGCATGGCACCACTTCGATTGCTTGTTTGGCGAGAAGCAGAATGATTTCTTTTTTGAGAAGTCCAAGATAACTTTGTGATGTTTTCTAAATGGGAAATTCGGAGGTTGTTGAAGAAATTCCATGGTGTGACCATGATGAAAGATGTCTAACACCCATTTGTCGGATGAAATGGTTTTCCACTGAGCAAAGAATTTTGAGCCAATTGAAGATGGACTGGGGTGAAGGGTGCCTGCAAAATTTAATTGTCTCCTGTTGGCATCGTGAGACTTTCCTCCAGAACCGGGTCATCTGCGTGCTGGTGCTCTTGTGTATGCTGGCATGGAAGTTTGACGAAAGGACTGTGCGGAATATAGCGGCTGAAACCCCTGCTGATAGTAGGACTGGAAAACACTGCTGGAGCTGGGGCAGAGAAAGAAATTGGGCTCTTCCTCTTAAAGAAGAAAATGTCTTTTGCTGCAAAATATACAAGGATTTTGTCGTGTCAGATTTGACTGTTGCGTCTCATCCACGTGCTTGCCGAATAGATATTCACCATTAAACTGCATATCTAACACTTTAGACAGAACCTCTGGGCGGAATGTTGTCGCCTTAAGCCAACCCTGCCTTTGCAACACGGCAGCAACCGCCATTTGCCTAAAGGAGGTAGAAGAGAGGTCCAGCACCACATCTACGATCTTTGATGAGGCTCTCTCTCCTTCTGAAAGTATATCCTTCGCCTCCTCCTTCTTATCCTCGGGCAGATATTCCAGCAAGGCGGTGATGTCGGACCATATTTGCCGGTCATACTTCCAGAGGATAGCCATGGCGTTAGAGGCCCTGATGGCTGTTGCCGCCAGTGTGGAGAATTTCTTGCCAAAATTATCCAACCTGCACCCTTCCTTATCTAGCGGGGCAGCACTTGGCGATGCTTCTTGAATCTTCTTCGGGCGGCCTGCATAATAAGGGAGTCCGTTTTTGGATGGACGATAAGACACACTGGAGAGTCCTCAGGAACCCTGTATTTCATATCCAATTTCAGGGTAACAGCCGGTACGGAAGCTGGAGTCTTCATCAGCTTAAGGCCCTCCTGCCACAAGAAAGTCCATTATGGGTATGGCTCTGGTGGAGCACTGCGTAGTGGCCTTGAAGTCATATAAAAAAACACTCCGTATGCTTGACAGGCATAGGGAGATCACCATTTTTTGATGCCGCCTCTAAAAGGTCATGAAAACCACTGATATCCACCAGTGGAGAATCGGCCGAGTGGGAGAAGGTGATTGCCACATAGTCATTCCATTTGTTTCGGGCATTTGGGTCCAACTGCAGCTCTCTCTCTTCTAGCTGCTGGTCACCACTGTCCAGAGCCTGAACCGGAATTTGCAAGGGCTTTAAGGTTTTCTGTTTCAGCTGTGCAGGCATAGCCTGCTGATCTGAGATGATGGTAGGTTCCTCCTGTGTAGAAGGTGGCTTTTGAGTAGCGTTGGTCTAAGGGAAACGCTGGTAACAGTCACTGAGCATCAGACGCAAGTCTGTGACTAGAGAAATAGGGATGTTAATGGAGGGATCCTGCTGACGCTCCTCCTCCTGCTCATCATAAGGATAATGCTCCTGAAAAGTATCTAAGCGTTGCATGCTGGGACATCCTGTGTCCGAGAAGGAACATTCACCCACCAGATACACAGGAGGGTCATCCAGTAGTTCCTTGTCCTCAGATTCTTGGCATTTGACCCTCAATTGCGAAGGGCTAAATGCAGGACCATAACGACTCATCCTCTGATCCCTGGAAGTCCAAGAGATGAGATCTTGGAAAAATCCTGCAAAAGAGAAAGAATTGCCCTTGGAAAGGACATGTCTTTTTCATTCGTCGACGGGGCCGTCGACTGGGTCGTAGACATGATCGTCAAAGGTATGACTGACTGAATCAACTGGATGGAGACGCTCGTCGACAGCATGGTGCCAAGCGGAACCAATAGTGAAGCTCTCGTTGACGTTGAAGTCTTTACAATTGCTGCTGACGACATCACCAGAGTCTGAATCCCTCACAGACTTACTTTTTTGTAGCTGGAGGAGCAGTTTTCCCTCACGATCCTTGAGGGTTTCTGAAGAGAAAGTTCAACAGTGTTTACAGTCTCTGGGCTTATGATACAGATATAAGCAATGCAGGCATTCCTTATGTGGATCCTAAGTGAAAAGCATGGACTTTCCACAAGTCTTGCAGGGCCTAAACAGCCCTTTTTTTTTTAGACTTAGACATTCTGCAGAAAAAACAGAAAAAGGTGCACTCACTTTCAACAGTACCTCAGCTGAAGAGATGGTTGAAGGAAAAGAACTGCCAGCTGGGAGTTGAAAAGGTCAAGGTAGAAACACTGTGACTGAGCAGAGCTCAGGGAGACTCCCTAACACACGACATGCAGTAAGAAATCTGAGGTATGGTGGCCCTGCAGGAGATGGATACTCTGGGTCTATGCTGTGATTGGCTGAAGTGTGGATGTACTCAAATGATGTTAACTGGTTACTAAATGCTGTTGAATTTCGTGGGGAATTAAGTTTAAAGCTTGATACTGCTATTTTACAGTTACTGTGGGACTTCCACCAGGGCGACGGGGAAGATTCAAGCATGTGAATCTATAAAAGATACAATACTGGAGAAGTGAGGCTCATCTCTAAATGGCCTGAGCACACTCAGGTTGGAACAGACAACCGTATTGTTAGATTTAAAAACATAAGTTCCACTGCAAGCTGTTCACATGCCAGGAACATCTCTGGCACAGCTGCAAAAAAGCACAGAAGTGTTTTTTTTTTTCAGGTTTGTTCTGGTTTCTTTCATGTTTAACCAGTTATCCGGCGGCTCTTGCTGATAAGTGTCTGCATCCTCGACCTGCTTTATGGAGGCTCAAAAATACAGTGGTTTAGAGAGTTTTAAATCTTTTCAGTGACTCTTAATGCATATAAAAGTTATAACCTCAGGTAACTTATTAGTGACCAAACAGCCACCGGAGTCAACTGAGGCCAACAGCACATATAACCAGTCACACGCCATGACGGTGGGAGAGGTATGGGGCAAACAGCCATGGGGGCACAGGAGGGTGACTGGGTGGTGGGACAAGCAAGAATGCTGCGAGGGGGGAGGGGGATTTGAAATGCATACACTAAGGATTGAAGAGCAGGGCGGAGGAGTGAGGTCAAGAAATAGTACCTCAATAACGTTGGGAGCAGCGAACGGGCACAGATTAACTTGAATTAGTCTGTGATCGGTCCCTGCACAACAGCAAGCATCGCTAGTGACATTTAGGTTTTATTGGTCAATTACAGAGCCATTAAATAGGAGTGATGAGAAAACAACATATGGTAAGCAATGGGTGGGCATCAAGCCCTTTTCTGTATACAACAGGGGCTCGCAAGCAAGACGCATGCACTACTGCATACACTTGCAGCCTCGACCCTGAAAAAGAAAAAACAAATAGAGGTTGGCGGCAAGGTTCTACCAATATCCTCGCTATTTCATTTTGCTGAAAGCATTATGACTCTTCTGGACAACCAAGGTCAGTACTTCTTTCAAATATTATTGAAGGAGTTCTAACCAGTCATTCACTGAAGTTAATTATGATTGGAGGCTGACACCAGGTAGAAGGAAAAAGATCTGAATTAGTAGTGGGCTAGGATGTAAAACTACGAACATTTAAGTAGTATGAATGTTATTATCATTTTGTAATTCGTTTACGAAAATAAGCTAAAACAGAACATAAAATGCGACAGCAAATGTTAAAGATTGTTCTGTACTCTCAGTCAATGCACTTACTCTTTTACATGACATTGCCAGTGCAGTCGAGTGGTGCCAGAAAAGGCCTCTGTAAATGGAACACTATCACTTTAGGTGTGTTGTGTGGGGGTGTGTAGTGAAACTAGTTACCTTCCTGTAAGGGTGCTTTTGCAATTTGAGCCTCTTCTAGATTCTCATGTTGTACATTCTATGCAATCTACTGCTTTGGTTGGGATGTATGTGGGTACTGACCTAGGCGGAGCCTGTTTGACTCACTGCATCATTCACCCCTCACGTATTTGTCGCTAAGCATCACATCCATTTCATACAAGTTTTGTACCGGGAGAGCATATTTTAATCCAGGGTGTGGATGATTTGAAGGCGGTAAAGCAACGACTGAACGTTCCAGAATCAGCAGGAAGATATTTTCCCCTACTCCTTCACTGCCAACTGAATGGAAATCGGACTTTACAGCTTTAAAAGCTGGTACATTAAAAACAGCTTATGCCCGAACAAGCTTCAAGCAATACATAAAGGGCAGCATTCCTTATCCTTAAACTGTTTATTTTGTGGTAGATGGTTCAGAGCATAATACTTGTAGAAAGCGGGTAGACCAACCCGATTTGCTGCTCAATAAATGTTTGCAAATGTTTGTCTTTGGAAGACACCCAAGTGGTCTTCGCTCTGGTGGAATGAACCTCAATTGTATATGGAGAATTTTCTCTTCTAGGTACGTAAAAGGAGACCACTATCAATTAAGAATAAACAGCATCATCAAACTCCAAAAATTAATTACAAACATAATAATGTAAATTTGACTTTTGTTCATCGGTTAGAAAAATATAATTTCTTACTTTGCTGACCATATAAACTTGCCCCAAACTGAGAAAGTTGACCTGATGAAGATGGCGATGGGGATGCCAGCATCTACAAGGAAATCAGTTTTATTAGCAGAGTGAGCACATGTAAAAAAACCAAAATGTGATTTCTTTGCACAAGTCATATATTATTTCAAAGAAATTGAGCCAAATGATTAAAGTAATAGTAACCTAGAAAAAGAATCAAAACTACCTAATCATATTCTTTAACATACTGCACCATTGCATTAAACTACGCAGAAACGTTGGACATTGATTGCAGACCAGCAAAACACTGTCAATAGAAACTGCGGCTCGGTGAAGAATCGGGGACTTAACTAGACAAGTACTAAATTATCACAATATTACGTCGTGTTTTGTTCTATTAAAGTACACGATATGGAAAACACAGCTCTTAAATGGTCGTCTCCTGACTGGTCGACACTGCCAGCACACGCCAACTGCACGAAGCTATATTGGGTCAATGCACTGAAGAGTTGCACATCAATCTCAAAGTGCCAAGTAAGACAGGAGACATCTTAAATCCACGACTCTTAACTGTAATAGATCGCGGCCTGGTGAGGTGGTGCTTCAAATACTGCTAGTCAAGCAAAGGCACCACCTTTCTGAACACACTTCAATTACCCTGGTTAAAAGAGTTTATTGCTATCAGCAATCAGGATGAGCAGTATTAGGAAGCAAATTTATTTTTATAATCTTTGCTTCAATGCACATAGAAATAAGCTCAAACCCAGAGAACTAATGTCAGGCTGATTTTCAACTATTCAATAGGAGGCGGCTAAATATTTGCACTTCTTATCGGGATTCAGATACGCAAGTATAATATTTACTTGAATTAAAAAACAGACGGTCAAGCTGACATCTGTCGTCCACGCCAATCCAAATGTCTCTCCTCAGCATGTGGTTGCGCGTGTAAAGCTGGGCAGCGCCAATTAGGAAAAGTATTCTCATAGGAAATATTAAGCTTGTATATGTGTTTTATCTGCCCACTGCTGTTTAGAATTTTGAGCAGGACTAAACATGGTATGTCGAGAACAGAGATATCATGAATGGAAGGGCTCTTTCCCCTGGGAACCTGCAATGGGGATCATGTTGTGGGTAGAAGAAACGTGCGGCAGGCCGAACAGCTGTTTCGTTGTACGTGCAAGGGTGAAAACAGGCACTGATTAGGGTCTGAGGTCAAGGCAACAGGGCCCAATTTCAGTACCATTATGCGCGAGCTTTCGATAACTGAATTAACTGTTTTTTGGGAACATCCCTAACTATACTAACTCGAGGTTGAGTTTAAGCCAGTTTTTGGCTCATCTCTGCCACTACAGGAGTAACACTCATTGTAAATCAGCCCACTTTGAAAGGCACAATTTCACAAGGCAACATAACAAAACTGATGCCCAAGATTAAGTGCCTGACCCTCACATCGCGTCTCCTGCTGATATTCTCGAGCACATGGAATCCAAACTAACCCAGGCCTTTGATGTTCTGGCTGCCCACTCCCCATCCGGAAACCATGCATCAGAAGTGCAACAAATGTACACCGATACATACCCTCGGTAAATTGAAATGTCATGGTATTACGTTAGAGAGAAGCAGTCATAAAACGAAATCGGATTACGTTGCCAGCCGCCTTTCAGAGGTTACAAATTATGTTATGCCTAGTGAGTTCTCTTCTCTCCAGCAGATTCATCTGCCAGGCCCACAAATATGCAATCGTTGCCCCTATCATAAAGAAAGCAATCACATAGCCATATCATTTTTTTCAATATAGGCCCATGTATAGCCTACATTTGTAGCAAACGCGGTTGAAACAGCTACCAGAAAGCCCTCCTCCTACCTCAGGGCCAATGACCTCCTAAGTAACTTCTAATAAGGCTTTACATACAGGTGTGCATGGAAACTAAACTTCTAAACATAATGGAAGCACTACTTAAAGCCTGCGACCCGGCCATCTTCCCACACTGAACCTATTAAACCTCTAAGTCACCTTCAATATTATGGTTCAGCAAGTCATAATCAAAAGATTTTCCTCTTAAGCCTATATCAAAAAGATTTTATGCTGCTGGCATGGTTTTGATTGTTCTGACATATATAAAAAGAAGCCAGCCAATAAAGAGTATCTTATTACCCAACATCCACTTCTACATAAGTAACAGCTCTGCTTTTCACAGAATCCACCTCTACATGAAGCGACATCCCTCCAGACCGGACACAGACAGGGGCATTACCTGCTTGGCCTGTTAGGCCACGAAGGGCCTTGGGTCAGAAAACCAGCACAACGGCAAATATCATACACCTACTACAGGGTAAAATCTCATTATGCATCGAGGCAAGCACTACACACTATCCATTCCTAAAACCACACCCAGACAACACACAGGCAGATCTTATCCTCACAACAATTAGAGCAACCTCATACCCATCCCACTAACCCAGAAACTCTCTTGAACTATCAAACATTAATTCCACCTCATGCTCAAGAATACATGCTCTACAGTACTCCACATCCTTATTAAATATTGCAGATGCTATCACCTCTTGAAAGTTAGATGCACCTGTAGAATCGTTCTTATTCCTTCTTAAAGTACTACCAAAGCCCTTGCATTATTGAGCATTTTAACAAGTGTTTTGAATGCGCCATCATATTGTATTTCGGTGTTGTCAATTGCACATGTAGCCTGAATGCTCAAAAAAGCATGGACTTGTTTTGAAGTTGGTATCGACAAGTAAGAAGCTGCAGATTTGAAGTCAGATTTCTACCATGCCCCACTATATCTTCTTCCCAAGGTCTTCTCACATTCCTTCCACAAGAGCTAGGCATCCGCTTGTTAGGGGCTTTCTTGAGAACATGTTAGACCACATGTCCAATACCCTGCATAGTGTATTGTATAAAATCTATAAAAGAATGCCAAAAATAAAGAGATACTTCTCCAGCTCGTCGACACACTTAACTTCGTACAAAGCATGACATCCACCAAACACACTCTAAAAGGAAAATCCTCAATCTCATTTTCTAAACATAGCCAACCGTCCAAAGAAAACCACAATTACACCTTGACTGGACTGACCATCTGGCAATCCAGCATCCAACTAACACAGGGAGGTAAATCCAAAAGCCTATACCCTTCTGAATTACTTAAATAATTCTATAGAAAACCAGGTGAACACCCACGTTCCAACGAAAATAAGGAATTCCAAGCCACACCTCCAGCATCTTGGTACTACAAATATCTCGCCAACAACAAATGCTCAATTCACAAACAGGATTGGATCCCTTAATAACTTTGCACCTCTGACCAATTTGCACCAAACTTCAGGAAAAAAAAATTGGGGATAGTTAATTTGCCAAATTAGTTGCATTTGTATTTCCCTTCTATAAGTACACTTGTTACGCATAACAAGTGTATTTATAGAAGGGAAATACAAAACCAATCAGTTATCCTTTGTAAGGTTAAAAGCCGATCCACTGTCAATCGACCCGCAATAGTCTGGTGTTATGCCTTTGCTTGAGGGACCCTGGTGTTTCGCTCGGGGTGAGCTCTGTCCATGACGGAGGACCCTGTAAAGTCGTCCGGCCACTTGCAAATTCGAGGACTAAGAAGAATTGGAACTTAAAGGACTATGTCAGAAGGTAAAAACTTTGACCGGGATTAAACAGGTTGGTGTATCCGGTCTGCACTATCGCCTCAAAGGCTCTGATAGACCCATTATGATACCTTTCAGGGTCTTGATGATTCTCTCAACAAGCCCATTGGTTTAGGGATAAGGTGTGGAGAACTTGTAGTTTACCCCACACCTGTCCCACAGTGACTTCATGTACGCCGACATGCAGTTGGTGCCTTGATCAGACACCACCTTCTTAGGGAACCCACTTGGGTAAAGATCTTGATCAGTGCCCTGGCCAAGGCGGGCACATTCACCCTTCTCAAAGGGATGGCTTTGGGTGGCATGGTACACCAAGAGCAGGATGAACCTGTTGCCCAAGGCTGTCTTGGGGTCCAGAGGCCCCACAATATCAATACCCACCCTTTAAAAAGAGGAGTCGGCAAACAACAGGATGGGGGACCAGGGAGCCTTCTGCTTTCCACCAGTCTTCCTACTGGCCAGGTAGGTTTGACAGGTCCTACAAAACGCATCTGAGGCTTTCCTCATTCAGGGCCTATAAAAGTGGGCGACCAGTCTTTCAAAGAACTAGGTGTGCTCCAGATTTGCTGCTAGGGGTACATTATGAGGAAGTCCTAGTGCAAAGGCTCTGTAGCACTGAGGGACCACCAACACACAGGTTGTCTAAGGCGCAGGAAACGTAGGCTCACTACAAGAGATGATTCTCGCAGTAGATAATATAATCACCAGAGATGTCGCTATTTGCCTTAGCCTTGCTCTGAACGCCCTTGAGAGTAGGGCACTCCTGTGCTTTGCAGAAATATGCTTGGTAGGGGCCTCCTTCAGCTTGCCGACTGGCCACTTCAGGTAACTCTCCGAGGACAGCAATGTCTGCCCCTGTAGATTCTGAAGCATCCCCCTCATGTTCTGCTTCCTCCTGGACCATGGGAATCTCACCTTCTTGGCAGGTGCCTGGGCCATTGATCTAGGCTCCAGGACCGTGGGATTTTCCTTTTCAGTGGCCAGGGACCGTGTGTCAGGGCACACCCACTCCAGAAGCCCTAGCATCTTCAAGTGTGACTGGAGCTCCATCTCCTTCCAGATACTTTGCTCCAACGTCATGGCTGGACTAAGAGCTACTTTCAATAAACCTGAGAACCCACCCCCCCCCCATTCAAAAGGAACCAGAGCCAGTGGGTAGTGACTCTCGTAGTTGTCAGCAGTAACCACTAAATGGGGTAGATTGGAAAGTACCTGCTCGGAGGACACCAGATGACACCTGACAGTAGTCATACTGACTCCTGCGTATCTCAGAGCCTCCACCCTCGGCCCACTGATGGTCACCCACTGCCTGTACTTTCTGGTATTACTAGGTTACAGGAGTCTTGAGTATCAACTGTCTCTGAGGGACACCGAGGTACCCTGGGCACTACTCCCAGTATTAACTAGGACATCCTCCTCTCCCAGCAACTCACTAGCTCTTCCTGGGGTCTGCTCACTGGTGGGGGCTTCTGCCCTTTCGGACAGTTAGGGTCTCCCTTTGACTGTCCTTAACTGTAACACTTAATAGCGCTTAGGGGTGAAATAACTGAGGGCGTCTTCACGTGGAACCCTCCCTACTTCTGGTCAGGATAAGGCTGGGAATCCTTCACCAGAAAACTCTTTTGGGCGCCTTTCAAGAATTCAGATGTTTCACTTTTGTCTCCCCCTCGTTCTTCTGGTGGGAACCCTCTTCACCCTATGGATGATTCTCCGCTACCTCCCCCTCGATACCTTCTTGTTGACCCTGGTACGGAGCCTACCTCATTGGCAAGCTCCCTAAGGCTAGAGAGCTTGCGGTCTGAGGTGCTGACATAGCTCTTGAAAACAATGTCTGAACATGTGCTCCCTGGAAAATAGATTGTACGGCTCCTCAAAAGTCCATCCAGTGCCTTACTAAAATACTTCCCAAAATCTACTCTAAACTGGTGGGTCAGTTTCTGGCTGTCCCTGAACTTCACCCTATACATTTCAGGGTGAGTCCATACATTTGGATAAGCCTTAATGGGGATGTGGTGCAGGGGTATTTCATTCTGTCGTCCTTCCTTAGGGCCAACAAAGAATCCCTCTCCTACATAGGTATGCATCTCCAGAGTGGTGCCTCATTCACCTTTAGGATCTGTGTGCATTTTTAAAGATTCTTCGTAGCCCTCAAACCACTATATCATCCCACACTATAAAGCTAGACACCAGATCTACTGCTACTTGGAATTCCATTTTGCTGGAAGACCCCTTCCGCGACAGTGTAGCCAAAAGAGGCCGATCAAGAAGAATCTAAAAATGGGATTTTACCATTACACAAAATCACTGAATGGCACTGCACAAACACAAGTACTGAATCCCACTGCTGCCACCAATGTGAGAAACTGGGTTGTCAGGATGAACCACAAAATGCCACTTAATTAACAATTAATCCTCTGGTAACTTGACACTAAAGCAGCCTGTCTTAACTTAGAAGCAATGTGTATAGTAATTATGCAGCATTTCAACAGTAATAAAGTGAAAGCGCAACACAAGAAAAATCCCACACCACTTTAGAACAATAAAAGTAAAATGTAATAAATTATTTTACTCCAAAATGATAAAAATCCTATCAGCAGAACTTGAGATTGGCAACTTTGAAGATTTCAAGACGTATGTCACCTAAAAGCACATGGTTATCTGATCATGCGAGACCAGGTTCGCAAGTTCAGGCCCACCACCATGGAGCATGGGCTGAATACAGGGACCAGGTTAGTCCTGCTGAAAAAGTTACCTCCTAAAAGACGCATGCAAAGAGTCCAGCCTGCGGTGGAGGAGGCAAAGAGGAGTAAGAACAGCATGGCGGATAGTCAGCGCCGTAGTGCGAAGAGCAGGCTGGGCGTCTCAGATGGTACGCGATGTTGCGCGAAAGTCTTTTGGCCATGGGGACGGCCATTGCTGGAGCTTCATTCACATAGGCGGACATAGCGGCATGTCAATGCTGTAGTGCAAAGTGCAGATCTCGCTTTGCCAGTTGCCGCTGGGGGTCACTGTAGCGTGAATAATCCGGTTCAGCAGAGCTTCTCATTGATGGAAGGCAAGGTCTTGGTGAGAACGGGCCTGTTCGCAGTCACAAGGATCCCGAAACGTCAGGACTACTCCTTTTCTTCCAGGAGGAGCTCAACTGATGCCACGTCAAGGACATTGGAGGTACCTCCTGGGGATCAGGAACTCACCCCAGCAGAGACCAGCAGGGATCCTGTAAGTACAGTTAGAGGTCCAGTGCAGCAGGTCAGCTGTGGAGTTTCAGAGAGGCCCGTGGAGCCTGTTGTGTCCCTGTAGCTCCGAAGAGGTGGTCAGCTAACTAACCAATGGAGCCACTTAGGAAGGCAGGGATGAAGGGAACAGGTCCAGTCTTCATTCTCAGACAGCAGGGCAGGACTCTGGAGAAGGGCAGGTCTCTTGCAGCAGGGCAGTCCTTCTACTGTAGTGTCCACAGGTCATGGAGTGTACTGAAGAAGGGGTCTGAAGGTTCTAGGTTTATATCTGGTGCCAGCTTCGAAGAGGAAGAAACTTCCTAAGTCCTGCCCCTCTTATCCTGCCAACACCCAATCCCTCTATTGTGTGGCTGTCTGGGAGGAATATAGAAAGGCCAACTACACAGACATCCATGTGACCCAGAAAACAGACCGCAGACACCAAATGGTTATGACCAGAAAATGCCAACTTTCTAACAGTGGCATTTTCAGAGCTGTTGCTTAAAATCCAACTTTACTATTAAAGAGGAATTTAAATTACAATTCCTTAGACAAAAAACATGACATTTCTACTTGCTTCCAACCAAACGTTATCACTTATTAAATGTAATAAGGTACCCTGATGTTATCCCATGGGAGAGGTAGGCCTCACAGTAGTGAAAAACAAATTTGGAGGAACTTCACTACTATGACAGGTAAAACTTAAAAGTACATGTCCATCTTTTTAAATACTTTGCCCTATGGGCTGTTTAGGGCCTACATAGGTGTTAAGATAGTTTTAGGTCTGGTATGGGATTTATTTGGTCATGTCTAACTGGAAGCTTAAAACTCAATACAATGGCAGGCCTGAGACATGCTGTAAGGGCTACTTAAGTGGTTGCCACAATTAAGTGCTGCAGCCCCACTAGTAGCATTTAATTTACCATCCCTGGGTATATGAGATGCAACTTTACTAGGTACTTAAAAGTAAATTAAATATGCTAATCAGGTGTAAGCCAATTTCAGCATTTTTTAGGGAGAGAGCTCAAGCACTTTGTGCACTTAACAACTGCTACCCAGTGCTAGAGTCTTTACGTCAACAAAAACAAGTTCAGCAAAACAAGAGGGGGTGAATCCAAAAAGTTTGGGGGATTCCCATGCAAGGGTGTCAGTTCCAGCACTACTCCAATGTTTGTAGGACCAATACTTCCTCTAAATCCTATATTTGGATTAGGAGGCCTGAGCCACGTAATGTAGCATGCTTCTTCATCGTCCACCTCATCCCACCCAGTTAAGGTGATATTACCAGGGTGGTCTCTACCCCAACAAATGAGGAAGTTCTTAAGATATTCTAATCACCTGGATAAAAGTAGGGATCTTATTAAACTTAAGAATATCTTAAGGTACACCACAGGAGTGTCCTTTATAAGATGCTAGCTTTGGTATTGTTAAAGTACGAGTTACTTACCTTCGGTAACGATGTATCTGGTAGAGACGTTGTCTAGCCACAGATTCCTTAACTTAGAATATCCCCAGGTGTCAAACTGTATCCGGAAAAAACTTTGCAGCAGCACAGCACCACTGCGCGCCGAGGGACGGCGCAACACGACCCCGCCCTGATGTCGTCCACATACGCGACGTCAGCGAGGTCATACAAGGCCCTCCGGGTGCGCTGGCGTCAGTTTTCTTCTGAGAAACTTTTCCGCGACAACGCGGAGCCACCAATAAAAAAACTGTGAAAGTAAGGGAATAGTGAGCGATGGATGAAAATCCGTGAACAAATAAAGAGGATGGTGCAGACACCATCGTAAAAGACAGAATGAGACACTACCTACAGAGAGCTGAAAGAGCTGTGAGAAAGATCCTCGCAAGCTAAGCGAAGACCCTTCCCTAGTGTAAGAAGGGAAGAACATCTCAACAGACAGAAACAAACTGTTAGTACCATGCAGAATAACAGACAAAAATAGACTGTCAGTACCATGCAGAACCGTGCTGTCCAGCAAAAACGGAGCACAGAGAGAACAACAGTCTACCGCAGGAACGAAAAGTCTAGCATTGCCTCTGTAGTAGCGGAGGTCTGAAACAGAGGTGAACAGAGCCCCAAATAAGACCACCGTAGAGGAGCCCAGAACCCTGAGCCAACAGAAAAGGCGGAAGACAGCAGGAGAAGAAGAAAAGGAAGAGGAATCTCCTGATGAATGACAATTGAAAAGGCCTTATTTTACAGATAAGAAACCTTTGAGAGGAAGGCAAAGGTTGAACTGTGACAGAAACCCCTGAGAGGGAGTCAGAGGTATTATGGCAAGTTTCAAAGGGACACAACAATGTAGCACCTATGAGAGGAAAAACCAATGCCAAGTGCAATAGGGGGGCCAGCGGAGAACCCCACTTGGCAAGGCCCTCGCAGAACGGGGAGGCCGGGTGGGCGTTAAGGAATCTGCGGCTAGACAACATCTCTACCAGATACATCCTTACCGAAGGTAAGTAACTCGTACATCTGATAGAGACATCTAGTCGCAGATTCCTTAACTTAGACTAGATACCACAGCCATACCCCAAAGGGGAGGTGGGTCTGCGACAGATCAACAGACAGCACCAAGCATCCAATCCGGCAACAGAGTGACGGATAAAGGGGGGGGGGGGGGGGGGGAGGCTGTGGCGGAACAGCCAGACAGCAACCCAAGCAGCTCGGAAGAGCAGAAATAACAGGATGGCAGATATCCTAAAAATGCCAGCATGGCGCTACACCATACGCATATTAAAAAAAGGGGGCAGGTAGAATGGCCGGAGCCATATACCAGAGCAGAGAGAGAGAAAGAAAGAAGAACCACTCTCCACTTAATGGCGCACAATCAGGACGCCAACTCAAGTTCAAAAGAACCAGAAGAGATGCAAACCAGAGCCTAACAGACTAGCCCATAGAAGGAAAGGAAGGCTGAAGGAGCAGTTGCCAAAAGCAGGAACTAGAACCTGAGTAATGCGATTGGAATAGCCGGCGGGACAGAAAACACGCCAAGTGCACACCCAATCCCAAAAAGGGGAAATAGAGGCAAAGAGCATCAATGTTAAACCCGCTGAAGCAGGTAGAAAAACGCAGCAGGCAAACGGCCACAGAGACCTCAGAGTGGCTTACACAAAAAGCGTAAGAGTGTCCGACCGGGCTGTATGAAGCCAAAGCGAGAAACAACCCACAATATAGACTTGCAGGCAGTAGTGTAGGACCACTGCCATCATAACAGCTGTCCCACAGGCATAGCGTTAACAATTGGAAAGAGCCTCAGAATTCGAGACCAAACACTCCAGAAAAGGTACGTACTTAGTGGAACACCAAAAAGGGAGCATTTGTCAAATTGGGAAATCACCAAACCACAATAAGGAGCTGAAGGGGCAGAGAACAAGTCGTCCCCCACTCAGAAATCTGTATACAATAAAGGACCTGTTCACACAGTGAGCACATAATTCATACATCCATTGCAGTTGTCATATATTTTAGACAGTCTGTAGAGCAAGTGATTACATCATCTGTGCTACTTATCGGTATGGCTCACCAATAAAAGAAAAGAAAAGACAAGAATTTTTCATACGAGGTAAGACAAGAAGGCTATCTGTATGACTAAAAGCTTGTGTCTCTAACACCCAAATGTGGTGAAAAAAGTGTAGAAAAGGAGTGATGGTGCCTCACGGTAGCAACACCAAGGAGGATAAAGCAGGAAGGTACTCGCCTGCTACCTCAGGATCTCATCATCAGCTACCAACACTCCAGGGAAAGAAATGGGTGTAAGAAAATGAATTGGTAATGACCCAAAAAGCAAAGTGCTAGGGTGTGTAGTAAGAAAGGAAAAGCTGTGCAGTGATCCGTGCACCACGTTAAGCCCCATAGTTATATACAAGTTTGAGCTAGATCACACTGGCTTGCGTTTTTTATTCTATGCTGTGTGACTGCTCGTATTTAAAATGCCGACATGTTTCATTGCCTTTTGGATAAACTCACGGCAACTTCTTCAGGGAGTGGGGTATTGTCATTCCACCCTGCACCACTTTTTTAGTCTATTAAAAACAATTCTGTTAGAGACAAAAGATAGACAGTGAAAACACATAGCAAAATTAGTTGGCATCCGGTTTAAAAAGAAACTGATGCAGTATATACTACATTCCGAACTGCACATCTTCCACAGCATTTACCGGGATATTGCCCACCGTGGGCATACCTTTACCCTCGAGCACTTGTATGTGTAGCTGCGATCACTCATTCAAGGCTCATCCACTCGACTCCTACCGTGAGTCTGTAATACACAATAAGAGTCACGAGACTTTAGGGAATACAATTACCAGATACCTGCCACTACCCGTATCATGGATTGTTATCACTCCTATGTCTCATTCTTGTTATATGTCTACCCTTCTATTGAGTACCTCTTTTAGTGTAACTAGTACTCAACGTGCAGTCGGGTGAGCCCTGTCCCATTACAGTAGCCTCCTCTTATCAAGTCCGTGCCTGCCCAGTTTGTTACCTAGTAGCCTGGACTCTCACTCAAATTGTGCTAGATTGCATAGCACGGGTTCCCATCCCTTTTTTATATTAACCGAGTGCCCTGTTCTAAAAATCATGCATCAGGACCCACCGTAAATGAGTCCGTGTACGGCATCAACTCGGCACCGCAACAGCGCGACTGTTGTCTTTCGTGGATATGAGCGTAATCACGCTCACCACGTGACCGGGCTTGGGTGGTCCCACCCTCCCCAAGGGATCAGCGTATTTTGTATTATGACAGTCGCCGCCATGTTAGAATGGTGAACTCCTCAGTGCATTCTATAATTTTTCAAGTTCCCCCGCACATACAGAGAAATATAAGTAATAGCAAACGAGGGCACATCAAGACATGTATTCTCTACATCCATCGACTAAATTTTATCGTGTGCGATGTTTGGTAAACATTTTCACAAAAAATGGTAAAAACAAACATGTCTGCCCCCAGATAATCCTCTATATGGTTTTTGTTTATGGTCCCTGATATCGTGTTAGGGTTGATGTTGTTACACTTCCATGCAAAACCCTCCTAAGAGAATAAATGTTTTTACATTGACTCAAGTTCTAAAACGATAGCGATGAGGAGTGAAGCATGTTGTAATACACTCTCTTGATTATCTGCTGGCTGGACGTATGGGCCTTTTTAGTGTGGTGTTCCTAACTTATTTGATGCCCCAGGACTTTATTGACACCCAGCCATGCATAATAGGAAACCTATATCGGTGGGGGCATTTGGGATGAATGGGTTATATATTAACCTTATTCCATTCAATGAAATCATTCAGTCCGGTTTGATCTGCACCTTCCTGATAAATCCAACGTGCTTCCCTACTACTCAGTCTAGATTCCATATTGAACTGGTCCCCCGTCACCCTTTCTAAAACTACCCAACGCACATCTTTAGAGGTATGTTTGTGAGACTGGAATGAATATGCTACTTACCAGTATGCATCTGTTCTTGGCATGTAGGGCTGCTGAAATTCATATCTGTGCATAGATCGCCGCCTAGTGTTGGGTCCGGATGTTTGCACGTTGTTGTCCTGGAAGAGTCTTCGATGTATCCTGAGATAGGTGACTCCTCCCCTGGACCACAGTGCGCATGGGCATCCTCTCCATCCTCAGATTGTTTTTCGCCATTGTGGCAGTGATGGAGTAGATACAGAAAGTGATGACCATGCTATACAGTAATTCTGAGAGCTGAAGCTGCTACAGGCGCCGGGGAGGAGGGTGGGCGATATGAATGTCAGCAGCCCTACATGCCAAGAACAGATGCATACTGGTAAGTAGCATATTCAGTTCGAGGCATGTGGGCTGCTGAATTCATATCTGTGCATAGAATGCATAGCAGTACCTCCCGTTAGTGGCGGCTACCAGTGCCAGCTGCAGCGGTCTGAAAAAGAGTTTTGAGAACAGCCTGTCCTACAGCTGCCTGCTGTTTTGAGTGTACATCTACACAATAGTGTTTGGTAAATGTATGTATAGTGGACCATGTGGCTGCTCTCCATATATTATGTAAAGGAATGTTTCCCAGGAAAGCCATGGAGGCCCCTAACTTACGTGTTGAGTGGGCTCGTGGGGGAATCGTTAATGTATGTTTAGCCTTTTGATAGCAAATTTGAATACATTTAACGATCCATCTGGCTATACCTGCTTTGGAGATGGCGTTGCCTTTGTGTTGTGGGGAAAAGGCAACGAAAAGTTGTTTTGTCTTCCTAAAGCTTTTGTTTCTGTCTATATAGTACATGAGGGCTCTTTTGACGTCTAGTGTATGGAGCATTCTTTCAGCTACATTTTGTGGATTCTGAAAGAAAACAGGCAGTTCAATCGTTTGATTCATGTGGAACTGTGATATTACTTTAGGCATGAATTTGGGGTTGGTACGTAGTACGACCCTGTTTGCGTGAACCTGTATGAATGGCTCTTGAATGGTTAGTGCCTGGAGTTCATTAACTCTTCTCAACGAAGTGATTGCTACTAGGAAAGCCACTTTCCAGGTGAGGAATTGAATCTCACATGAGTGTAGAGGTTCGAAGGGTGGACCCATCAGTCGGGTGAGGACCAAGTTGAGGTTCCACACTGGTGCTGGTGGGTGTCTTGGGGGAATTACTCGTTTAAGTCCCTCCAAGAAGGCTTTGATGGCAGGCACTCTGAATACAGAGAGGTGCTGCCTGTTTTGGAGATAGGCTGCTATTGCGGTTAAATGGATACGTATTGAGGTGTATGCCAGATTGCATCGGTATAGGTGTAAGAGGTAACAGATTATGTTTTGAATGGATGCATCTAGCGGATTAATGTCATTGTTATTGCAATAAATGACAAACCTCTTCCATTTGGCTGCGTAGCAAGCTCTGGTAGTGGGTCTCCTAGCTTCCTTAATGATCTCCATACAGTCAGGTGGCATGTTTAGGTAGCCAAACTCTAGGACTTCAGGAGCCAGATCGCCAGGTTAAGCTGTTGCGGATCTGGGTGCTGAATTTCTCCATGGTTCTGCGTCAAATGCGCGGGTTTGATCCGCAGCCTTTGATGTGGCACCACGGAAAGTTCCAGAAAGGTGGTGTACCATGGCTGGCGTGCCCATGTTGGAGCAACCAGGATGAGTGTCAGTGAGTGTTGTCGCAGTTTGCGTGCCACCAGCGGTATCAACGGCGCTGGTGGAAAAGCGTACGCAAATCTGCCGGACCAGTTCATCCATATCGCATTGCCCTGCGACTGTGGATGTGGGAACCTGGCGGCAAAGTTTTGGCATTTTGCGTTTTCGCTTGTGGCGAATAGGTCTATCTCTGGATGACCCCACTGTTGGAAGTACGGTTGGAGTACTGACGGGTGTAGCTCCCACTCGTGCATTTGGCGGCTGTGTCTGCTGAGCAGATCCACCATCTGGTTGTCCTTGCCTGGGAGGTGTTCCGCCATGAGGAATATGTTCCTCTGAATGGCCCACTTCCACATGCTCTGAGCCAGATGAGACAACTATGGAGAGTGCGTTCCTCCCTGCTTCTGTATGTAGTACATGGCAGTCATGTTGTCCGTCCGGATCAACACGACTTTGTTGCACAAGTGTACTTTGAATGCCTTCATGGCTAGGAAGATTGCCATCAGTTCCAGAACGTTGATGTGCATCTTCTTTTGTTGTATTGTCCATAGTCCCTGCACTGTGTAAGTGAGTACGTGAGCTCCCCATCCCTGGAGAGACGCGTCCGCTGTCAGTATTATTTGTGAAACAGGCTCGTGGAACGGTCGGCCCTTGCAAAGGTTTTGTGGATTCCACCAATGCAGAGAGTTGTATGCCCGACCGCTCACCAACACTAGGTCTTTTAATTGCCCGTGAGCCTGATTCCATTGACGTGCCAAGCACTCCTGAAGCGGGCGCATATGTAGTCTCGCGTGCGGGACTATGAAAATGCAGGAGGCCATCATGCCTATCAACTGCATGAACACTCGCGCAGGAAGGGAGCGTTGGGGTTTGAACTTTGAGATCAGCATTTGTATGCTGTTGATCCTCACTAAATTTGGCTGAGCTGTGGCTGCCAGTGTGTCTATGGTCGCACCTAGGTACTGTTGGACGTGTGCGGGTTGGAGATGTGACTTTGGGTAATTTAGTGAGAATCCCACACTGTGAAGAAGGTGAATGGTGCGGGACATGTGGCTGGCACATTGCTGGGCTGACGTTGCCTGAACAAGCCAGTCGTCCAGGTAGGGGTAGACGTGAATGTGCTGCCTCCGTAGATGTGCAGCCACCGTAGCTAGGCACTTTGTGAAAACTCTGGGTGCTGTTGTCACGCCGAAGGGAAGGACTTTGAATTGGTAGTGCTGCCCCTGAATAGTAAACCAGAGATATTTGCTGTGTGACGGGAGTATGGGTATGTGGAAATACGCATCTTTGAGGTCTAGCGTGGCTAGGAAGTCTCCCTGTCTGAGCAGCGGGAGAACCTGTTGTAGGGTGAGCATGTGGAAATGCTCTGAGAGAATGTAGTGGTTGAGGGGTCTCAGGTCTAGTATAGGTCTGAGTGACCCGTCCTTTTTTGGTATTAAGAAGTACAGAGAGTACACCCCTGTCCCCTGCTGGTGGACGGGCACGACCTCTATTGCGCCTTTTTGCAGCATACTTAGCACTTCCTGCTGTAATAATGCTAAGTGCTCTGAGGACATAGGACGGTGCTTTGGTGGTATTGTGGGTGGAGTGGAGGTTAATTCGAGGCAGTAACCGTGTTGGATAACATCTTTGACCCACCTGTCCGTGGTGATGGTATTCCACGTGGACAGGAACCGCTGGAGTCTTCCCCCGACAGGTGTTATATGGTCGGGGGGAAGGGAGAGTGCGTCACTGTTTGTTTTTGGGGGAGGACCTGGTATTGCCGTAACCGCGTCCTCTGCCCTTTGTGCTGGAGCCACGATATCCACCTTGTGTATTCTTATCATAGGTACTTTGTGTACCCCCTTTATTGTAGGTTTGCTGTGACCCCTGTCCTCTACCCGCTCCTCTATTTCCGGGGCGACGAAAGGAGCCACTACGAAATGTCTGCGTTTGCAGAGCCCCCATTGATTTTGCAGTGTCTGTGTCTTTTTTTATCTTTTCTGTCAACCTCTGGTCCGAATAGGTAGTTGGGGTTGACAGGCTGATTGAGGATGTTATTTTGAACCTCAGGTTTGAATCCGGAGATTCGTAACCAGGCGTGTCGTCGTAGCATGACGCTGGTGTTTATGGCTCTCGCAGCTGTGTCGGCGGCATCCAGTGCACATTTAATGGATGCGTTTGTGAGAAGTTGTCCCTCCCTGATGAGGAGCTCCGCTGCCTCTTTGTACTCGTCTGGTAGATGTTGGAGTAGGGTCTCTAACGTGTCGTAGTGTGAGCGATCGTAGCGAGCTAGGAGCGCCTGTGTATTGGCAATGCACCATATGTTTGCCGCCTGGGCTGCAATCCTTTTGCCGGAGGTCTCTAGAACCTTGAACTCTTTGTCCGGGGGAGGAGCATCACCAGTTGTCTGCGAGTGTGCCCGTTTGCGAGCATTAGCAACTACGATGGAGTCCAGAGGTAACTGGCCTCTAATGTACGTAGGGTCCCCAGGTGCAGGCTTGTATTTTTTCTCGATCCTGGGGTTTATTACCCGTGCCCTGGTGGTTTCTTTGAAAATGTCCTTTGCTGGCTTGAGGACACCTTTCAACATGGGCAGAGTCTGTACAGTCCTCTCTGAGGATGCGAAAGTGTCCACCAAGAAATCATCCTCGATTGTGTCTGAGTGGAGTTGCACTCCATGATTGGCTGCGGCACGTTCAATGAGGGCGTTGAATGCAGCAGTGTCCTCTGTGGGAGACGTTTTTGCGCCATAAAGCTGCGTGTCCTGTGTATCCAGAGCGGCACCTGGGTCTACAGGGTCATCCCAAAGTTGATCAGGGTCCTGCTGGCCTTCAGGGTCCATATCCCTGGGGTAGGTGGTGTCGTCACCCATGTAGTCCTCCACTGCATCCGTGTCGGAGTGCGTCGGAGAGAAGGACTGTGGATCTGGGTAATAGGTGTGGAGGCGTTCATAAAGAACGGGTTCTGCCGGCAGTTTTTGCTTGAGCGGGATCCTGTAAGAGTCCAAAGCCTGCTCGGAAGTGATCTTCCGCTTTCGGAGCATGAGCCTGCCGGTGTCGGCGTCGATGAAGTGGGACGGTGATGTCCCAGTAGGAGAGTGTTCAGTAGATGGGGGCCTTGTCTGGGTGACACGTGTTCTGATCTCGAAGAGTTTCAGCGCCGTGGATGGCGGCAAACCAAAGGTAATGTTTGTTGGTGCCGAAGGTGCCTTTTGAGCCTTTTTCGGCTCGGAGCCCGACGTGGCCTGGAGGGCTGCCTTTTCTCTGATGCGTTGCAAGGACGCTTGAACTTGTCGCACCTGGAACGCCGACGGTTCTTTGGCGCCGAGTGGTTCCGTAGAGGTAGGTGTGGACGTCTTTGGAGCCACAGGGTCATCGAGTCGATGAGAGGTAGTAGCAGTCGACGGCGTCGATGATTGGACCGTAGTTGCTGCTTTCGAGGTGGATTGCGATGCAGCGGCCATTTTAACCTTGGTGGTCGGTGCCGATTGTTTCGGTGCCGGGGGCCGAGGCGCTTTGGCGGTACCGATGGCCTTTCTCTTCGGGTCGGCGCCGACATCGGCTGCAGCGAGTTCGGCACTGAAGTCCCTTTTGGTGCGGTCGGAGCCGACGGGTTTGGCTGGCGTCGAAGGTGTGGTGGTCCTCGAGCCGACCAGTGTTATTTTCACTTTCGGTTTCTGTTGAACCGGTGCGACGATTGGTTTTGGTTTCGTGGAAGGGAAACCAGTCTTTTTGGGCAATAATGGCTCTCGCTGGATGTCCAAGGCCGGGCCAGAGGGCGGGGCCGAGGAACTGTGGGATTGGTCTTGGGTAAGGCCCGAAGGCGATCCCTCGACCGGAGCCGTAGACTGACGCAGTGGGATATCGTCTGTTTGGACGGGTAGGCCCTGCTCGTCACCAGAGCTACCTTCTTCGGCCCCTAAGGCCTCATCGTAGTCTCCTACCTCATCGTCGGCTTCTTCCCTGTGAAAAAGCTCTTCATCTACGTCTTCCGATCTGGAACCGTGTTCGGAAGCGGGGCTGGAGGGTATGTTTTCCACGCTTTCAACATCTTCGTCCTCGGCGCTGAAGATGTTGGTCGGGGCCGGTGCCGCTTGTTGCGCTTCAAGTCTCGCAGCTCGTCGATTCCGTAGAGTCTTCTTGGATCGGAATCGGGCACAGGCCATACATTTTGCTTCGTCGTGATCCGGTGAGAGGCATTTGTTGCACACCGGGTGGACGTCGATATGTGGATATTTAGCGTGGCAAACAGGACACCGCTTGAATGGGGTCCTCGATTCCATCGTCGATGTAGGGTCGATGGTCGGATATAAGAGATCCGAAAAAATTGTTAAAGTCGCTAAACTAACCAGTAAACTGTCGATACCGATCGGGAACAGTACCGACGAAAACTAAAGGCCTTTTGGCCTGAAAACTAAATTTTCCTAACTTGAGTCAAGATAAGCACATCCGAACCCAATGGCGGAAAAAAAACAATCTGAGGATGGAGAGGATGCCCATGCGCACTGTGGTCCAGGGGAGGAGTCACCTATCTCAGGATACTTCGAAGACTCTTCCAGGACAACAACGTGCAAACATCCGGACCCAACACTAGGCGGCGATCTATGCACAGATATGAATTCAGCAGCCCACATGCCTCGAACATGTTGCACCAATTTTGTGCTCAGTTTGCTTGCACGTAGCGTACTAAGATGTTCTTGTATCCTTATTTTTACCTTCCTGGTGGTAAGGCCAATATAGTGAAGCTCGCAGGGGCACGTCAATCTGTAGATGACGTTGGAAGTGTTGCAGTTACTGAATTTATTTAAGAACCACGTTTTTTTATTGGCAAGGGTAACACTTTTTGTGGCTGATGTAAGCGCACACACAGAGCAACTACCACATGGGTAATGCCCCTGCGGGATGTTGGTCTCCCGTAGATCTGTTTTGGGTCTGGTGTGTACTAGCCGGTCACAAATGTTCGCCGATCGTTTAAATGCAAACCGGGGTGGAGGCATTTGCATATTGGTAGTGTTTAGCAGGTGCCAATGTCTACGGATGATCTGCCTGATTTTGGTAGAGAGTGGGCCAAAAGTGGTGACCACTGGGATGCATTCACCATTTTTCTTGGGAGTTTTTTTCCAAAAGAGCAGCACGGGGCGTATTGTATGCTAGTTTTTTTGCCTGTTTTATTACCTGTTTTATTACCTTCTTGGGGTATGCTCGATTCTCTAGCTTGGTGGCCAGCACATTGGACTGTTCAGAGTATTGTTGTAAGGTGGAGCAATTACGACGATATCTTAAAAACTGTCCCACAGGCAGGTTATCCCGGAGGGCTCTAGGGTGATATGATCTATAATGCAGTAATGAATTTTTATCAGTTGATTTATGATGCACCTTAGTCACGAGCTTATAATCCTCAGCCTGAATGTCAAGGTCTAGATATACTGCAGATGTTCTACTCACCGACCAGGTGAACTTTAAACAGCCATCTAGACCATTAAGCCTGGTTAGAAATTCATTAAGTCTCTCTTCCGAGCCTTCCCATATACATAGCACATCGTCTATGTATCTCTTCCAGAGAACAATGTTCCTCTGGAAGAGATTGGTGTCAGGGTGGATATGGTACGCCTCGAACTGGCCTACGTAGATGCAGGCCAGACTTGGGGCAAAAGTAGCCCCCATCGAGGTACCAGACACCTGGAGGTATATCTGTTCCTTGCATGAGAAGACGTTTTGGGTTAATGCGATCTCTATGCATTGTAGGACAAAGGTTTGAGGAGTGTCATAGAACCATTCAGAGTCCCTCAGGGCACAGGCTGCTGCCACCAGCGTAGCTTCCTGAGGGATACTTGTATACAATGATTCTATGTCTATAGTGACTAGAAATTGATTGACAGGATTTTATGTTACATTCTCCAGTATTCTCAAAACATCGGTGGTATCTTGGACATACGAGGGTTGGGTGATGACACATTCCCTTAGAAAAAAGTCAGCAAACTGTGACAATGGTTCTAGTAAAGATTGGATGCCCGATACTATTGGGCGTCCCGGGGGGGGGGGGGGGGGGGGGGGGGGGGGTCGTTGTGTCTTATGAATTTTGGGTACAATATAGAACGCCAGGATTCTCGGTTTCATGTTAGTCAAAAATTCGGCTTCTCTATATGTTACCCATTTCATTTCTTTAGCCTCCGTCACCAGTTGAATAATAGTCGCCTGTAGTTCATTGGTGGGGTCCCGCGCCAAGGGTCTGTAATTGCAGCGGTTGCCCAAGAGCCTGGCCACTTCAGTGTCATAATCATGGGTGTCCATCACTACCACCGCCCCGCCCTTATCGGCTGGCTTGATAGTGATGGCTTGATTGCTTTGTATACTTTTCAATGCCTGCCAATCTCTAGGGCTCATATTGCTATGGGCCACAGTGTGCATGTTTTGTTCTAACTGACTGATATCTTGTAGGACCTTCTGTTCAAACACCAAAGTCTCAGGGCCTACTGCACTCGTAGGAGGACAGAACTGGGATGGACAACGTAAGTTAGTTGAAAAATGTTATACATTCTCCTGTTCCTTCCCCTCAAAAAACTTTTTGAGTTTGATCTTCCTCATAAGACCATAAAGTTCAGCCCGGAGTTGAAACCCATCGTGACGAGGGGTGGGTACAAACCCTAACCCTTTGTTGAGTACTTCAAGTTCCGTATCGGTGAGTTGGTGTTTTGAGAGGTTGACCACTATGTTATCGTTCGCAGTTATAGGGGTGTTCTGCCTCTGCTGCGTGTGATCCTCGGGGAGAAGGACTGCCAAGTTGAATTCAGATTCTGACGGGCCCGACCCCTTCCCCGGCCTCTGTAATTGGTCCCTCTTTGATCTGCAGAGTTGTGAGTTTGTTGTCCTAAAAAAACCCCGAACATGGCTCCCAAATCCTCATTGGTTTTGTCCTGGGGATTGAATCTAACCTTTTGGTTAGAAGTGGACGGTTGGGCAATGGTCTCCTCATCTTCACTACTTGTATTCTCAAATGTCCAATTGTTAGGTGTTCTTCTACCCTGTCGGCGGCCTCCTCTCCCACCAGGTGGAATCATTGGTTGTGGTTGAATCTGTTGGTAGTACTGGTCTTCAACATAAGGGAAAGCCCATTCATGGCTGAATCTATCTAGATTTCGCCTGAGTCCTTTTATCTTTTGGTTGACCATATATGCTTGGTATTCACTAAGGTCATCTTGAATTCTGGCTAGTTGTTCTTTTGTGTCAGTTATGGTAGTATCCGCCTTAAGAGTTTCCTCTAACTCCAGAATTTCTTTAAGAAGCTCATCGCTGAGCCTCTTAGCCGTGTTAATTATCAGGACTTGTTCGCTATATAGCTCCAGTCCACCCGGAATTTCTTGTCTTCCAAAAAGATTTTAGGTTCTATACGTACTAGGAGACTGGCAGGCGCTGCGCCTGCCCTGAGATACTCAGTCATCAGCGCTCCATGGAGTGAGATCCTTACTTGTCGTTTCCTAGTATTAGATCGTTTTTCCCATTCACCACGGGCTGAAGGTACCCCATTGAGAGGAGCATTAGGTAGGAGAGAAGGGCCTGATAGTATTGATGCTATATGTTCGTCAGTGAAGGCTAGGCAGAATTTGTCCATCCTCCCACCGCTGTAATACAGGGCCGACAGTAATATGAGCACCCACAAATGTGGAAAGTGTGTGGAAAAATAAGAGGAATGTATTCTGACCTGTGATACAGTGCCTAATAAAAAGCCCTCCAACCGGAAGAACAACCAAGTAAAGATGCTATGTGTTGTACCTCGTATTGAAATGAAAGTCTTAAAAAGCTCTCACGGCTAAGCTGCCGTTCTCAAGACCAAACCACAATAAGGAGCTGAAGGGGCAGAGAACAGGTTGTCCCCCACTCAGAAATCTGTATACAATAAAGGACCTGTTCACACAGTGAGCACATACCAAACACTACCAATATGCAAATGCCTTCACCCCGGTTTGCATTTAAACGATCGGCGAACATCCGTGACCAGCTAGTACACACCAGACACAAAACAGATCTACGGGAGAACAACATCCCGCAGGGGCATTACCCATGTGGTAGTTGCTCTGTGTGTGCGCTTACATCAGCCACAAAAAGTGTTACCCTTGCCAATAAAAAAACGTGGTTCTTAAATAAATTCAGCAACTGCAACACTTCCAACGTCATCTACAGATTGACGTGCCCCTGCGAGCTTCACTATATTGGCCTTACCACCAGGAAGGTAAAAATAAGGATACAAGAACATCTTAGTACGCTACCCGCAGGCAAACTGAGCACAAAATTGGTGCAACATTTCCAGTCTCACAAACATACCTCTAAAGATGTGCGTTGGGTAGTTTTAGAAAGGGTGACGGGGGACCAGTTAAATATGGAATCTAGACTGAGTAGTAGGGAAGCACGTTGGATTTATCAGGAAGGTGCAGATCAAACCGGACTGAATGATTTCATTGAATGGAATAATATATAACCCATTCATCCCAAATGCCCCCACCGATATAGGTTTCCTATTATGCATGGCTGGGTGTCAATAAAGTCCTGGGGCATCAAATAAGTTAAGAACACCACACTAAAAAGGCCCATACATCCAGCCAGCAGATAATCAAGAGAGTGTATTACAACATGCTTCACTCCTCATCGCTATCGTTTTAGAACTTGAGTCAATGTAAAAACATTTATTCTCTTAGGAGGGTTTTGCATGGAAGTGTAACAACATCAACCCTAACACGATATCAGGGACCATAAACAAAAACCATATAGAGTATTATCTGGGGGCAGACATGTTTGTTATTACCATTTTTTGTGAAAATGTTTACCAAATATCGCACACGATAAGATTTAGCCGATGGATGTAGAGAATACATGTCTTGATGTGCCCTCGTTTGCTATTACTTATATTTCTCTGTATGTGCGGGGGAACTTGAAAAATTATAAAATGCACTGAGGAGTTCACCATTCTAACATGGCGGCGACTGTCATAATACAAAATACGCTGATCCCTTGGGGAGGGTTGGACCACCCAAGCCCGGTCACGTTGTGAGCGTGATTACGATCATATCCACGAAAGACAACAGTCGCGCTGTTGCGGTGCCGAGTTGATGCCGGACACGGACGCATTTACGGTGGGTCCTGATGCATGATTTTTAGAACAGGGCACTAGGTTAATAAAAAAAAGGGATGGGAACCCGTGCTATGCAATCTAGCACAATTTGAGTGAGAGTCCAGGCTACAGGGTAACAAACTGGGCAGGCACGGACTTGATAAGAGGAGGCTACTGTAATGGGACAGGGCTCACCCGACCGCACGTTGAGTACTAGTTACACTAAAAGAGGTACACAATAGAAGGGTAGATATATAACAAGAATGAGACATAGGAGTGATAACAATCCATGATACGGGTAGTGGCAGGTATCTGGTAATTGCATTCCCTAAAGTCTCGTGACTCTTATTGTGTATTACAGACTCACGGTAGGAGTCGAGTGGATGAGCCTTGAATGAGTGATCGCAGCTACACATACAAGTGCTCGAGGGTAAAGGTATGCCCACGGTGGGCAATATCCCGGTAAATGCTGTGGAAGATATGCAGTTCGGAATGTAGTATATACTGCATCAGTTTCTTTTTAAACCGGATGCCAACTAATTTTGCTATGTGTTGTCTGTCTATCTTTTGTCTCTAACAGAATTGTTTTTAATAGACTAAAACAGTGGTGCAGGGTGGAATGACAATACCCCACGCCCTGAAGAAGTTGCCGTGAGTTTACCCAAAAGACAATGAAACATGTCGGCATTTTAAATACGAGCAGTCACACAGCATAGAATAAAAAACGCAAGCCAGTGTGATCTAGCTCAAACTTGTATATAACTGTGGGGCTTAACGTGGTGCACGGATCAGTGCACAGCTTTTCCTTTCTTACTACACACCCTAGCACTTTGCTTTTTGGGTCATTACCAATTCATTTTCTTACACCCATTTCTTTCCCTGGAGTGTTGGTAGCTGATGATGAGATCCTGAGGTAGCAGGCGAGTACCTTCCTGCTTTATCCTCCTTGGTGTTGCTACCGTGAGGCACCATCACTCCTTTTCTACACTTTTTTCACCACATTTGGGTGTTAGAGACACAAGCTTTTAGTCATACAGATAGCCTTCTTGTCTTACCTCGTATGAAAAATTCTTGTCTTTTCTTTTCTTTTATTGGTGAGCCATACCGATAAGTAGCACAGATGATGTAATCACTTGCTCTACAGACTGTCTAAAATATATGACAACTGCAATGGATGTATGAATTATGTGCTCACTGTGTGAACAGGTCCTTTATTGTATACAGATTTCTGAGTGGGGGACGACCTGTTCTCTGCCCCTTCAGCTCCTTATTGTGGTTTGGTCTTGAGAACAGCAGCTTAGCCGTGAGAGCTTTTTAAGACTTTCATTTCAATACGAGGTACAACACATAGCATCTTTACTTGGTTGTTCTTCCGGTTGGAGGACTTTTTATTAGGCACTGTATCACAGGTCAGAATACATTCCTCTTATTTTTCCACACACTTTCCACATTTGTGGGTGCTCATATTACTGTCGGCCCTGTATTACAGCGGTGGGAGGATGGACAAATTCTGCCTAGCCTTCACTGACGAACATATAGCATCAATACTATCAGGCCCTTCTCTCCTACCTAATGCTCCTCTCAATGGGGTACCTTCAGCCCGTGGTGAATGGGAAAAACGATCTAATACTAGGAAACGACAAGTAAGGATCGCACTCCATGGAGCGCTGATGACTGAGTATCTCAGGGCAGGCGCAGCGCCTGCCAGTCTCCTAGTACGTATAGAACCTAAAATCTTTTTGGAAGACAAGAAATTCCGGGTGGACTGGAGCTATATAGCGAACAAGTGCACCCGGGATTGGCTTGTCCTGATAATTAACACGGCTAAGAGGCTCAGCGATGAGCTTCTTAAAGAAATTCTGGAGTTAGAGGAAACTCTTAAGGCGGATACTACCATAACTGACACAAAAGAACAACTAGCCAGAATTCAAGATGACCTTAGTGAATACCAAGCATATATGGTCAACCAAAAGATAAAAGCACTCAGGCGAAATCTAGATAGATTCAGCCATGAATGGGCTGTCCCTTATGTTGAAGACCAGTACTACCAACAGATTCAACCACAACCAATGTTTCCACCTGGTGGGAGAGGAGGCCGCCGACAGGGTAGAAGAACACCTAACAATTGGACATTTGAGAATACAAGTAGTGAAGATGAGGAGACCATTGCCCAACCGTCCACTTCTAACCAAAAGGTTAGAATCAATCCCCAGGACAGAACCAATGAGGATTTGGGAGCCATGTTCAGGGCTTTTTTAGGACAACAAACTCACAACTCTGCAGATCAAAGAGGGACCAATTACAGAGGCCGGGGAAGGGGTCGGGCCCGTCAGAATCTGAATTCAACTTGGCAGTCCTTCTCCCCGAGGATCACACGCAGCAGAGGCAGAACACCCCTATAACTGCGAACGATAACATAGTGGTCAACCTCTCAAAACACCAACTCACCGATACGGAACTTGAAGTACTCAACAAAGGGTTAGGGTTTGTACCCACCCCTCGTCACGATGGGTTTCAACTCCGGGCTGAACTTTATGGTCTTATGAGGAAGATCAAACTCAAAAAGTTTTTTGAGGGGAAGGAACAGGAGAATGTATAACATTTTTCAACTAACTTACGTTGTCCATCCCAGTTCTGTCCTCCTACGAGTGCAGTAGGCCCTGAGACTTTGGTGTTTGAACAGAAGGTCCTACAAGATATCAGTCAGTTAGAACAAAACATGCACACTGTGGCCCATAGCAATATGAGCCCTAGAGATTGGCAGGCATTGAAAAGTATACAAAGCAATCAAGCCATCACTATCAAGCCAGCCGATAAGGGCGGGGCGGTGGTAGTGATGGACACCCATGATTATGACACTGAAGTGGCCAGGCTCTTGGGCAACCGCTGCAATTACAGACCCTTGGCGCGGGACCCCACCAATGAACTACAGGCGACTATTATTCAACTGGTGACGGAGGCTAAAGAAATGAAATGGGTAACATATAGAGAAGCCGAATTTTTGACTAACATGAAACCGAGAATCCTGGCGTTCTATATTGTACCCAAAATTCATAAGACACAACGACCCCCCCCCCCCCCCCCCCCCCGGGACGCCCAATAGTATCGGGCATCCAATCTTTACTAGAACCATTGTCACAGTTTGCTGACTTTTTTCTAAGGGAATGTGTCATCACCCAACCCTCGTATGTCCAAGATACCACCGATGTTTTGAGAATACTGGAGAATGTAACATAAAATCCTGTCAATCAATTTCTAGTCACTATAGACATAGAATCATTGTATACAAGTATCCCTCAGGAAGCTACGCTGGTGGCAGCAGCCCGTGCCCTGAGGGACTCTGAATGGTTCTATGACACTCCTCAAACCTTTGTCCTACAATGCATAGAGATCGCATTAACCCAAAACGTCTTCTCATGCAAGGAACAGATATACCTCCAGGTGTCTGGTACCTCGATGGGGGCTACTTTTGCCCCAAGTCTGGCCTGCATCTACGTAGGCCAGTTCGAGGCGTACCATATCCACCCTGACACCAATCTCTTCCAGAGGAACATTGTTCTCTGGAAGAGATACATAGACGATGTGCTATGTATATGGGAAGGCTCGGAAGAGAGACTTAATGAATTTCTAACCAGGCTTAATGGTCTAGATGGCTGTTTAAAGTTCACCTGGTCGGTGAGTAGAACATCTGCAGTATATCTAGACCTTGACATTCAGGCTGAGGATTATAAGCTCGTGACTAAGGTGCATCATAAATCAACTGATAAAAATTCATTACTGCATTAGAGATCATATCACCCTAGAGCCCTCCGGGATAACCTGCCTGTGGGACAGTTTTTAAGATATCGTCGTAATTGCTCCACCTTACAACAATACTCTGAACAGTCCAATGTGCTGGCCACCAAGCTAGAGAATCGAGCATACCCCAAGAAGGTAATAAAACAGGTAATAAAACAGGCAAAAAAACTAGCATACAATACGCCCCGTGCTGCTCTTTTGGAAAAAAACTCCCAAGAAAAATGGTGAATGCATCCCAGTGGTCACCACTTTTGGCCCACTCTCTACCAAAATCAGGCAGATCATCCGTAGACATTGGCACCTGCTAAACACTACCAATATGCAAATGCCTCCACCCCGGTTTGCATTTAAACGATCGGCGAACATTTGTGACCGGCTAGTACACACCAGACCCAAAACAGATCTACGGGAGACCAACATCCCGCAGGGGCATTACCCATGTGGTAGTTGCTCTGTGTGTGCGCTTACATCAGCCACAAAAAGTGTTACCCTTGCCAATAAAAAAACGTGGTTCTTAAATAAATTCAGTAACTGCAACACTTCCAACGTCATCTACAGATTGACGTGCCCCTGCGAGCTTCACTATATTGGCCTTACCACCAGGAAGGTAAAAATAAGGATACAAGAACATCTTAGTACGCTACGCACAGGCAAACTGAGCACAAAATTGGTGCAACATTTCCAGTCTCACAAACATACCTCTAAAGATGTGCGTTGGGTAGTTTTAGAAAGGGTGACGGGGGACCAGTTCAATATGGAATCTAGACTGAGTAGTAGGGAAGCACGTTGGATTTATCAGGAAGGTGCAGATCAAACCGGACTGAATGATTTCATTGAATGGAATAAGGTTAATATATAACCCATTCATCCCAAATGCCCCCACCGATATAGGTTTCCTATTATGCATGGCTGGGTGTCAATAAAGTCCTGGGGCATCAAATAAGTTAGGAACACCACACTAAAAAGGCCCATACGTCCAGCCAGCAGATAATCAAGAGAGTGTATTACAACATGCTTCACTCCTCATCGCTATCGTTTTAGAACTTGAGTCAATGTAAAAACATTTATTCTCTTAGGAGGGTTTTGCATGGAAGTGTAACAACATCAACCCTAACACGATATCGGGGACCATAAACAAAAACCATATAGAGGATTATCTGGGGGCAGACATGTTTGTTATTACCATTTTTTGTGAAAATGTTTACCAAACATCGCACACGATAAAATTCAGCCGATGGATGTAGAGAATACATGTCTTGATGTGTCCTCGTTTGCTATTACTTATATTTCTCTGTATGTGCGGGGGAACTTGAAAAATTATAGAATGCACTGAGGAGTTCACCATTCTAACATGGCGGCGACTGTCATAATACAAAATACGCTGATCCCTTGAGGAGGGTGGGACCACCCAAGCCCGGTCACGTGGTGAGCGTAATTACGCTCATATCCACGAAAGACAACAGTCGCGCTGTTGCGGTGCCAAGTTGATGCCGGACACGGACGCATTTACGGTGGGTCCTGATGCATGATTTTTAGAACAGGGCACTCGGTTAATAAAAAAAAAAGGGATGGGAATCCGTGCTATGCAATCTAGCACAATTTGAGTGAGAGTCCAGGCTACAAGGTAACAAACTGGGCAGGCACGGACTTGATAAGAGGAGGCTACTGTAATGGGACAGGGCTCACCCGACCGCACGTTGAGTACTAGTTACACTAAAAGAGGTACACAATAGAAGGGTAGACATATAACAAGAATGAGACATAGGAGTGATAACAATCCATGATACGGGTAGTGGCATGTATCTGGTAATTGTATTCCCTAAAGTCTCGTGACTCTTATTGTGTATTACAGACTCACGGTAGGAGTCGAGTGGATGAGCCTTGAATGAGTGATCGCAGCTACACATACAAGTGCTCGAGGGTAAAGGTATGCCCACGGTGGGCAATATCCCGGAAATGCTGTGGAAGATATGCAGTTCGGAATGTAGTATATACTGCATCAGTTTCTTTTTAAACCGGATGTCAACTAATTTTGCTATGTGTTGTCTGTCTATCTTTTGTCTCTAACAGAATTGTTTTTAATAGACTAAAACAGTGGTGCAGGGTGGAATGACAATACCCCACGCCCTGAAGAAGAAGAAGTTGCCGTGAGTTTATCCAAAAGGCAATGAAACATGTCGGCATTTTAAATACGAGCAGTCACACAGCATAGAATAAAAAACGCAAGCCAGTGTGATCTAGCTCAAACTTGTATATAACTGTGGGGCTTAACGTGGTGCACGGATCACTGCACAGCTTTTCCTTTCTTACTACACACCCTCTAGCACTTTGCTTTTTGGGTCATTACCCATTCATTTTCTTACACCCATTTCTTTCCCTGGAGTGTTGGTAGCTGATGATGAGATCCTGAGGTAGCAGGCGAGTACCTTCCTGCTTTATCCTCCTTGGTGTTGCTACCGTGAGGCACCATCACTCCTTTTCTACACTTTTTTCACCACATTTGGGTGTTAGAGACACAAGCTTTTAGTCATACAGATAGCCTTCTTGTCTTACCTCGTATGAAAAATTCTTGTCTTTTCTTTTCTTTTATTGGTGAGCCATACCGATAAGTAGCACAGATGATGTAATCACTTGCTCTACAGACTGTCTAAAATATATGACAACTGCAATGGATGTATGAATTATGTGCTCACTGTGTGAACAGGTCCTTTATTGTATACAAATTGGGAAATCACCCCAGTAAGCGGAAGCAAGGAGGAACCTATGGGCAACTTGCAACAACTTGGAAAAGCTCCCCCACATGTCGCATCCCAGAAAAGAGGTGGCGATGTAGGAAGAGGAATACCAAAGCAACCTGCACATATACATAAATGTATAAACATATAAATATGTAGAGACAGAACAAGCCAGGAGCATGAACATGTCCATACCGGAGCATACCTAATACAGTAAGGGCAGGTAGGAGCCATTTTTGAAGAGGAGAGCAAGAAACCTCCGAGGAGGTGGAACAGGCAACAGGCAGGATGACCATGGTGCAAGAAGATGGCACCAGGGAAAAACATAGCACGCCGTACAACAGATCACCAAGCAACGCATGGAGCCCACAGGATCTCCAGGCCCAGGTGAGATAAGCAAAGCCATATAATAGCATACTAGTACCCCACATGGAGTATGTATACCCCAAACAACAGGGAACACCTCTTAGGGCAATAAGCCAAGCCACAAGAGCGCAGTAACGAACCGAACCTGTGAACATGATTTCCGAGCCGTATGACATTACAGAGCTGAGCCATCGGCTAAATGCCACAGTCAGAGGACCAGACACAGCAATCTGTGGAACATGGACCTACTGGCAGCCCAAAGCAAAACGCATCCAAGGGATGCCAATAAAAGGGTAATCACCCTTGACCACAGGAAAAGAAGACGTAAGGCTCACCGCCCATGTAATACGCAGAGCTCAGCTAAAGGATGCGAAATGAAAAAGTACCACCACGAAAGAAAGGCCTAAAAGACCTAAGTGGGAGGACGACAGTCCGCAAGGAGCCGATGAACTGCCGACTCGGCGTGAGCATCAAACAGCAAAACCCATCAAAGAATAAGTCAACCAGTCGCTCCCAGATATTTTCGGGGAAGACACTATCGCGTAACCAAGCAACAGAGCACACCATAACACGTCCCAAAGAATCCACAGTATCTAAAGCTGAGCGGATTGTGAATTCAGAAAAGTCGCGCCCATCCCGGAGGAGGCGAAGGAGATCAACCCGAGCACCTTCAGAGGTGGCTGAAAGCAAAGACTCTGCAGAGTCCCACAGGGCAGAAGTAGCCCGTGCCAAAACACACATTGTATTCAAGGATCGTATGGCTGCACTAGTGGAGGCAAAGACGTTCCTGCCCCATGACTCTAGCCATCGGGACTCCCGACAGGGAGGAAGCATTAGAGAAGGCAGGGAGGGGAGAGCAGTCTGCAACACAAACCCCTGCACATCAGGGTGTACAAAAAGACAAACGGAATCATGCGGAGCTGGATGGTGGCGGTGCAAAACTGAACGAGCCACCGGGTCACCTGAAGCAGGTCGGACCCAGGTACCTAAAACGGTATCATAAAGGAAAGCCTCAAAGGGTAGAAGCAGCTCCACAGTCCCGGACCACCAATGAAGGACCTCAAGCAAGGGGTCGACAGACAAGGAGGCAGAAGGGGGTTGCATGCTCAAAATGCGAGTGGCCAATGAGACCACCCTCAAAAAAGCCACACCGGCCTCGGCAGTCCTCCGTGGAGGAGACAAAAACACATCAGTGGGGGAGGGTTGTAAACTTACCCTCCCCCGACAGTGAGGGAGCGACCAATGTTCCACAGAAGGGAGACCCATGGAAGAATGAGGATCCGACGTTGCTTCTGGGGAGGCGAGGATCTGGGAGCTCCCGAGGAAGCTCAACAAATTCCAAGGGGGGCACAAGCAACAGTATGTCCGGTAATGGTGGGTGAGAAGACTGCGCCGAACTCCCTCCCGAGGCCTCTGGAGAAGAGTCCATAATTCTGCACCGACACGGCGCCGAAGCGGCGCGCGTCGGCACCAATCCCGCGCCATTAGACGGCGACTCGGCTACGTCCGGCGTCGACTCGACGCCATCCGGCACCGACACTATGATAAGCTCCCCTTCCAAGGAAGGAACAGACGCCGGTGCCGACTCCACCATATCCATGCTAGGCTCCGACTCCGGGGAATGGAGCAGCAGCGGAGCCGAGCCTCCGACGCCCGTACTGCGCCGACCCCGGCTCCGGACAGGCGACCGCCTGTCGGGGAGCCCGGGGCATATGAACAGGCTCCGACTCCAGATAAAGTAATGGAGGCGGAGCCGAGCCTCCGGTGCCAGTACGGCGCCGACCCCGGCTCCAGAAAGGCGTCCGTCTGACCGGGTGCCTGGGGTGTGCTCAGAGCAGGGCTATGAGCACCGGCAAGCACCTGCGGCGCCGCAGGGAGCCCGGCGGGGCTATGCGATGCGGTGGAGGCGCTGTGCGTTGTAGAGGGGGACCCCGGCGGGCCGCGCCCCAACGACTCCACGTGGGCCGTAAAGGGGGACCCAACTGGGCCACGCCTTAACGGTACCACATCTCCGACATCCCCCGGGGGGGTGAGGTTCAATTGGCGGTGGGGGCGAACCCACCAGCGAGTCTGTCGGAGAGCCCACAAGAAGCAGAGGCCACGAGGACTGCCCAGGGGCGGGAGAGGGCCCAAGGGAGAATTGCAAAGCAGCGGCATATGCCTCCATTTGGGCCCAAGTTGCCCCCACACCCGGAGATGGCGGGTAGGGCGACTGCTGGTAATGCACGCCCAGAAGGTTCCGGGAACCAGAGCTCCTGACAACAGAAGAAGAAGGGGAGGTTGTAGACCTTGGCGACAAGCGCCTCGACTTAACAAGTGGCGAACGGCGGCCCCGGATACCGAACAAAGCGTCATAAGGCGCTCGCACCGAGACTTGGGGTTCAGGTGTTGGCACGCCTCGCAGTCCGTGGAGTCATGGTGCTCGCCCAGACACCACATACAAATAAGATGCGGGTCCGTCGCGGATATCTGTCGCAAACAGGAATTACAAGTTTTAAAGCCCGAAGGCATCGCACACTGTTCCCCGACGCGAAGCGTCGACACGGCCTGAAAACAGGCCAGCGGAACTGCTCACTCCGGATCCGCGTTGCACGCGGAAAAGAAGACATCTGACGTCAGCGTGCTGGGAGGGACTTATATGACCTCGCTGACGTCACATACGTGGACGACTTCAGGGCGGGGTCGTGTGGCACCGTCCCCTGGCGCGCAGAGGTGCTGCTGCAAAGTTTTTTCCGGATCCAGTCTGACGCCTGGAGATATTCTAAGTTAAGGAATCTGGGGCTAGATGTCTCTATCAGATAAGAGTAATACATTGATGTTTTGGGATCACCCTACCATTCTTCAAATCTGCCGAAATGTTTTTGCCCTCACATGTACCATGTGGCTGGTCAAGGGCCTTCCTCTGGGCTATCAGGGAATCCCTATTTCCGTTTTTAATCAATAAAAGACACCAGACAAGACAGAAATGTTCAGCCTTGCCTGATGTAGACAGTCAACCCTTCTCAGGGTTATTACTCACTTCATGGTCTGGTGACTACTGTAGTCACACAGTCATCAAAGAGATACACCAAGTCCAATACCTACGATTTCCCTTTATCATCAACCAACCTCAGACAGAAGTGAACACCAGACTATTAACATTTTTATTTGGTTCAATATGGCCTTCAATTTTCTTTTATCGAAATGCCTTTGGCGGTCATTACTGCATATCGCAAATGCCTTCCTAGGAATTCTTTTTAATTATCTCTATAACTGAAGTATTTCAGAAAGGCTTTAAGAAAGTCGTCCTTCCATTTAAGATACCATGTACTGCCTGGGGAAAAAGATACTAGTAACTTAACTGTAAAAATGGTTTTAAACCTTGAAGAACATCTAGATTCACAGGTTGGGCATTAATCCCCCATGTCTTATCCCTTACCCAAACCTACAATCTAGCATATTATTTTATGAATGAATGGATGTGGTCTCAAAGTGGTGTGGAAACCTTCATTGCTCAAACTGATCTTAACTACAAGGTTAGTGCTTTAACACCCCCACAGCCAGTACACCATCAGGCTGGAGACTTACGGGCCTGCAAGGGGATTGCTCAAAGATTTCTGGATCCAGTCTGAAGCCTGGGGAATACTCTATATTAACGAATCTGCAGCTAGAAGTCTCTATCAGATATGGTATGTATGTATAGATACTTTTTTGCTAGTTACAGCACTAGCTGTACAAATGTTTCGGTCACTTAAATTCATACAAACATACATGAAAACCCATGTAAGAGTGTTTGAGAAATCTAGCTATTGTAGTCACTGTGACAGTGAGAGGACAAAGTCTAGAAAGCTGAGGTTTTGAAAAGAAAGGTGCATATTTGCATAGCTTTATATTGTTGGTGTGAAAAATCACAAGGGGCAAAAAACACTTGTTATTAATATGCACTGGTGAAGTAAGTAGAATGCCTAATCCTCCTCACTGGGTCTGTAGACAGACTGAGGCTCATGTTGTCTAAACAGCAAAGATTTCATAGGACAAGTGTAGGAAGCTGGATTTATGTTGCAGTAACCCCCCCACCCCCCCCCCCCCACACACACACACACTTTTTGCCAGACTACTGAAGCACTTTGACTTGATGTGCCCTGGGTCCCTGCCAATCAGGTTCCCAGGGCCTGTGTTGTTTCCAAAAATCTGTACCTTGTACCCCCAATTGGCACACATTGGCCACAGGTCAGCCCCTGGTAAACGGTCCCACAGTTCCCCAGGGCACTGTGACCAGGGAAGGCCTCTAAGGGCTGCAGCACTTATTGTGCCACCCTTAAAGGCCCTGTACATTTACACTCACACACTGCCTTTGCAGGCTGCGTGTTTTGGTGCAAAACAAAGTGAAAAGTCGACATGGCACACATCCCTGTGAGCCATGCCTATAACCCACTGCCCTGGCACAGATCAGCCACCCCTCTAGCTGGGTGCACTATACTAGTGGTGAGTTTATAGGTGCATGAGCCCTGTACCCCCACAGTGTCGAAGTCAATTCTTAGACATTGTTAGTGCAGTACTGCCATTAAGAGTATATGGTGCAAGGAGTTTGTCATTACAAACTCCACAGTATCATAATGGCTTTATTGCAAACTGAGAAGTTTGGTATCAAACTTCTCAGCACATTAAACCCACACTGATGCCAGCTTGGGATTTAATGAAAAATGCACTCGAAGGGCATCTTAGAGATGCCCCCTGAAAAACGACCTCTGGTGGGTTCCCTGACTGGTAAACACCAGCCTGCCACCACAAGACAGGTTTCTGGACTCCTAGGGTGGGAGTCTTTGCTCCCTGAGCCCAGAAACAAAGCCTTTCCTGTGCGGAGGTGTTCATACCTCCCCCAGGCCAGGAAGAGCCATCTGTGGCAGAGGAACTTCAAAGGCCTTGCAGCCTTTGTAATGCGACCCCCAGCCTCTCCTGCTATTAAGAACAGGCCCCCTTCCTGTCTCCCCTCCTTTTCGGCGGGAAGACAGGTGGGAAAAATTAGCCAGCCCAGAAGGTGTGCCCACCCCTGCCAACCCCACCCCTTGGGTGAGGGGGGTCTTGAGGGGCGGTGAAGCCCACTCTTCATTGCCCACCTTATTGCAGATGCCCTAGGTATATAGTATACCACTGTACAAGGGACTTTCAAGTAAACAAAATATGGCAAATGTGTATACACCAATGTTACCATGTTTAGGGGAGAAGCACATGCACTTTAGCACTGGTCAGCAATAGTAAAGTGCTCAGAGTATTAAGTCCAACAAAAGATGCAGCAAAAGAGGAGGTAAGCAGGCAAAACATTTGGGGCAAGGCCACCCTAAGGATGACCGGTCCAAAACCTGTCCAACCCCAGCGGAAAGTGGGGCGAGCTATCCAACCTCCCTGGGCCACAGCAAAAGCTTCTTTTTCTATAGCACTCCACCTATGTTCCTGGAGAGTAACCTCCTAGAATTGAAGGCTATAGGTTGCTCTAGGCACTCTTCATTAAGTTGTGATAGTACTGCCCCTATGCCATGTTCTGAGGCATCTGTTTGAATGATAAACTTCTAGGAGAAGTCAGGGGATTTGAGCACAGGGGCTGTGCACATGACCTGTTTCAGGGAGTCAAATGTTTTTTGGCATGTCCCAGTTCAAATCACTTTTCTGGGTTGCTTCTTAAAAGTCCGCTCTGTCAAGTTGGCAACAACGGTGCCATACCCCTTAGAAAACCTCCTTTAGTACCTAGTAAGGCCCAAATATACTCTGACCTCAGTCTGGGGTTATCGGGGGCTCCCATGCCATGATAGTCTCTATCTTGACTTGGAGGGGCAGCACCTTACCCTGCCCCACCAGGTGTCCCAAGTACACCACAGACTCATACCCTATCTGTCACTTAGTGGCCTTGATAGTCATGCCTGCCTGTTTCAGAGCCTGGAGGAGAAAAAGGGGGCCCTTCCAGTTACTACAAAAGCCAGCTATGTCACTCAGATAGGCAGATGAGAACCTAGTTCACCAACATCTGGAAGGTGGCAGGGGCATTTCTGAGTCCAAAAGGCATCACACAGAATTGGTAGTGGCCCTCTGGAGTGGAGAAGCCAGACCTCTCCTTTGCGCCTCCTGTTACGGCAGCCTGCCAGAACCCTTAAGTAAGATGAAAGCTACTTAAGTACTGGGCAGAACCTAACCTGTCAAAAAGCTTACCAGCCGAGAGGATGGGGTGAGAATCTGTCTTTGCGACTGAATTTAGCCCTCTATAATCCACAGAGAACCTGAGTTCAGGTGTGGTGCCCAGTAGGGAAGCGTTTGGTACCCGAACCACAGAACTGGACATGGGGTTACTGGCGGGTTGGGTTCTATCAACCTCCATTTTCAGCATTTTGTAAACATTTTCTTTAATGCTGGCCCTCACCTTATCCGACAATCTGTACGATTTGTTTATGACAGGAAGATGGTCTCCTGTATCCAAATCATGGGTGCACAGATGGGTAGTCCAGGGATGAGGGAAAAAAGAGAGGAGCACTATCCCAACACTTGGCAGTCCCTCCGCTGTTTGGGAGTCAGATTGGGATGGCCCTGGGCTCCACAGGTTCCATGATCCACACTTACTGCCCAGGTTGCATGTCCACAGTGGTACACTTTTGTTCATACAATCGTTTCATTACATCCTGACTGGCTTCTAAGTTGTCTGAAGCTTGCTTCCACAACTTAGCCATTTGGCTGCTGAAGGCCAATATATAGCTCACTACATCCTGGATAATCTTCTGGGAGCTTGCTCCCACCAAACTCAGAGGTCCTCTTACAGGGTACCCATACAGAGGCTCAAAGTGGCTGAAGCCTTTGTGTAGGCAAACAACAGGCATGGCAAAAGGATGTCCCACATACACCTCAGGGCCTCAGGCAGACCTCTAATCATGCACTTCCGGGTCTTGTTAAATCTCTCAACAAGCCCATCTGTTTGTGGATGGCAAGGGTTGGAGAACTTGTAGGTTATCCTACACTCCTTCCACATTGACTGCATTTAAGCAGACATTAAGTTGCGGCCCCTATCAGACACCACTTTTTGGGAAAGCCACTCAGGTAAAAATCCCCATCAGGGTCTTTGCCACTTCAGGTGCATTTGTGGTCCACAGGGCGATTGCCTCTGGGTACCCAGTGGCATGGCTCACCAGAACCAGGATAAACCTGTTGCCTGAAGCAGTCTGGAGATCCCTAGGCCCAACAATGTCGATGTCCACCCTCTTAAAGGCTTTAAGCCTCTGGTCTGTCTTTCCACTGGCCTGGCAGGTTACACAAGTCCTACAGAAAGCATCTAAGGAGTCTGATCCTGGGGCAATAAAAGTGGGGTACAAGCCTTGTAAAGCTCTTGTCTAGGTCGAGGTGTCCTGCCAGAGGACTTTCACGAGCAAGTTCCAGTAGGAAGACCCTGTAGCATTGGGGAACCTCCAGGGCCCTTACTGTCCCATGCACAGGAGCTTTAGGATCACTGTAAAAGATGTTGTCCTTCCAGTAATTGCGATGACTACCAGAGGCATCACCTGGTGCTTGGAGTTTAGCCTGTTGACTGATGCCCTCAAGGGTTGGACACTCCCTCTGTCCCCTACAGAACTCCTCCTTGGTGGGTTCTCCTTCTACATGCCCTCCAGCAAGCTCAGGCAGGTTACCAAGGGGAGCAATGCCCTCCTCAGTAGACTCTGGGGCGGCCAATAAAGGTGCACCATCCATCTCAGTGGAAGCACATTAGAGACTGGGTTCCCACGCCCTCTGCCTTCCCCCTTCTTAGCAGCTGTCTTGGCCATTATTCCAGGTTCCGGCCCTTTGACTCCCATCCTGGGCAGACATGAGCCTTGAGCTCCACTTCCTTTCAGGTAGTGTGCTCAAGGTCATTCATTACCAGGCAAACAGTCCACAGGCATGAGGCTCACAGCAACCTTCAGAAGACCTGAAGCCCACCTCCCCCACCGAAATGGAACAAGGGCCATGAGATAGAGACCCTCTCTGGAGAACCAACGGACTCCTTACCGTAGTCATGCTAGCACCTGTATCCCTCACAGCCTCAACACCTTACCCATTGATGGGGACCCATTGCTTTTACTTTGCAGTGCTGGAGGGCACGTGGATCTTAGGAACCATCTTGCTGTCACCCAGGGACACTAGGGTAACCCAACTATCATCCCCCTGCCATGAACTGGGACAAACTACACAGCACTACACTCACCACCCTCGGAACCTTTCCTCCAGTGGGATGTTGTGCTCTTTTTTGAACACTTGGATCCCCTTTGTAGTGTCCATACCCAAAGCACTCATAGCACTTGTAAGTTTTGGACTGCTGACTTTTGTGGCAGTTTTTCTTCTGGTGGCCAGATTGGGAATGAGAACCAGACCCTTTCCCCAGTAAGTTGTTTTGGGGGCCCGAAGAGAACTCTTCCTTTTTATCTCCCCCCTTTTTCTTCTGTTGGGATGCTGTGTCCCCCTCTCCATTGTGGGCATGTACCTCCATAAACTACCACCACCAGTGACTCCTCTGGGACGTTGCGCACACTATTTGTCTATGTCAGCCCCCAACACATAACTGGGAACAAATTCCTTGGGTATCCGGACTCTTTATTTCTGTAGTAGACGCTGAAAGTATGCTGCCCACATTACTGCTGCTTGACCCCACTTGTAGGGCTGTTATGTCCAGCTCTCTGAGACTGAGCTTATGGGACATCTTACTCTCCTCCATGGCCGGCCTCTTCTCCTCCAAATCTGGTTTCCTGCCAGCTAGCGCCTACTCTTTCTCAAGTTAGGCAAGTTTCTGCTCCTGCTCTAAATTATCAAGATCCAGACTGAGATTTCTCTCTTTTCCCCTGTCTGCCAGCTCCTCTGTGGAAAGGTTCCTTGATCAGGTGCTGCTACGTGCTCTGGGCACAACAATTACTTCCAGCAGGTTGCTGGCCCCTTCCAAAGGCAGTTCCAAATCCATAATGCCAGTATTCGCTCAACTGCCTCAACTTCCTGCTCCTCCTCCTCCACGACCTCAGTCCCTGCATTCTAGGCCTCTACCCAGACTTTTCAAAGCTTTGAGACTCCACCTTCTAGGTGAAGCCTCTCACAGATACCAAAACCCCCTGCAAAAATCATTAAGATGGCCACAGTATCGATTCTAACTTGGCCAGCACAAAATCAATGAATTCAGATGCAGGTGCTGGGTCGAGAGAAACGGTTTTAGCAAAAAAGTCAAAAAGCCAACTTAGGGAGAATTGAAAAAGGTTCTAATTAATCTTTAGTATAGAGTAGAAGTGAATAATGAGTTACTATGTGGTATTGCACACACAAGTGCCATCCTCACCGCTGATAACCAATGTTAAAATGGGGTTTCTGGTTGGCAGAGGTATGCACTCTGTCCAATCAGGAGCAACCACTCTAGTCTGGGGAAGATTTAAAAGATAACCTGTGCCCCCGATAGGCCATTCACAAAGAACTTGTGTGAAGCAGAGCGCTATCTCATCTGTTCTGGATTATATCTTGTTTTTGATAACTAGTAACACATGGTAAATAGAAGCTCCATCCTAAATGCCTTCATGGAGATTGATGCCCTAAAGTTGGTGAAAAGTGGTGACATTACAAATGTGACTATTCATTTGTTTGGTCCATCTCCTTAGTCTTGAGTCACCTTTGGTTCCCTGGCTATCACAAAATTGATTGTTCAGAATTTTACTTTTTTTGAAGTGAGGGACTGATGGCGCCCCTGTTGTTGAGTATTGAGGACCCCATATCAAACAATCAAATGGTCCAAAAGTATTTGAATTAAGGTGATTGATGCAGCGGGGGCAGATTCTGATTTTATTCATGGGAATCCCAAAGTTATTTCACCAGGTTGAGTAATTAATGTGTAGAAGGGTCCTGTAATCCATCCCTGGGCTACTGATTTGAAGGACGATCTCTTTCAGTGGAGTTGGGTGGCAGGTGCTTTGGATAATGCCTGCTTTCTCTCACGACCAATGAGCCTTAGAGCTAGCCTGTCATGGAATATTGGGAGAAAATTAGGAAAAATGAAATCTTTTGAAATCCTTTAATCCCTTAATTGTGTGTTTACAAGAAACTTGATCATGCACAGAGTTCGACTGCAATGGTTATTTGTGTTTTCCTGTAATGCAAGGCATTCCGAAACTAGCCACGCTAGTTGGGGGGAGGGAGGGCGGGCAATCTTTCCTAAGAACACGGTTAATTGGAATCATGTAGCTTACAAATATCCCTCGAATTTGTGCTTATGCTTCAAATTGGCCTTTCAGGGAGCTTATGGCTGTCCATCCTTCTTTTTATTGGTGAATATGTACATTCCACCTGGGAGACTATTTGATTTCCTGGTGAAATCACTCTTTGCTTTTGTTTACGATAGTTGTATTACAGAAGATTGACCCTGGGTTATAAATATGGTAGACCTAAATGCAAAGGTATTTAATTCCCCTTCTGCAACCTTTGCCAACGCTGACAAAAAAAAAATATGGTCCATCCCGGAGATTCTGTTCCTTGAAGAAATTAGAAAGGATGAGCGTGGGTTTTTACTGCTCGACTCTTAGAAAATTTGACCTGATTATATTAAATGGGAGATCTACTGTGGGTGAAGCTGCTTCATATACCTTTCAAGCTTCCTCCACTCAGAGTCTACTTGATTATTTAGTAGTCTCCTTTCAAATATTTGGAGTCTGTGTTAAAAACACACTGTTTTTTCCGTCTGACACGAGAATTCACAGCTTAGTTGGTACATCTAAGGCCTTTAGTCTCCAGGAGTTAGACTCTGGAAAAACTCGACTGGGTATAATTGGCTTTAACAAGTCGAATGGCTGTTCTTTTTGGACAGTTATGAATACGGCTTCCGTAAGTGCTAAGATCAAGGGAATTTGTGCCGAACCTGGGAGACTCGCTTGTGGTGATCCTATTCGTTTTTTTGAGTACCATACGGAAGAGTTCTCTATATTAAGCAGTAGGCCAGATGGTCCTCAGCTGCCAAAAAAGTGATAATCTCCATCTAAAGCAATAAATCAGGAAATAAATGTACTAATAAGAAAACAGCATTCACTATTTTCCTTGGGTCAGGCGCATGAAATTGACCGCTTCAAACGGTTAAGAATCCAACGCAAACTCCATGAAAGATGGAGGGAACATGATTTAAAATGGATCAATCTAAGAGAGGGTGCAAGTGCTAAAGATTCTAGGAAATACTGGTGACTCTGGGGTGAATACGCAGGCAATCCCCAAACCCCGAAAATACTTTGGTGGTATATATTTTCCTGATGTATGCAAGTAACACAGAGTTAGATATCCCTGTGACTCTCCGTTTGGATGAGGTGTCATTCTCTGTGTATGGTGCATCCATAAAGAATTCTAGATCTTCTGGCGCTTTGGGGCCTGACTAGGTTCCCATTGCGGTCATTTAAAAAGGAGGCTGTAGCTTGGGGATCCTTCCCTGCTCTGTTATTTAATTACTGCTCTTCTTTTGGGAAAATCCACCAATCATGGAAGGGAAGCGTCATTCCACCACTGTATAAGAAGGGCCCTGAATCCTCCCTGGCAAGTTTCCGACAAATAGTATTGCTGGATGCTTCTGGAAAACTATTTGCCAAGAGTGTACTATGTCATTTACAGCAGTGGGGATCAAGATCAGAATTTTATTCCCCCCGGGAGAAGCCCATTCTTAGGAGGAATCATAGTACACAGGATATTTATGTGGTCCTTCAAACAGTAGTGGAAAAATACGCCTTTTCTTGAGGTATACCAGTATCTACGGCGTGTATTGAATTCTCCATGGCGTTTAATAGAGAGTTGATCGCCAAAAACGCTGTGAGGGAAGCTTCTGCCTTTGGGTGTTTCGCACCACCTTTTGCGTCTTATTATGGAGCTACACACGGTTAACTGGTGCCAAAATCCCCACTCCCCTTTTTGTGTTATGCGTGCGAAGTGTCAGATATGAGTTACTGGCACTCTTTTGAGGGGATTGAATTTATCAATTGTGTAATTTGAATTACACTTACTGCCCCTCATGCCCTGCACCTGCAATTTGGCTTATTATCCTCTTATTTTTTTTCCTTCACTGCTGTTTTGCAGTTGGAAAGCTCACTCCTATGTGGAGAAGAGGGGTCATTGCGGGCAGCCTTGAAGTTTGAAATTTTTTCCCTTCAGAAAGAACAGAGCACATTTTTAGGTCTTTTGAGAGGGCTAATTAAACTTTTGAGCTTGACCCGAATATAGGTTCTTTTATGCACAAGTCGGCTCTGAAAAGCTTAATAAAGGGCTCTGTGTTAAAAATAAGTTTAGCCAGATATATTGCCTTAAGCTAGTCAGACATGCATAATCTGGTGGTTCAGGAGAGAAATCTAGAGATCCAACATTCACTCTATTTAATAAGGAATCTGCCTCATGGGATCAGAAGGCTAATCCTATTGCTGAGACTGGATCTGCTCCCTTTACTTGTGATTACCAGCATCTGGGATAAAATCACGAAAAAGAATAGAAGACGGGTGTTGTGCCAGCTACATAGTCAAGATCTTAACCACATATTATTTGTGTGTCCTGCGTTACAGAATGCTTGTCGACATATTTTAAGGCCTTTGTTTATTAAATAGAACATACATTCCGCTTAGGAGACCCGTAAATTCATATTGTTTCTCATGAATGAAATGATATCGAACAAGATGTATCAAGTTTTTAAATCCCTTATGAACATCTATTAGGGTCATGGTGTATGGCTGTTGGGCATTTAAAAAAAATTCAAGATCCTTTTATAAAATCTATTGGGGCTTGGTTTATTATCCGTGATTTGGAATGTTGATTTAGAATGTTCTGACAGATTGTGCTGAAAAAGTGCACTGTCCGATCATGTTTTTTAGACACACAATATTATTATATTCTATTTTTTTGCATGTATGCTGTTATTCTTTAAGGTAGCATTTAAAAAAATTAATTATGCATTATTTGTACTTCACATATTGCACTAGGCACGTTGCACTTTATAAAGGCCTGGAAAATGAATTTATTAATCAAGTCCTTTATATCTCATTATTGCTTTCTTTATTTCTTATGGTGCTCATTAACTCCTTTTTGAGGTTGGGAAAAAGTAATTTGCTTAAGTTGGTTGGGCTAGTGTATTAGGTGCTTTTTGGGTTTTGTAAATTGCTATGTGATATTTACATATTTTTATTACGCTGTGCATGATGGTATTTACAAAATTTGCACTTATGGAACTGCAGTCATATAACAGATTTCTTGTGGTTCCATTCATGTCACTTTATTAAGGACAGTAAATGAAGTTCCTAAATGATGCATGCAACGGAGTGGAGGTTTTATACTATCAATTGTTGAATTTAGTATGTTATTATGTACCATTGTTTTATTATTGTTTTATGGTATGTAGACTTACGTAGGAGTTCGGCATCATAATAAAATAAACTGAAAAACGAATCTGGGTGTTTGTCACTACCAGGACGTGTAAAACTTGAGAGCGCATCTCCTACCTTTTACTTACACATCACCCTGCCCTATGGGCTACTTGGGGCCTACCTTGGGGGTGACTTATGCGGAATAAAAGGCTTTGAAAAGGGTTTTAAATTCCAAGTCGAAGTGGCAATAAACTGACCACACAGGCCCTGCAGTGGCAGGCCAGAAATAGGTTTGAAAGGCTTCTTGTGTGGGTGGCACAGACAGTGCTGTAGGCCCACAAGTAGCACTTAATGTACAGGCAATGGGTATATGGTATACCATTTTACAAGGGACTTACAAGTAAGTGAAATATGGCATTTGTGTATACACCAAGGTTACCTTGTTTAGGGGAGAAGCACATGCACTTTAGCACTGGTCAGCAATGGTAAATTGCTCAAAGTCCTAAGGCCAACAAAAAGATACAGCAAAAAGAGGAGGTAAATAGGCAATACGTTTGGGGGAAGACCACCTGAAGGATGACAGGTCTAACACCAAGTAATCCAAGAAGAGCATACACAAACAGCAGATACGGTTGAGGCCACTGAGAAGTGATGAAAAACTGTATCCACCAAGGAATCTACGGACACAGCCAAAAGAAGGGCTAAATATAACCTTAGTCAAGAAAGGGAGAATACAAACAATTTATACTGATGAAGCGCATGAGAGAACAAACTCCTATTGGAATTAATGAATCAAAGAATGGAAAGGTAACAAAATTCCCCATAACCAGCAAAAATATAGAGATGTGGTAATCCCAGTCATCAAAAATAAACTGCTTCATGATCAACAACAAAATGATTCTGGCCGTAGTTCTGTATTAACAGCCTCATGCATCAAGCCAAAATCCAGTCGGTAAAATACCGATTCGCTAATAGCTCCCGGTATTGAGTTAAAAATACCCAATCCCAATGCATCAACCCAAAACCAAAAATCGCTATTTAAGGAATCCTTAAATAGCGATTCCTTAAATAGCGATAGCATTTAAGGAATCCCAAATAGAGATTCCTTAATTTAAGGAATCTCAATTTGGGATTCCTTAAATGCAATGCATGAAACTTAAAAAATTAGCGATTTCGCTAATAGGGGGAGCAAATTACCATGAAGATGAACTGCATGGTAATTTGCTAAAAGTTTGAAAAATGCACTTTTGTGCATTTTTCAAAGTTTCATGTTGCGCACACACATGCCCTTAGAGCATGTGTGTGTGCAACATATGTGCACATATCAATTTCAGGGGTGCAATAGGGTGTCATTTTGACACCCTTGAAATTGCATGAGCAATTTGCGAGAACCTACTGGTACTCGCTATTTGCTCATGCAATCTCCAATTCATTCCTATGGGCCCGGAGGCCCATAGGAATGATTGGGATGGCATTCCTTAATTGCTACTCGCAATTTGCTAGTAGCAATTAAGGAAAGTTAAGGAATCGCTATTTGAATAGCGATTCCTACATGCATAGCCTTTTGCTATTCCTTATTAGCGATTCCTTATTTTTCGCTAATAAGGAATCGCCAATGTTGATGCATATGCCCCTAAGTGCCTTAAAATGCAGTAACTGCTGTTAGTGTTGTCACTCAATTTACCAATTTACCAGGATAGTCAATCCAATAAAAAATATCTGTTGTGATTATAGGTCAGTGGGTCACTCACAAAAACAAAGTGCAAGAAAAACATGTAGCAAACAATACCTTGCTTGAAGGCAGTCAAACTGCTGTGGACAGAGCTCTACAAAGGCCACAATAAGCTTAGTAAGGCACTCCTCACATACAATACAGGCAAGCAATCTTGATTGGCAGAACTGATGCATCATCAGCAATTGGTTAGCTTACGTCTTTTTCCGGTCGATGCGGAAACATCGACGACTGGTTGTAGTACATGTTTTCATCGTGGTAGTCACTATCGACCCCCTCTAGTATCTTCTTTCTCGTAGCACCAAACATGCTGTTTGTCACCTTGAAGACAAAACAAAAGATTAGGTTTACAGTGAATTATGAATTCAAAAACTAGTTTTGAAACAAAAGTACATATGCACACAATTCTTATAAAACCAAACTAAGCAAAGTGGCAAAAACAACTAATTTCCCACTGAGAACTTTTTTGGGGCTTTTTGCTTTTCTACAGGTGCAGTCAGCACTACATTTTTGCTGCATTCATGTGTTTTCCTCACAAGACAGAATTATTAACCACGGCCTATGACTGTGGTGCACTGTGCTGAATATGAAGCAAATAGAGCACGTCGGAGGTGAAAAAAGACGCAGTGGTTTGTGCTGCCATCAAAGGAAGAATGGTAGAAGGCAAAATGAAGCCAATGACAAAATGTACACAATTTAATGACTGACTATTGAGAAAAGTTTATTTATCACTTAAGTGTTACTGGTCTTATTTCACCGATCGTCACGTGGGAGAAATAGCCATTTTTTTCTCAAGAAATATTTTACAGGATATTTTTCACCAAATTCAAGTCAAGAAGATAAATTCATTGATTTGGAGCCAAATAAACAGTTTTAGTGTGGGCCTTGAGTAATGTGGCTGCTGCTGGTTACGAAGTTTTTGAGAGTGCACCGGACTGAATAAGGTAAGCCCATAACCATTTTCTCCACCTTTTCCATGCAGTACAAGATTTCAAAATAAGACCTGACAAAGTAATTTCTAGATTGCAAATTTCCGAGACGACAGTTAATGAGCATTTTAAGCTGAAGTGACCTCAAAGATGTCAAAATGTTTATAATATCTAAGAAGGTCTTACCATAGCATGTACCATGACCACACATTCCCTAGAGTGCCATCAAGATAATGTTGAACTCAGCTTGACTTGAGTAGATAATGCAGACTTGGATGATATGCTGTATTTCATATGATCAAGTTGGTCGATGCTTCAGGACTTTTGCAACAGATTGTTACTTTTTCTGTGGTATGTTTGTGATGCCCATGCACAATGCATTCCACTTCTCAAAAGAGGTGAGTTACATTAATACTAACCTTCTTAAGTGAGCCCAGTAAGACTAACATCACATTCACCAACCAAGAACGAGATGCGATAAATAAGTTAAATACTTTCAGGCAAAACAGAAAAACCCGAGGAATAATACAAAGATGCCCAGACACTATGATCGCAACTGTATTAGACACTTTTAATCACACTATACAACATGAGGGTTCCCTTAACTTTGTAGGTATTCAAATAGAACAGATCAATCTTACACTTTAGGACCTAAGGTCACATGAAGAGCAACAGACTTAAAGAGATAGTTATATACTTATTGATGCTTTGTGAAAAACCTTTACAAGCCAGAGAAGCATAGAAAACAGTCTTAAAATTGTAAATTTACATTAGCCACTATTTAGAGTCTGAAGATTAAATGGAGCCACTGATATTGAAACTACAACAACAACAAAAAGTTAATCACATATTGATCACTCCTAAAATCAATGTCACGTACCTTCAAAGGAAACCTTTAAGCCCACATTTGCAGCATGTCAAAGTCAAAGCACAAATTCTATGTCCGGACCGGAGGCGAGGATAATGCTTTCTTCCTTTGTTTTAGGTTTCACAACAGCCATTTCCAGTGGATAAAACAAACTACTATTCCCCCAAGCACTGGGAATGAGCAAACTTCAGTCCCACAAAGGTCCTTCCACAGTTTCAAAGCTTCCTCTTTCTTTTCATGCTCACAACCAGAGATAAGTACCTTTTCGTTTTGCTCCCTGACATTGTTCATTGTATGGGCTACAAAGCATTTCTGCTGAGTAGTTTATACAGCATTTGCTTATTGTTAAAGCACGTTTGTTAGTTGCGGTGATTACTATTTGTCTCAGGTCGTGGGTACGCTCAGCGTCCCTTTCACAGATGTCTGATGTGAGGAATCAGCACACGGTGTGGTCGCCGCCCACCAGGTGGCGTGGCTCTGTAACAGCTCAGCAGCATGCCACGCATATTTCACATTCCTCAGTGAAATTGACAACACGCACTGCAGTGACTGAATGAGCCATGTCCCCATCCTGGAGACCGATGCTCTGAGCATCAGGGTCTGTATATTGCATGCAGCTTGCTGCGTGATGACCTGAGGGGTCTGTATTTACTGAGTGGCTGAGGCCTGCTTGGTCAGTCTCCTGTGGCCTTGCGGGGGGATACATCCTAATCCACCTCAGGGAACATAGGAGGTGTGCATCCCCGGGGCATAAACCCATTAATATGTGCGGCTTGGCCCACCCACCTCCCGCAAGTCGCTCCAGTCGACCATAAACGCAATCGACCTATAATTACTGCTGAGAAGTACACCTACATAGGGCGCGATCATTTGGGAGGCAGACTAATCAAACCACATCTTAGCAAACCTGGTTCCAAAAAAGACACTGCCAAGTAGAACCCAGTGTTTGTTAATAAAAACGATGGGACAAATCCAAACCTAAAGAAAAGGCTAGGTCTCGGAAGGCGAAAGGGGGGAGGATTCTCTGCAACAGGAACCCTCTGTATGTCACTATAATTTGTGATATTGCACACAATTGAAGTCACCCGTGAGGTATCAGTATTCTGATACTCGTCGTTCTCATTCCTTTTCAGGACTCGCCAGATAAATACTATGAGAAGCACGTTCTGAGCGCAGACCGGAGGAGTATGCGAAACCAAAAAAGGACTTGCAACACTCATCTGATGTGAAGCTAAAGAAGCAAGAGAAAATTCCTCGGTTTAAACCACAATTTCAGAAAAAGAAAGTTGCAGCTTTGACCACAAAATATGCTACTAACACTGAGAACTCTCCTGCTGAACAGGAGGTGGATGGCGACTGTCCTCGACAGTGCAGCAGAGATCATTTCAGTGCGCCGGAATCTCCAGGAGTTTCCGATTGTGAAAGCAACTGATGAATGCATTACAGTTGAAACACCAGACAGGCATGTAGGCCCTCCAGATTGATTATTTGAATTAGATATACAAATTGAGGGAGACATACAGTGCACTATTCAATTAATTTTCTGGGAAAATGCAACATTATCATATGACATTCTCTTAGCGGAGGTCGATTGGCGCCCAGAGTTTGTACACACATCCCCACAAGGTAAGGATGTAATAATACCCTCTTTTTCTGGGCTTGTCCCTGATGAGGTAAACAAACCTATGCATATAAATTGCGTCTTGCACAAGCCCCGCAATCAGGTGTGCTGGTATAAGGATTTTCCTAATCCTAAAATACCCATAAGGTCCAGCCCACAAGTGCAACCAAAATGCCCAATCAAACGGAATGCTACAGAACATATTAGAGAAATACTTTCGCAATTAGAATACCAGGATGTCATTGAGCCCTGTATCTCACAAATGAGCAACTCTCTTTTTCCAGTGGTGAAACCAGACCACTTATACCGTATTGTCTTGGACTACACCATTTAAACAGTCATACATGCACAATTGCGATCCAAAACACACACAGTACTGCACTTATTGATAATATAGCCATTGGATCTTTCCAATGGCTTTTTCTGCAAAAATATAGCACCTGAAAGCAGGAATTGGACTAGCTTCTACACGCTAGACTCTGTGTTGCTTATGCCAACTCCCCATGGAGTATAAAAACATGTGTCAATTCTAAATGATATTGACAGACGCTTTGTCCTACATAGATGATATACCTAACGGACAATGAGTTGAATACTCACTTAGCTAGAGTGTAGCACATAATATTGGGATTTGCTGAATATGGCTACAAATTCAACTTTAACAAATCTTAATCTGTGATACAAACTTACCCTTGATGGAAAAAGCAATGCACCACACTTCCTGGTGTGTGCTCTGCTACAACCACCCAATACACTTAAAAAATAGCAATCCTTACTAGGATTCCTAGATTTTGGCAGAATTTACATTCCAGATTCCACACAACACATTAAACCATTATATGAATTTTATTTGTCCTGACTTTTCCAATTTACATTGGACATCAATTCATACAGACATCCTCAAGTCATTACAATCTGACTTGCTTGCTACACAACACTTACATATATATATCAATAACACAAACCTGGTCATCCGTATAGTTGCAGATGCCATTGGCTTTACTTATCTCACCTTTAATGAAGGTGAAACAGTTCTAGTAGAATATAAATCGCAATTACTGAAAAAATACTGACTGCATTACAAATGGCTGTCATTAAAGAACGGCCACTTGCTCAAGGGAAACACATTATTGTTGTTACTCCTATTCCAGCCATAGATGCGGTCACAAAAGCAAGCGTTCCTCATGCAAAAGCCCTACATCTACATTGGATACAATGTGCAACATCCTTAATAGCTACGGATGTAGACTGTTTTTGACCCTGTCTTTACAAATATAGCAATTTCTGCAATATGAGCATGAATATCCCATACCTACTAATATTATACCTCTAGAATAGTAGAAATATCTAGTTTACATTGATGGTTTAGCCCAGCCTTCTATAGGGACCATGCACCAATAATCGGCAGCATGCACCCCTATTCTTGGAGAGATATTGGATGGTAAATTCCATCCATAAAAAACTTGTACGCAGTCCTTGGGTGACTGCACTGAGCAGTTGGCTGAACTGAAAGCATTGCTTCTGGAACTGAAAAATATGGATCCTTAATTCTCCACTCTTATAGTGTGTGATTTGTATTATTGTTTTCAGTCTTTTCATGACAATTTGAACTGCTGTCATCAGAATGGTTTCTGAAACTCTAAAGGAAACACTATAAAGCATAAGCTGCTTTGGATGAAAAAACAGACCTCAAAGATAGGTTATCACTGGCTCATTTAATCATACATTGGATCAACAGCAATGTTGGAATACACGTTGTTGGGAATTCTCTGGCAGATGAAGCTGCCAAGGCTGCAGTTTCGACTGCAACACTTGCTTTAATTAATCATTCTCATACAAGGGTAATGATAATATACTGAGTGCCATTCATGCCACACGTGACGGTACACCATTTGCCATGGGGCTTTCCAGCTAAATATACCTATCATTAAAGCAACCAAAATGTTCACTTTTTGCTACAGGTCCAGGAGTTGGTGATCATGTGATTCCCAACCATGATCGCAGACTAGCAGTGATAGCTGCGCCAGAAAGTGTTGCATCTGCACATGCAGGTGTGGCTGCCGCAATTTCCTTATTACAAAAGCGTTCTTGGTGGCATGGCTTGTACCAACAGGCCAAGAAATATGTTCTTTCTTGTGACATTTGTCAACAAGTTAAGAGTCCCACCATGGCTCGCTCACAGCAGACACACGTGTTGATTTCAAACAAACTTTTTAACTGCATATACCTGGACCAATGTGGTCCTCTTAATTCGGATGGAGCTTTAAATTTATCCTACTTGCAGTTGATTCTTGTTCAAGGTTTCTCTGGGTGTGGCTACAACGTTCGGCTGATGCAGACACTTTTATTAATTATTTGCAGATCTTTATCGGATCATATGCATGTACTACATTACACTCGGACCAGGGCCCTGCTTTTGGCTTCCCTTGGATTAGAGGTGCATTAATCCTCCCCATATCACCCTGAGGGAAATTCGGTGGCTGAGAGGATGAACCGTGAATTAAAGCAATCCTTAGAAGCTTGAGTTTTAGGTTCAGAGCGTACCTGAACCTTTATGTAGTATAAAGAGCACTTAATATTCTCCCAAAAAGATTTCTGGGTGACCCCATATGAGGTTGTTTTAGGCATCAAAATGTTACAGACGTTGATGATCCATATATCGTGGCAGCAGCCACACCCTTTTACGTAAATATCGTTGTGCTGTTCTACAGGATTTACAAAACTTCTGAGACAGCCAGGCAAGTGGACAGTTGCAGACGCCTACCTCTGGCGGAATGAAGAAGCAGTCAGCGCCTTCTGGATGGATTCCACAAGTTGGAGATCTTGATTGTGAGAAGATTGCAGTGAAAAAAATAATTTGGCCCATCATAACGTGCACCAGTGCCAGTTCTGAGCGTTCACTGTACAAGAACCGTCATATTGCCACCGCTAGCTGGATAAAAAGACAATCGTTTTGTCGCCATTGATCATCTCAAGTTGCATCATGGGGCTGATTCTAAACAGCAGGCTCCAAGGATTCCATGGTAGTTCCCTAACTCTTCTCGCTAGCACACAGGAAATTCCTCTACAGCTAGTGAGCAACATCAAACATATTTGTCCACAGCTCGGGGTGCGGTAAATTAACATTAGTTAATTCCTGATGCAGCTACAAATGCCAGCCATGAGACAGAAGTGGGTTCTGTACTTACTACTGCATCTCCTGCAGATGATGTTGTTCATATTAATCCACCCTTTGAGGAATCTACCACTTCTCTTCCTACACCTGTGGATCCTGTTCTTCAAGAAAGAGCTTCTGGTTACTATGAAGAAAACTGATTATTTTTCATCAGACTCTTGACAGATTCACTGTTTTAGACACCTTGCCTACACAGGCCTGTGTTTTCCTTTCATGACTGAAACAAACTTATCTGGTCACTCCTTGAATAAACGTTTGGATAACAGTTTCCCTGGTATTTCTATTTCTTTGGATTAGATTTGTGTTTTCTACTTGCTGATAAATGGCCATTACCTTCCAGAACGTTATGCCACAGAACTGGTAGATGAGGTGTTAACGCCTCACTCTTCTTCACATAAACTGAAAAGAAACCTGTCCCTTGTGAACATTTCAATTGCTCCAGCAACTGATGGAATTGTTTGGGATATGGTCCCCTATGATATATTCGGTCCTACAGAAATTCTGCAGATTCCTTTTGTTTTTAAGGTCTCACTGTGCGATGTTATTGTACCTGGGTTACCTTTTGATGATTGGATGTTGACACTGTTAACTCCATGCTCTCAAAGCAGGATTATTATATTGTTTTTGAAACTGAAGACTTGTACCTTAATTCTGCTAATTATTGTGAAATGTTTTCTTATCATTTCACACATCACTATTTACATAGAGCTAGTGTCCAACATACACTTATTAATTACACAATGGGAACATTGTCCAACTTCCACGGAAGGGAGTTCAGCAAAATATAGGGATAAATTCACATATTTTTCTCGGTATAACACATCATACCCAAATTCTTTTTATTTTAAACTTGTCCCCACATAAGTAAAAAATAAATAAAATGTATGCTGTTGTAAACCAAACTAAGATATGGATGGATGAAGGACAACTACCTGATGCTCAATACGGACAAAACTGAAGTGCTGCTTTTTGGCAGCCACATCTCCCCCTGAAATGACACCTGGTGGCCATCGGAACCCCGACCTACCCCCACATCAAAAGATCACGGCCGGAATCTCAGCATCAACCTGGACAGCGAACTCTCCATGAAACAATAGGTCAACGCGGTCTTCTCAGCCTGCTTCCACATTCTCTGCATGCTACGCAGAATCTTCAAATGGCTCCGCACCAGCATCAGAAAAACAGTGATGCAAGCCCTCATCACCAACTGTGATGACTATGGCAATCCACACTATGTAGGCACCACTAGTGAACTCATCAGAAGATACCAGATGATACAGAACTCAGCAGCCAGACTGAACCTCAACCTGCTCAAAAGGACCCACATCGCTCAGCACCTGAGAGACCTCCACTGGCTCCATATCCAGAAGAGATGCCAGTTCAATCTACTGACCTACGCCTATGAAGCCCCCCAGGGTCAGGCACCTGCGTACATGAACCACTGCCTGAACTTCCACCAACCATCCAGAAACCTCCACTTCGCCCACCTCACCCTCACTCAGACTCTGCGTATCCGCCGCTCCGGAGGACGCTCCTTCTCTTACCCCACCGCCAAATCCTGGTACGCCCCACCTTTACCTCCGAACACCACCCTTACTGACAGACTTCAGGAAAAAAAATCAAGACCTGCCCTTTTCGACTGAATCCCACAGCCCAGCACCTGGATACCCTCATGGGTGATGAGCTGCGCTCTACAAGTACCGTATGGTTGATTCAATATATACGGATTTGTCTGTCACACAATTAGTACTAAAAGGCTATGTGTACTGGAAAGATATCATTGTTTTGAAATCAATTTGGGTTACTAAACAGTGGCAGATGCAAGGAACAGCCACCTTATTTCAAGCGTGCTTGATTCCAACACACATTTCTCTAAATGACAGTTCAGCAGACTACATGTCTGGGACTTGGTAAAATTAAAGACATAAATTTACCTAATATTTATTCTCTCTATTGCACGATTTGACAAACTACAGTGAATAACAGCTCAGTGGTGTACTGCAGAATGGTACATTAAATTCTACACTTTCAGGTCCCAACTAGTGGTTATTGAGGCCAGTGGACACAAATGGTTGTTATGCTCGTTTTTTAAATTCCAAACCAGGGTTTAAGAGAAGCAGACCGAACCCTCGTTATTACCAATCTCAACACTCCGGGATAGTCACCACCTATTCGGTAAGGAAAGTGTGTAAACAATGGTTGAAACATTCCATACTGTGTAGTTAAACAACATCTCTCTCCTCGGTCGGATGACATGAATCTATCAATTTTCTTGTTGGGCCCTAAGTCTCCATGCTCTAAAAGATTAATTTATGTCACCAAGAACGAAATTTGGAAATTGTTACAAATAGAAGCTTGTGCACATTTAAGATAAATTGATCAAGATAAATTGGATAAAGTCCTTACGATTGTGGATAATAGTATGAATCCGCTGTCTCCTCGCATTTAAAGTTTGAATAACATTGTGTTGTCTGTTATTGATATTATTATTATGACATGTCTTCATTATACCATACACCATGGGCAGAGTCACTTAGATCTACTATGCAATTTAGTTGGGCACTTCAGGTCTTGAAATCTGGCCGAGTGCAATGGCGTTATTAAACTTCTATGCACCTATTTCCGCCCTTTAACCAGATACGTAAACAAAGACTTATGATAAAAAAGAATGCAACTTATACAATGTTACATACTGAGAAGTTAGAACAACTTCTGTTCACAAAAGCAGCTGAAACACCCTCCGCAGTGTGGTTAATTAATGGCGCAACATCTTTGCCAATTTCAACATTTCAGTTTACATCTTGCATTAAACATTTTCCAGTAGGAAGATATAAACCCCTGGGAGGGATTTTTATTCATGAATTGTGGCCACTTCCGTTTTTTACCGAAGTGAACGAGCGGAGAGAGAACTATTCATCTGTCGGCCACTCACTTGTTTGTAAACATATTAAAATTCATGGAGCATGTAAAACTTCGGCAGCTAATTTGGCCTGTTTCTTAAAGGAAAAACAACCCTCTCAATTCTTCCCCAAATTATTGTACTTTCTAATGGAAGATACTTAATGTTAAAAGGGCAGGATTGTTTTGGGATGAGTGTCGGTATTCCGTAATGTCCTTTTTGTTTCCCAGATAGTGACTTAATAATAACATGCTTTTCCCTCCAACACACAATGTGGCCTTCTATTCCAACTTTGAAGGCACATTTCAACAAGCTAAGCAGACTCAAAGCCTTATTGTTTTAAATAGATGTGGCATTAACATCTCACTAAGAAACCTTTGAACCACAAGCTTCAAGGACATCCAGCAAAACACAGTCTGGTAAGGACCCATTTTCGGAGCTGTCCAATGAACTTCCTGTTGATTCAAGAAACCTACTGGGAGTCACTCATTTCTTAGGAAATGGATGCTTTGGCTCCTAGACTTTCAAACTCTGACTAATAACACAGATGCAGCACGAGAAAACACTTCCTCAGCATAATCTGATAACTAGGATCAGGTCTGCACTATGGAGCTTTTGAATGGGGTTATCGCAGCATTATCGTCTGCGGAAGTGGAGTCGTTTCTTGATTTAATAAACAATGACTGTCTGGAAGGTACCCTGGGTGCCAATTTATTTGCCCAATTTTCTAAATTTAAATGTCATCTCTTATTCAGCCTATTTTCTTATTTTTATATATCATAGTATCACACTGCATTTGCATAGCTTTCACTTTCATTATTCTGCTAGTAATTGAGTTGTGTGTGTGTGTATATAATATATGTTATATATAGCAGGGCGAGTGATTGACCTTTCAATGTGCCCACATTTGGTGAGAAAAATGTCCTGCCTAGAAAGTTTTGTTTCCTGCACAACTTGTTTCTAGTAACAATCGTTACTAAAACAGAGTGTACAAGCCTGCATGAACACTCACTGTGAGATCAATAATTAGTATAGGCTATGATGGCAGACACAAAAACGAACAGTGCAATAGTCAGCTTGGAGTCCGCTTTCTGTCACATCATCTTTCCTGTCCAATGGGAATAGGACAGGGATGTGTTAAATGTGGAGCGAACACAATGTTATGCATGAAGGCATTTAAAAAGGCAGAATCGCCGAAACGTGTTTGCCATTAATAATTAAATTGAAGTCTATGAACCGGGAGTGCTCCAGTATTTCCCTGGTGGTGGATTTGGTGATAAGAAAAATGTTACTTACCCAGTAAGCATCTGTTCTAGGCATGTAGAGCTGTAGATGCATATGCTTTGCATACTCCTGCCATCTAGTGTTGGGTCCGGATGTTTGCAAGTTGTTTTTGTTCGAAGAAGTCTTTCCAGTCACGAGGTAGGCGACTCCTCCTTTTGGTGATAGTGTGCATGGGCATCGACTCCATTGTTAGACAGTTTTCCCGCAGAGGGTGAGAAATGGAGTTAGGAAGTGTAGAATAGAGATGTCCATGCGTATGAATGTAAAATAAGAACTACAACCACTACAGGAAACCGGGGAGGTGTGTGGGCACATGTGAATCTGCAGCTCTACATGCCAAGAACAGATGCTTACAGGGTAAGTAACAGTTTCCGTTCGAGGCAAGTGACCTGTAGATCACATGCTTTGCATAGACTATATAGCAGTAATCTCCCAACGCAGTGGTTAACCTGTAGTGGCGGTAGTTGTTTGAAAAAGGTTTTTAAGCACTGCTTGGCCTACATTTGCCTGTTGTCTTGAAGACACTTCTACACAATAGTGTTTGTTGAATGTGTGTGGTGTAGACCATGTTGCTGCCTTACAAATGTCAGCTATGGGGATATTTCCCAAGAAGGCAATAGTAGCCTCTATTTTGCGAGTGGAATGCACCCTAGGTGGTACTATCAAAGTTCAGTTTGCTTTAGTATAACATGCCTGGATACATTTTACAATCCATCTAGAAATCCATGATTTAGAAGTAGGATTGCCTTTGTGAGGTGGAGAGAAAGCAACTAACAGTTGCTTTGTTTTCCTGAAGGCCTTGGTTCTTTCTATGTAGTAAAGTAGAGCTCGCCTAACAAAGTGTATGTAGAGCCCGTTCTGCTACAGAATCAGGTTGAGGAAAGACGACGGGTAACTCGATTGATATGCAAAGCGGAAACTACTTTGGGGAGAAATTTAGGATTAGTACGGAGTACTGAAAGAAAGGCTCTTGTATAGTCAATGCCTGAAGCTCACCAACTCTCCTTAGTGAAGTTATGGCTATGAGGAAAGCAACTTTCCATGACAGGAATTGCAACTGATATTTGTGCATGGGTTCAAAGGTGGACCCATTAGCCTTGTAAGGACTATGTTTAGGTTCCACTCCGGAGCAGGGGGAATTCTTGGTGGTATTACCATTTTTAATCCTTCCATGAAGGCTTTAATCACTGGTGCTCTGAATAGGGATAAGTGTTGTCTGTTTTGCAAATATATGCAGCTACTGCTGCTAGATGTAAACAAATGGATGTATAGGCTAATCCACATTGCTGTAAATGCAACAGATAGCAAATTATGTTTTGTACAGAAGCATCGAGTGGATTGATATGGTTCTTGTTACAATAAACAAACTGTTTCCATTTAGCAGCATAACATGCTCTAGTAGTAGGCTTTCTAGCCTCCTTAAGAATATTCATACAGTCTGGTGGTAATTGTAAATAACCAAACTTTATGACCTCAGGAGCCAAATCACTAGGTTGAGGTCTTTGGGATTTGGATGTCGGATTTCTCCACGGCTCTGAATGAGTAGAGAGGGTGTGAGATGCAACCTTTGATGTGAAACCACCGAGAGTTCTAACAGGGTAGTGTACCAAGGTTGGCGAGCACAAGTGGGGGCTATTAATATCAGTGTTAAAGACATTTGTCAGAGCTTCCGAACCAGTAATGGAATTAGTGGGAGAGGCGGAAAAGCATAAGCAAATACCCCTTACCAATTCATCCATAGAACATTGACTGTGGAATCTTGGTTTGGGAACATGTGCGCGAAGTTTAGGCATTTTGCGTTGTGTCTGCTGAGCAGGTCTGCAACCTGAATGTCTACTCCTGTAAGGTGTTCTGCTAGGAGAGATATTTTGTGCTGAATCGCCCAATTCCAAATGTTTTGTGCACGACGCGACAGCTGGAGAGAGCATGTCCCTCCCTGTTTTTGTACGCAATACATTGCTGTCATGTTGTTTGTGCGGACTAAGACGGTTTTGCCTAGAAGTTGGGTGAGAAAAGCTATGAGTGCCAGAAACACTGCTAGCAATTGTAGGTAGCTAATGTGGAGCCGTTTGTGACTGTGTGACCATAATCCTTCTACCGTGTGATGTTGAAGATGAGCACCACAACCAGTTAGAGATGCGTCCGCTGTCAAAATAATCTGTGGAATCGGGTCTATGAAGGGCAGCCCCTTTCCTAAGTTTTGAGGGTTCCACCACTGCAGAGAGCGATGGGTGCGGCTGTCTACCAACTCTAGATCGGTTAATAGACCCTGTGATTGATTACATTGACGTGCTGGACATTCTTGCAGAAGACACATGTGAAGCCTTGCATGAGGTACGATAGCAATGCAGGATGCCATCATTCCCAGCAATTGCATTAATACTCTGGCTGGTAATGATTGATTGGGGAGAAACTGTAGTATCGTGGCCGGAATATTGTGAATCCTGGCTACATTGGGAGTAGCTAGAGCTTTGAGAGTATTGAGGGAAGCTCCTAGATAATTCTGCACCTGTGCTGGACACAGGTGAGATTTCTGTACATTTATTGTGAAACCCAACCGATAAAGCAGATGTACGTATGTCTGGGTGTGTAGTATACAGGTTCAGTAAGTGCTTGCTTTGATAAGCCAGTCGTCCAGGTAAGGAAACATCAGCTTGAAGAATTTTCTGGATTCACTATGCTGTGCATTATTCTGCCATCTAGTGGTTGGGTCCGGAATTGTAGTATTTCTTTCTTTTTTTTGTTTGTTTTTGTGCCGGTGGGCGTCGACATACCATCATTTGGTGTCCCTCTGTGGTGTCAACGTGCTTCCTCCGGAAGCTCCCACCTTTAGTCGCCATCTTCAGATTAATTATTATTATTTTTTTTTAATTGTTTGTTCTTGATTTGTGCATTTCTTCCTCCTGTCTCATTTTTCTGGCGGAGGAGGGTGGGTTCACTAGTGAATCCAGAAAATTCTTCAAGCTGCAAAACTATACCTACAGGTAAGAAACTATACGTTTTGCAGCGTGAATCTTTTCTGGATTGACTATGCTGTGCATAGACTTTGTAGTGATTTTCTAGTCTTGTGGTGGTTGGGTGGAAGATGAGCGTTGGTTTGTGAATATATGTTGTAAGACCTTTTGTCCCACTTGTGCTCACTTATTCATTTGAATATCCACGCAGTAGTGCTTTTTAAATGTGTGCACTGAAGACCATGTTGCTGCTTGGCAAATTTCTTTAATAGGTTATTTGCTAGAAAAGCTAATGTTGCTCCTTTCTTTATTGTTGAGTGAGCGTGCGGTGCTCTTTGTAATGTTTGATATGCCTGTTTGTGGCACAATTGTATGCTTGTGCAATCGATTTTGCACTGGTATTCTTTGTAACTGGTCGTCCCAAAAAACTGTTGGCAAAGGATACAAAGAGTAGTTTTGTTTTCCCGTATTCTTTGGTTCTTTCTATGTAGTACATGCCTGCCATTCTGGTGTCCAGGGTGTGTAATGCCCTTTCTGCCTGGGTTTTTGGTTTTTTGGAAAGAACTTGGTATTTGTAATGCCTGTTTTACGTGAAATTTTGATACCACCTTTGGCATAAATTGTGGATCAGTTCTCATGACGATTCTGACATTATGTATTTGGAAAAATGGCTCTTGCAGTGTTAGCGCTTGCAATTCACTTACTCTACATAGTGATGTAATTGCTACCAAAAACACAGTTTTTAGTGTGAGCATTTGTAGCGTTGCTTTGTGCATTGGTTCGAATGGTGCCTTCATCATTTGAGCTAGTACTACATTGAGGTTCCATTCAGGTGGTGGCATCCTTTTTGGAGGCGCTATTCTTTTTGCTCCTTCTAGGAATCTTTTGATCACATGGGATGTGAAAAAACTTTTTCCTGTCCCTCCCCCTGTGTATGCTACGATTGCTGCCACGTTTACCCTTATAGATGTGTAGCTTAGTTTGTTTTTTAGTAAATATGTCAAGTATTTTAGTACTGTTGATTCTCTTGTGATCTTCTTTGTAAGTTTTTCTCTAAGGCACCATTGAGAGAATCTTTTCCATTTGGCTGTGTAACACTTCCTTGTTGTAGGTTTCCTTGCTTCTCTGAGTACTGCCATTGTGCTCTCTGACAGTTTGAGGTGAGAAAATTCCAAGTCTTCATGAGCCACGCTGCCAGGCTTAGGCTCTCTGGGTGTAGCACCTTTCCGTTATGCATTGTTAAGAGGTCCTTTCTTTTGGGGAACTTGTGCATTGCCCCTTGAGTCATCTCAATTATCTGTGAGAACCAGGTTTGTCTGGCCCACTGAGGTGCTATGAGTATTAATGTCATGTGACTGAGCGTGCACTTGCTGAGTACCCTGTGTAGCAGTGGTATCGGGGGAAAAGCGTAAGCAAATGTCTCTGACCAGTCTAGCCATAGCGCGTTCCCCAGGGACTGTTTGCACGGTTGCCTGGATGTGAAGTGTTGGCATTTTGCATTGTGGGGTGTTGCAAATAGATCGATTTGCGGAGTTCCTCTTCTTTTGAAAATCTTTTTGATCTCCGTTTGATTTATTTCCCACTCGTGGGATGCAGACGCTTGCCTGGTCAGCCTGTCTGCTTCTATATTGTCCTTCCCTGGAAGGTGTATTGCTAGTAAGTCTATTTTCCGTAGGATTGCCCATCTCCAAAGTTGTTGGGCTAGAGTTGACAGTGTCAATGATGGTGTTATTCCTTGTTTGTTGATGTAAAACATGGTAGTTGTATTGTCCGTTTGGATTAACACCCTCTTCCCGTAAAGCTCTTTCTGAAAGGCTTTTAAGGGTAGGAACATTGTTTTTAATTCCAGAAAGTTGATGTGGTTTACCGCATCCTGTTGTGTTCACAATCCTCTTACTTTAAGGTTGTCCATGTGCGCTCCCCCTCGTAGCTGGGAAGCATCTGTTGTAATGGTCACTGCTGGAGTTGGTTGTGTGAAAAGTCTCCCCTGTGCTATGTTCTTTCTGTTCCACCGTGCCATCTCCTGATGAACTGTTTGAGTGACAACCACTAAATCCTCCCAACTGCCTGTTGCCTGTGACCATTGTTATTGAATCCATTCCTGGAAAGGTCTCATGTGTAGTCAAATGTTTGGGACACGATGAATGCATGAAGCCATCGTTGCTAGCAGTTTCCCCACTGTCTGAGATTGCCCCTTGTGCTATAGATGTGTCTCCTTCAGTATTGCTAATGTTCGCTTTGTGCTTGGAAATACTTTTCCTAGTATTGTGTTGCTTTGTGCTCCTAAGAATATCTTTACTTGTTCTGGTTCTGTTGACGATTTCTCCCAGTGTATTGAGAAACAGAGTTGGATCAATGTTTCTATGACTTGCTTTGCATGTAGCAGGTTCCTTAAAGGCTTCTTTCCCCTGGTCCAGTACACTTGGCAGCATGGGAAAGAATTGACTCCTTGTTTGTGTGGGCAGCAAGGTCTCTAGAAGAAAACATGATTGTGGCTTTACTTCCTCTAATTGCAATCCTTAAGTATCTGCTGCTTTCTTTATCACCTGATTGTACATCCCAATGTCATCTGGTGGTGAGGGCCTCGAGGGGTATGAGTCTACCCCTTCTTCTGGTGATTCGGCGTCAAGATCTTGCCACTGTAGTCTTGCATCTCCAAGGTCGCCGAACCATGATAGGTTTGGTCCTCTTCCTCTCCTTCAGCTTCGAAGTAGTACTCTTCCTCGACCGCTTCCAGCGTTGTCGGTGGCTCCAATTCTTAGACGTCTTTTTCAGGGGGCGAAATTTTCGGTGGAATTTTGAAATGCTTCATTTTCTCGTCGAAAACTTTCTTGTGTTGCAAGACACTAGCCATTTCGCTTCGAGCCTTTTCCTTTTCTTTTCTAACGCGGACGCTGGTGTTTCGGTGCCAAGGTTTTCTGCCTTTCTTTCAGAGCTTGTTGACGTCGAAGCTTGTTTAACCCTTTCTTTTTACGATGTCGAACCATCCTTTTCTTGACTGTTCTTCGACTGTCTTTTCAGGGTTTTCGCCGTCTGGGAGTCCTTGTCAAAGGAACCGACGGACTGTTTGTCCTTGGACACACTTGCGGTTGTCGACTGTTTCGATGCCAAGTGTCCTTTCGAGTACTTAGAGTCACTCTTTCGTGGGTCGACTGACTGACTGGGGGTTGATGCATCTCTTACCTCCCTCAGAGTTTTCTTTTCGACCGCGACAACTGGGACATGCACTGGAGAGACCCAGGTCTCGAAGCGAAGGAGGCGGTCCTTGACCCTGCATGCTGTAATTTGCTCTTCTCTGTCTCTCTCTCACCCTTAAAGTCTTTGGGGGTAAACGCCGAGCATGCGTTGCAATCTTCGCTTGGGTGGTCCAGCGGCAGGCAAAAGTTACAGACCGGATGCTGATCCTTCTGTGCGTACTTGTGGTGACAATTGACGCAGAACTTGAATGGTGTCTTGTCCATTGAAGCGCACAGGGAGACCCCTGTATGCGCATTCTCCGTAGGACGTTGAAGTTTTGTTCTTTTCTTCTTCACCGCGTCCCTATTCCCTGACAAAGTCTGGGGAGTCAATAAAGTTATTTGCCAGGTGAATTTCTTATCTTTCGTTGATTCTTCTCTCCTAACTTCTGGAGCGCCCTCCGTATTGATCCAGACCCAACAGTGGAAAAAAAGAATCTGAAGATGGCGACCAAAGGTGGGAGCTTCCAGAGGAAGAACGTCGACGTCACATAGGGACACCAAATGGTGGTATGTTGACGCCCACCGGCCACGGGAAAAAAAAAATTTGAAATACTACAATTCCGGACCGAACCACTAGATGGTGAAATAATGCACAGCATAGTGAATCCGGAAAAGATGTATACACTGTCTTCTGAGATGAGCAGCTACTACGGCGAGACATTTGATGAACACTCTGTGGGCTGTGGTGACGCCAATTGGAAGTACCTTGAACTGGTAATATTTGACTGCTATCACAAATCTGAGGTATTTGCAATGAGCGGGATGAATTGGAATATAAAAGTAAGCGTCCTTTAGATCTAGACATAAAGACGCCCTGCTGCAACAGAGGAAGTACTTGTTGAAGAGTGACCATGTGAAAATGCTCAGACAATATGTATTTGTTTAATTCTCCGAGAGCTAAAATAGGTCTCAAAGATCCGTTCTTTTTGGGGATGAGAAAGTAGAGGGAATAAACCCCTGACCTGTGGTACTGAAGTGGGACTGGTTCTATAGCCCCTTTGAGTAATAGCGAGTGCACTTCTTGTTGAAGCAAGTGCTGGTTGGCTGGCGACATTTTGAGTGGTCGAGGGGAATGTTTGGAGGATTGTTGGTAAGCTCCAGGCAATAGCCATGTTGTTCAATTCCAAGCACCCATTTGTCGGTTGTTATTGATTTCCAAATGGGGAGAAAGTTTTGAAGTCTTCCGCAGACAGGTGTGGAATAGTCGGCGGGAAGTGTTGGGAAGTCACTGCTTACTTGAGGAAGGGGAAGTGCGAGGTGTGGTGTTTTTACCTCTGCCCCTGGGACCATTTCCCCTATAACCCCCTCTGAAAAACCCCTTTGTAAAGGAGGTTTGGGAATTGCCTTTGTATGAGGAAGTGTTCTGGTCCATGCCTGTAAACTTGGACTGTCCTCTATAAAAAGAGCACCGAAAGGAACCTTTATTTGAGGGAGATTGCCACATCAGTATCCTTCATTTTTTCCAGTCCTAAATTGACTTCAGGACCAAAAAAGTGATTTTTGTCAAAAGGTATATTCAATATGGATTGTTGGACTTCAGGCTTGAATCCTGAAATCCGTAGCCAAGCATGACGTCTCAGTAAGATGCTGGTATTAACTTCTCTAGCTGCGGTGTCAGCTGCTTCTAGAGCGCATCTGATGGAAGCATTGGAAATCAATTTCCCTTCTTGGACTAAGTCCTGAGCTTTTGCCCTATGTAGGGGGTCGTGCTGGGGGTGGTGTTTCAGGGTTTAGGGCAGTGGAGTGGTGTTTGGGCAGTGTAGGGGGTCGTGAGGGGGCTGGTGTTTCAGGGTATAGGGCAGTGCAGTGGTGTTCAGGCAGTGTAAGGGGTCATGCCGCGGGGTGGTGTTATAGGGTTTAGGGTAGTGCAGTGGTGCTCGGGCAGTGTAGGGGGGTCGTGCTGGGGCTGGTGTTTCAGGGCTTAGAGCAGTGCAATGGTGTTCGGGCAGTGTAGGCGGTCGTGCTGGGGGTGGTGTTTCATGGTTTAGGGCAGTGCAGTGGTTTTCGGGCAGTGTGGGGGTCGGGCTGGTGGTTTAGGGCAGTGCAGTGGTGTTCGGGCAGTGTAGGGGGTGGTGCTGGGGGTGGTTTCAGGGTTTAGGGCAGTGCAGTGGTGTTCGGGCAGTGTAGGGGGTCGTGCTGGGGGTGGTGTTTCAGTGTTTAGGGCAGTGCAGTGGTGTTGGGGCAGTGTAGGGGGTCGTGCTGGGGGTGGGGTTTCAGAATTTAGGGCAGTGCAGTGGTGTTCGGGCAGTGTAGGGGGTTGTGCGTGGGCTGGTGTTTCAGGGTTTAGGGCAGTGCAGTGGTGGTCGGGCAGTGTAGGGGGTTGTGCGGGGGCTGGTGTTTTTAGGGTATAGGGCAGGGCAGTGCAGTGCAGTGGTGTTCGGGCAGTGTAGGGGGTCGTGCATGGGGTGATGTTTCAGGGTTTAGTGCAGTGGTGTTCGGGCAGTGTAGGGGGTCGTGCTGGGGCTGGTGTTTCAGAATTTAGGGCAGTGCAGTGGCTTTCGGCCAGTGTGGGGGGTCGTGCTGGGGCTGGTGGTTTAGGGCAGTGCAGTGGTGTTCGGGCAGTGTAGAGAGTGGTGCTGGGGGTGGTTTCAGGGTTTAGGGCAGTGTAGGGGGTCGCGCAGGGGGGGGGTGGGGTTTCAGGCTTTAGTGCAGTGGTGTTCGGGCAGTGTAGGGGTCGTGCTGGGGGTGGTGTTTCAGGGTTTAGGGCAGTGCAGTGGTGTTGGGGCAGTGTAGGGGGTCGTGCTGGGGGTGGGGTTTCAGGCTTTAGGGCAGTGCAGTGGTGTTCGGGCAGTGTAGGGGGTCGTGCGTGGGCTGGTATTTCAGGGTTTAGGGCAGTAGAGCGGTGTTCGGGCAGTGTAGGGGGTCGTGCTGGGGGTGGGGTTTCAGGCTTTAGGGCAGTGCAGTGGTGTTCGGGCAGTGTAGGGGGTCGTGCGTGTGCTGGTGTTTCAGGCTTTAGGGCAGTGCAGTGGTGTTCGGGCAGTGTAGGGCGTTGTGCGGGGGCTGGTGTTTTTAGGGTATAGGGGAGGGCAGTGCAGTGGTGTTCGGGCAGTGTAGGGGGTCGTGCATGGGGTGGTGTTTCAGGGTTTATTGCAGTGGTGTTCGGGCAGTGTAGGGGGTCGTGCTGGGGCTGGTGTTTCAGGGTTTAGGGCAGTGCAATGGTGTTCGGGCAGTGTAGGGGGTCGTGCTGGGGGTGGTGTTTCAGGGTTTCGGGCAGAGTAGGGGGTCGTGCTGGGGGTGGTTTCAGGGTTTAGGGCAGTGCAGTGGGTCGTGCTGGGGGTGGTTTTTAAGGGTTTAAGGCAGAGCAGTGGTGTTTGGGCAGTATAGAGGGTGGTGCAGGGGGTGGTGTTTAAGGCAGTGTAGGAGGTCGTGCAGGAGGTGGTGATTTAGGGCAGTTCAGTGGTGTTCGGGCAGTGTAGGGGGTTGTGCTGGGGGGTGGTATTTCAGGGTTTAGGACAGTGCAGTGGTGTTTGGGCAGTGTAGGGGGTGTGCTGGGGGTGGTGTTTCAGGGTTTAGGGCAGTGAGGTGGTGTTCTGGCAGTGTAGGGTTCATGCTGGGGGTGGTGTTTCAGGGTTACGGGCAGTGCAGTGGTGTTCGGGCAGTGTAGGGGGTCATGCAGAGGGTGGTGTTTCAGGGTTTAGGGCAGTGTAGGAGGTCGTGCAGGGGGTGGTGTTTCAGCGTTTAGGGCAGTGCAGTGGTGTTCGGGCAGTGTAGGGGGTCGTGCGGAGCCTTGTGTTTCAGGGTTTAGGGCAGTTGTGTTCGGGCAGTGTAGGGGGGTCTTGCAGGGGGTGGTGTTTCAGGGTTTAGGGCAGTGGTGTTGGGGCAGTGTAGGGGGTCGTGCTGGGGGTGGGGTTTCAGGCTTTAGGGCAGTGCAGTGGTGTTCGGGCATAATAGGGGATCGTGCGTGGGCTGGTGTTTCAGGGTTTAGGGCAGTAGTGGTGTTCGGGCAGTGTAGGGGGTTGTGCGGCGGCTGGTGTTTCAGGCTTTAGGGCAGTGCAGTGGTGTTCGGGCAGTGTAGGGGGTTGTGCGGGGGCTGGTGTTTTTAGGGTATAGGGCAGGGCAGTGCAGTGGTGTTCGGGCAGTGTAGGGGGTCGTGCTGGGGGTGGTGTTTCAGGGTTTTGGGCAGTGTAGGGGGGTCTTGCAGGGGGTGGTGTTTCAGGGTTTAGGGCAGTGGTGTTGGGGCAGTGTAGGGGGTCGTGCTGGGGGTGGGGTTTCAGGCTTTAGGGCAGTGCAGTGGTGTTCGGGCAGTGTAGGGGGTCGTGCGTGGGCTGGTGTTTCAGGGTTTAGGGCAGTAGTGGTGTTCGGGCAGTGTAGGGGGTTGTGCGGGGGCTGGTGTTTCAGGCTTTAGGGCAGTGCAGTGGTGTTCGGGCAGTGTAGGGGGTTGTGCGGGGGCTGGTGTTTTTAGGGTATAGGGCAGGGCAGTGCAGTGGTGTTCGGGCAGTGTAGGGGGTCGTGCATGGGGTGGTGTTTCAGGGTTTAGTGCAGTGGTGTTCGGGCAGTGTAGGGGGTCGTGCTGGGGCTGGTGTTTCAGGGTTTAGGGCAGTGCAATGGTGTTCGGGCAGTGTAGGGGGTCGTGCTGGGGGTGGTGTTTCAGGGTTTCGGGCAGAGTAGAGGGTTGTGCTGGGGGTGGTATCAGGGTTTAGGGCAGTGCAGTGGTGTTCGGCAGTGTAGGGGGGCCTTGCAGGGGGTGGTGTTTCAGGTTTTAGGGCAGTGGTGTTCGGGCAGTGTAGGGGGTCTTGCAGAGGGTGGTGTTTCAGGGGTTAGGGCAGTGGTGTTCGGGCAGTGTAGGGGGTCTTGCTGGGGGTGGTGTTTCAGGGATTAGGGCACTGCAGTGGTGTTCGGGCAGTGTAGGGGGTCGTGCTGGGGGTGGCGTTTCAGGGTTTAGGGCAGTGCAGTGGTGTTCGGGCAGTGTAGGGGGTCGTGTTTCAGGGTTTAGGGCAGTGCAGTGGTGTTCGGGCAGTGTAGGGGGGTTGTGTGGGGGCTGGTGTTTCTGGGTTTAGGGCAGTGCAGTGGTGTTCGGGCAGTGTAGGAGGTTGTGCGGGGGCTGGTGTTTCAGGGTTTAGGGCAGTGCAGTGGTGTTCGGGCAGTGTAGGGGGTCGTGAGGGGGCTGGTGTTTCAGGGTATAGGGCAGTGCAGTGGTGTTCGGGCAGTGTAGTGGGTTGTGCGGGGGCTGGTGTTTCAGGCTTTAGGGCACTGCAGTGGTGTTCGGGCAGTGTAGGGGGTTGTGCGGGGACTGGTGTTTCAGGCTTTAGGGCACTGCAGTGGTGTTCAGGCAGTGTAGGGGGTTGTGCGGGGGCTGGTGTTTCAGGGTTTAGGGCAGTGCAATGGTGTTCAGGCAGTGCAGGAGGTCGTGCTGGGGGTGGTGTTTCAGGGTTTTGGGCAGAGTAGGGGTCATGCTGGGGGTGGTTTCAGGGTTTAGGGCAGTGCAGTGGTGTTCGGGCAGTGTAGGGGGTTGTGCGGGGGCTGGTGTTTTTAGGGTATAGGGCAGGGCAGTGCAGTGGTGTTCGGGCAGTGTAGGGGGTCGTGCATGGGGTGGTGTTTCAGGGTTTAGTGCAGTGGTGTTCGGGCAGTGTAGGGGGTCGTGCTGGGGCTGGTGTTTCAGGGTTTAGGGCAGTGCAATGGTGTTCGGGCAGTGTAGGGGGTCGTGCTGGGGGTGGTGTTTCAGGGTTTCGGGCAGAGTAGAGGGCTGTGCTGGGGGTGGTATCAGGGTTTAGGGCAGTGCAGTGGTGTTCGGCAGTGTAGGGGGGCCTTGCAGGGGGTGGTGTTTCAGGTTTTAGGGCAGTGGTGTTCGGGCAGTGTAGGGGGTCTTGCAGAGGGTGGTGTTTCAGGGGTTAGGGCAGTGGTGTTCGGGCAGTGTAGGGGGTCTTGCTGGGGGTGGTGTTTCAGGGATTAGGGCACTGCAGTGGTGTTCGGGCAGTGTAGGGGGTCGTGCTGGGGGTGGCGTTTCAGGGTTTAGGGCAGTGCAGTGGTGTTCGGGCAGTGTAGGGGGTCGTGTTTCAGGGTTTAGGGCAGTGCAGTGCAGTGGTGTTCGGGCAGTGTAGGGGGGTTGTGTGGGGGCTGGTGTTTCTGGGTTTAGGGCAGTGCAGTGGTGTTCGGGCAGTGTAGGAGGTTGTGCGGGGGCTGGTGTTTCAGGGTTTAGGGCAGTGCAGTGGTGTTCGGGCAGTGTAGGGGGTCGTGAGGGGGCTGGTGTTTCAGGGTATAGGGCAGTGCAGTGGTGTTCGGGCAGTGTAGTGGGTTGTGCGGGGGCTGGTGTTTCAGGCTTTAGGGCACTGCAGTGGTGTTCGGGCAGTGTAGGGGGTTGTGCGGGGACTGGTGTTTCAGGCTTTAGGGCACTGCAGTGGTGTTCAGGCAGTGTAGGGGGTTGTGCGGGGGCTGGTGTTTTTAGGGTATAGGGAAGGGCAGTGGTGTTCGGGCAGTGTAGGGGGTTGTGCTGGGGCTGGTGTTTCAGGGTTTAGGGCAGTGCAATGGTGTTCAGGCAGTGCAGGAGGTCGTGCTGGGGGTGGTGTTTCAGGGTTTTGGGCAGAGTAGGGGTCATGCTGGGGGTGGTTTCAGGGTTTAGGGCAGTGCAGTGGTGTTCAGGCAGTGTAGGGGGTCGTGCTGGGGGTGGTGTTTCAGGGTTTAAGGCAGAGCAGTGGTGTTTGGGCAGTGTAGAGGGTCGTGCAGGGGGTGGTGTTTCAGGGTTTAAGGCAGTGTAGGAGGTCGTGCAGGGGGTGGTGATTTAGGGCAGTGCAGTGGTGTTCGGGCAGTGTAGGGGGTTGTGCTGGGGGTGGTATTTCAGGGTTTAGGACAGTGCAGTGGTGTTTGGGCAGTGTAGGGGGCGTGCTGGGGGTGGTGTTTCAGGGTTTAGGGCAGTGAGGTGGTGTTCGGGCAGTGTAGGGGGTCATGCAGGGGGTGGTGTATCAGGGTTTAGGGCAGTGCAGTGGTATTTGGGCAGTGTAGGGGGTCGTGCAGGGGGTGGTGTTTCAGGGTTTAGGGCAGTGTAGGAGGCCGTGCAGGAAGCGGTGTTTCAGCATTTAGGGCAGTGCAGTGGTGTTCGGGCAGTGTAGGGGGTCGTGCGGGGCCTGGTGTTTCAGGGTTTAGGGCAATGCAGTGGTGTTCGGGCAGTGTAGGGGGGTCTTGCAGGGGGTGGTGTTGCAAGGTTTAGGGCAGTGGTGTTCGGGCAGTGTAGGGGGTCTTGCAAGGGGTGGTGTTTCAGGGTTTAGGGCAGTGGTGTTCGGGCAGTGTAGGGGGTCTTGCTGGGGGTGGTGTTTCAGGGTTTAGGGCACTGCAGTGGAGTTCGGGCAGTGTAGGGGGTCGTGCTGGGGTGGTGTTTCAGGGTTTAGGGCAGTGTAGGGGGTCGTGTTTCAGGGTTTAGGGCAGTGTAGGGGGTGGTGCTGGGGGTGGTGTTTCAGTGTTTAGGGCAGTGGTGTTCGGGCAGTGTAGGGGGTCGTGCTGGGGGTCGTGTTTCAGGGTATAGGGCAGTGTAGGGGGTGGTGCTGGGGGTGGTGTTTCAGTGTTTAGGGCAGTGGTGTTGGGGCAGTGTAGGGGGTCGTGCTGGGGGTGGAGTTTCAGGCTTTAGGGCAGTGCAGTGGTTGAGCAGTGTAGGCGGTCGTGCGTGGGCTCGTGTTTCAGGGTTTAGGGCAGTTGAGTGGTGTTCGGGCAGTGTAGGGGGTTGTGCTGGGGAAGGTGTTTCAGGCGTTAGGGCAGTGCAGTGGTGTTCGGGCAGTGTAGGGGGTTATGCTGGGGCTGGTATTTTTAGGGTATAGGGCAGGGCAGTGGTGTTCGGGCAGTGTAGGGGGTCGGGCTGGTGTTTCAGGGTTTAGGGCAGTGCAATGGTGTTCGGGCAGTGTAGGGGGTCGTACTGGGGGTGGTGTTTCAGGGTTTCGGGCAGAGAAGGGGGTCGTGCTGGGGGTGGTTTCAGGGTTTAGGGCAGTGCAGTGGTTTTCAGGCAGTGTAGGGGGTCGTGCTGGGGGTGGTGTTTCAGGGTTTAAGGCAGAGCAGTGGTGTTTGGGCAGTGTAGAGGGTCGTGCAGGGGTGGTGTTTCAGGGTTTAAGGCAGTGTAGGAGGTCGTGCAGGGGGTGGTGATTTAGGGCAGTGCAGTGGTGTTCGGGCAGTGTAGGGGGTTGTGCTGGGGGGTGGTATTTCAGGGTTTAGGACAGTGCAGTGGTGTTTGGGCAGTGTAGGGGGCATGCTGGGGGTGGTGTTTCAGGGTTTAGGGCAGTGAGGTGGTGTTCGGGCAGTGCAGGAGGTCGTGCTGGGGGTGGTGTTTCAGGGTTTCGGGCAGAGTAGGGGGTCATGCTGGGGGTGGTTTCAGGGTTTAGGGCAGTGCAGTGGTGTTCAGGCAGTGTAGGGGGTCGTGCTGGGGGTGGTGTTTCAGGGTTTAAGGCAGAGCAGTGGTGTTTGGGCAGTGTAGAGGGTCGTGCAGGGGGTGGTGTTTCAGGGTTTAAGGCAGTGTAGGAGGTCGTGCAGGGGGTGGTGATTTAGGGCAGTGCAGTGGTGTTCGGGCAGTGTAGGGGGTTGTGCTGGGGGGTGGTATTTCAGGGTTTAGGACAGTGCAGTGGTGTTTGGGCAGTGTAGGGGGCGTGCTGGGGGTGGTGTTTCAGGGTTTAGGGCAGTGAGGTGGTGTTCGGGCAGTGTAGGGCGGTCTTGCAGGGGGTGGTGTTGCAAGGTTTAGGGCAGTGGTGTTCGGGCAGTGTAGGGGGTCTTGCAGGGGGTGGTGTTTCAGGGTTTAGGGCAGTGGTGTTCGGGCAGTGTAGGGGGTCTTGCTGGGGGTGGGGTTTCAGGGTTTAGGGCACTGCAGTGGAGTTCGGGCAGTGTAGGGGGTCGTGCTGGGGTGGTGTTTCAGGGTTTAGGGCAGTGCACTGGTGTTCGGGCAGTGTAGGGGGTCGTGCTGGGGGTCGTGTTTCAGGGTTTAGGGCATTGTAGGGGGTCGTGCTGGGGGTGGTGTTTCAGTGTTTAGGGCAGTGGTGTTGGGGGTCGTGCTGGCGGTGGAGTTTCAGGCTTTAGGGCAGTAGAGTGGTGTTCGGGCAGTGTAGGGGGCTGTGCTGGAGAAGGTGTTTCAGGCTTTAGGGCAGTGCAGTGGTGTTCGGGCAGTGTAGGGGGTTATGCTGGGGCTGGTATTTTTAGGGTATAGGGCAGTGCAGTGGTGTTCGGGCAGTGTAGGGGGTTATGCTGGGGCATGTATTTTTAGGGTATAGGGCAGGGCAGTGGTGTTCGGGCAGTGTAGGGGGTCGGGCTGGTGTTTCAGGGTTTAGGGCAGTGCAATGGTGTTCGGGCAGTGTAGGGGGTCGTACTGGGGGTGGTGTTTCAGGGTTTCAGGCAGAGAAGGGGGTCGTGCTGGGGGTGGTTTCAGGGTTTAGGGCAGTGCAGTGGTTTTCAGGCAGTGTAGGGGGTCGTGCTGGGGGTGGTGTTTCAGGGTTTAAGGCAGAGCAGTGGTGTTTGGGCAGTGTAGAGGGTCGTGCAGGGGGTGGTGTTTCAGCGTTTAAGGCAGTGTAGGAGGTCGTGCAGGGGGTGGTGATTTAGGGCAGTGCAGTGGTGTTTGGGCAGTGTAGGGGGTTGTGCTGGGGGGTGGTATTTCAGGGTTTAGGACAGTGCAGTGGTGTTTGGGCAGTGTAGGGGCCATACTGGGGGTGGTGTTTCAGGGTTTAGGGCAGTGAGGTGGTGTTCGGGCAGTGCAGGAGGTCGTGCTGGGGGTGGTGTTTCAGGGTTTCGGGCAGAGTAGGGGGTCATGCTGGGGGTGGTTTCAGGGTTTAGGGCAGTGCAGTGGTGTTCAGGCAGTGTAGGGGGTCGTGCTGGGGGTGGTGTTTCAGGGTTTAAGGCAGAGCAGTGGTGTTTGGGCAGTGTAGAGGGTCGTGCAGGGGGTGGTGTTTCAGCGTTTAAGGCAGTGTAGGAGGTCGTGCAGGGGGTGGTGATTTAGGGCAGTGCAGTGGTATTTGGGCAGTGTAGGGGGTCGTGCAGGGGGTGGTGTTTCAGGGTTTAGGGCAGTGTAGGAGGCCGTGCAGGGGGTGGTGTTTCAGCATTTAGGGCAGCGCAGTGGTGTTCGGGCAGTGTAGGGGGTCATGCAGGGGGTGGTGTATCAGGGTTTAGGGCAGTGCAGTGGTATTTGGGCAGTGTAGGGGGTCGTGCGGGGCATGGTGTTTCAGGGTTTAGGGCAATGCAGTGGTGTTCGGGCAGTGGAGGGGGGTCTTGCAGGGGGTGGTGTTGCAAGGTTTAGGGCAGTGGTGTTCGGGCAGTGTAGGGGGTCTTGCAGGGGGTGGTGTTTCAGGGTTTAGGGCAGTGGTGTTCGGGCAGTGTAGGGGGTCTTGCTGGGGGTGGTGTTTCAGGGTTTAGGGCACTGCAGTGGAGTTCGGGCAGTGTAGGGGGTCGTGCTGGGGTGGTGTTTCAGGGTTTAGGGCAGTGTAGGGGGTCGTGTTTCAGGGTTTAGGGCAGTGCACTGGTGTTCGGGCAGTGCTGGGGGTCGTGTTTCAGGGTTTAGGGCAGTGTAGGGGGTCGTGCTGGGGGTGGTGTTTCAGTGTTTAGGGCAGTGCTGTTGGAGCAGTGTAGGGGGTCGTGCTGGGGGTGGAGTTTCAGGCTTTAGGGCAGTGCAGTGGTCGAGCAGTGTAGGCGGTCGTGCGTGGGCTGGTGTTTCAGGGTTTAGGGCAGTAGAGGGGTGTTCGGGCAGTGTAGGGGGCTGTGCTGGAGAAGGTGTTTCAGGCTTTAGGGCAGTGCAGTGGTGTTCGGGCAGTGTAGGGGGTTATGCTGGGGCTGGTATTTTTAGGGTATAGGGCAGGGCAGTGGTGTTCGGGCAGTGTAGGGGGTCGTACTGGGGGTGGTGTTTCAGGGTTTCGGGTAGAGAAGGGGGTCGTGCTGGGGGTGGTTTCAGGGTTTAGGGCAGTGCAGTGGTTTTCAGGCAGTGTAGGTGGTCGTGCTGGGGTGGTGATTCAGGGTTTAAGGCAGAGCAGTGGTGTTTGGGCAGTGTAGAGGGTCGTGCAGGGGGTGGGGTTTCAGGGTTTAAGGCAGTGTAGGAGGTCGTGCATGGGGTGGTGATTTAGGGCAGTGCAGTGGTGTTCGGGCAGTGTAGGGGGTTGTGCTGGGGGGTGGTATTTCAGGGTTTAGGACAGTGCAGTGGTGTTTGGGCTGTGTAGGGGGCATGCTGGGGGTGGTGTTTCAGGGTTTAGGGCAGTGAGGTGGTGTTCGGGCAGTGTAGGGGGTTGTGCTGGGGGGTGGTATTTCAGGGTTTAGGACAGTGCAGTGGTGTTTGGGCTGTGTAGGGGGCATGCTGGGGGTGGTGTTTCAGGGTTTAGGGCAGTGAGGTGGTGTTCGGGCAGTGTAGGGTTCATGCTGGGGGTGGTGTTTCAGGGTTACGGGCAGTGCAGTGGTGTTCGGGCAGTGTAGGGGGTCATGCAGGGGATGGTGTTTCAGGGTTTAGGGCAGTGCAGTGGTATTTGGGCAGTGTAGGAGGTCGTGCAGGGGGTGGTGTTTCAGCGTTTACGGCAGTGCAGTGGTGTTCGGGCAGTGTAGGGGGTCGTGCGGGGCCTGGTGTTTCAGGGTTTAGGGCAGTGCAGTGGTGTTCGGGCAGTGTAGGGGGGTCTTGCAGGGGGTGGTGTTTCAGGGTGTAGGGCAGTGGTGTTCGGGCAGTGTAGGGGGTCATGCTGGGGGTGGTGTTTCAGGGTTTAGGGCACTGCAGTGGTTTTCGGGCAGTGTAGGGGGTCGTGCTGGGGGTGGTGTTTCAGGGTTTAGTGCAGTGGTGTTCGGGCAGTGTAGGGGGTCGTGCTGGGGCTGGTGTTTCAGGGTTTAGGGCAGTGCAATGGTGTTCGGGCAGTGTAGGGGGTCGTGCATGGGGTGGTGTTTCAGGGTTTAGTGCAGTGGTGTTCGGGCAGTGTAGGGGGTCGTGCTGGGGCTGGTGTTTCAGGGTTTAGGGCAGTGCAATGGTGTTCGGGCAGTGTAGGGGGTTGTGCTGGGGTGGTATAAGGGTTTAGGGCAGTGCAGTGGTGGTCAAGCAGTGTAGGGGGTCGTGCGGGGCCTGGTGTTTTAGGGTTTAGGGCAGTGCAGTGGTGTTTGGGCAGTGTAGGGGGGCCTTGCAGGGGGTGGTGTTTCAGGGTTTAGGGCAGTGGTGTTCGGGCAGTGTAGGGGTCTTGCAGAGGGTGGTGTTTCAGGGTTTAGGGCAGTGGTGTTCGGGCAGTGTAGGGGGTCTTGCTGGGGGTGGTGTTTCAGGGTTTAGGGCACAGCAGTGGTGTTCGGGCAGTGTAGGGGGTCGTGTTTCAGGGTTTAGGGCAGTGCAGTGGTGTTCGGGCAGTGTAGGGGGTTGTGTGGGGGCTGGTGTTTCAGGGTTTAGAGCAGTGCAGTGGTGTTCGGGCAGTGTAGGGGGTTGTGCGGGGGCTGGCGTTTCAGGGTTTAGGGCAGTGGAGTTCGGGCAGTGTAGGGGGTCGGGCGGGGGCTGGTGTTTCAGGGTATAGGGCAGTGCAGTGGTGTTTGGGCAGTGTAGGGGTCCTGCTGGGGGTAGTGTTTCAGGGTTTAGTGCAGTGGTGTTCAAGCAGTGTAGGGGGTCATGCTGGGGCTGGTGTTCTAGGGTTTAGGGCAGAGCAGTGGTGTTTGGGCAGTGTAGGGGGTCGTGCTGGGGCTGGTGTTTTAGGGTTTAGGGCAGATCAGTGGTGTTCGGGTAGTGTAGGGGTGGGGCTGGTGTTTTAGGGCAGAGCAGTGGTGTTCGGGCAGTGTAGGGGGATGTGCGGGGGTGGTGTTTTAGGGTTTAGGGCAGAGCAATTGTGTTCGGGCAGTGTAGGGGGTTGTGCTGGGTGTGGTGTTACAGGATTTAGGGCAGTGCAGTGGTGTTCGGGCACTGTAGGGGGTCGTGCAGGGGGTGGTGTTTCAGGGTTTAGGGCAGTATAGTTGTGTTCAGGCAGTGTAGGGGGTCGTGCAGGGGGTGGTGTTTTAGGGTTTAGGGCAGTGCAGTGGTGTTTGGGCAGTGCTGGGGGTCTTGCTGGGGTTCCCGACTACGGCAACTTGTCCTCTTCAACCTCGACCGGTGAGCCCCTCGTCGGCTCTGGACATCATGAAGCGTACATTGAGCGTCACCGTTCTTGATTACTAATATCATTCGCCATTGAGTGGCCATCTCCCGGAGATTTCACTTTACCATTTCTACCGTGATTTGAACACTATCATCATTGCCTGTCATACAGCCCCTCCTAAGCTATCTCCGGACGTCACGGAGCTGACCTTTCAACACGAGGGGACATTCCCCTCAGGATTCAAGAGCCTTTATCATTGAGCTCACAGACGCCTTTCTATTTTGTTTATATTTGCCTCCAGGAATTTTCTAGTCAATTACCGCTTTCAACTTACCGTGTGGAATCTGCATGAACTCTGAAGATTTATCCTATGACTCTCTCAGCCGCCCAAATTGAAAGAATCCCATCGCAAGTGGAACTATCCCTCGCATCTGTTGCTACCTATTGCAACCATCCTTGAGGTTTCGCCTCTACTCGAGCTGGGCCCCCTGAAATTAAAGAAAACGCCCTGAAGAAGGTGGCACCCTATTTAAGTGGGTGATTGCACCGAAACGCGCGTCGGCGTGTCCTACTGCTTTTGATCTGGCGCATCCCCCCCTTTTGAGCCAGTGGTGCCTAACCCTAGACACCCTTACACTACGAGGAGTTATTCCCTCTGCTCACCTGTTTTCTTTTAACTTTTAAGAAGAGTAAATGTATGTTTTTACCATTTAAGATTGATTGTGTATGAATGTATTGTATGCCTGATTATTTGATTGTCATTTAATTGTACATATACTCTTTTCAATCCCTGATGGGGGGCCCATTTTTGATTTTGTGTATTTTTCATTATCAACTATCATACTTTTTGTACTGTTCATTTTCTATCTAAGAGCTATTTGTAAACTCACTTATTGAATTTTTTGTATTATATATAAAAAAAAAACAAAAAAAAACAAAAAAAAAAAATAAAAATATCATAATTTCATCATCAATTCCCTTCTGCCATTTATGTGTTTGTGTTCCTCTCTTTATGGTGGCAAATTTAGCTGTTGAATCAGAGAGATCTCCTTGATCCATTGATATATGTTAAGGTAGAGCTTATTCTCTTGAGTTGTTGATGAGCTTATTTTCCCCTTCGCTCTCCTTATTATCCAAACTGGGGTACCCCTGTTTCTAGTGGACAGGTCTTGCTGGGGGTGGTGTTTCAGGGTTTAGGGCAGTGTAGGGGGTCTTGCTGGGGGTGGTGTTTCAGTGTTTAGGGCAGTGCAGTGGTGTTCGGGCAGTGTAGGGAGTCGTGCTGGTGTACTGTTTCAGGGTTTAGGGCAGTGCAGTTGTGTTTTTGTAGTGAGTAGCGCATGCGCTGCGTCGCTAAGCGAGACCTAAAAAGCAGTGCACCAAGATGGCTGCCAACACTTCCTGGATTGAAGTGTTAGCAGCCAATTAGAGCCAAGTTCATGCTTGTGTAGTTAGGTCCAGCCCAGATATATAAACATTTTTTTCCTTTAATATCTCGATAACTACTGAATGGATTTACACCATTTAAAAAAAAATGGTCGCTTTAGGAACCAAGCACTACCTTTTTGCCAAATTTGGTGTAATTCCGATCAGCAGTTTCAGCTGTAACCGTGTCTAAAGTTTCCTTTGGGAAATTGATTTTTTGACCTGTATGTTTTTTAATTTCTCAGGAACTACTGAACGGATTTACACCATTTTAAAAACCAGCATTGGCATAGCCAATAGGTCTCGCTTTTGGGACCTTCTAAGTGTTTAGCCATGCAACAGTTGCATAACTAAATACTTATAAGGTCCCAAAAGCGAGACCTATTGGCTATGCCAATGCTTGTTTATAGAGGCACTACAGTTGAAGATTCTAAGGGTGGAAGAGCACTGCTCCATTAGCAAGCATAGGCACTACAGCGCTTCCAGCTTCAAAAGTAACGAATAGTTTCTTACCTGTCGGTGTAGTTTTGCAGCTTGAAGATCTTTCTGGATTCACTATGCTGTGCATTATTCCGCGATCTTGTGGTTGGGTCCGGATTCGTAGTCTTTTCTTTGTTTTTTTTTTTTTTTTTCTTGTAGCCCAGGTGGGCGGCGACAACCCACCATTTGGTGCACCTCCCGTGACGCCGTCGTGCTTCCTGCGAAAGTCCCACCTTTGGGGCGCCATCTTCGGGTTCTTTTTTTCTTTTTTTAACCCTAGGCGATTGATTAATTCTTATTGTTCATTTTTCTGTACGTTTTCATTCCTTCTGATTTTCTCAATTTTACCCCCTCTTCCTCCAGCCTCATCTTCCTGGCGGAGGTGGGTGGGTTCGCTAGTGAATCTAGAAAGATCTTCAAGCTGCAAAACTACACCGACAGGTAAGAAACTATTCGTTTTGCAGCGTGAATCTTTCTGGATTCACTATGCTGTGCATAGACTTTGTAGCGGTTTTCCTAATTTTGTGGTGGCTGGGTGGTAGATGAGCGTTGGTCGTTGAAAATGTGTTGAAGCACCTTCTGTCCGACCTGTGCTTCCTTGTTCATCTGAATGTCCACGCAGTAGTGTTTTGTGAACGTGTGCACAGATGCCCAAGTTGCCGCTAGACATATGTCCTGAATGGGCGTGTTCGCCAGGAAGGCAACGGTGGCCCCCTTCTTCCTTGTGGAGTGAGCCTGAGCTCCCTCTGCTAGCTCCTGTCCAGCCTGTTTATGGCAGAATTGAATAGTGAGTGCAATCCATCTAGCGATGGTGCCCTTAGTCACTGGTCTACCCATGAAGCTAGTAGCAAAGGACACAAACAACTGCTTTGATTTCCTGAGTTCCTTCGTTCTCTCAATGTAGTGCATCACCGCTCTTCTAGCGTCGAGGGTGTGCAGGGCCCTTTCTGCGTTTGAAGTTGGGTTTTGGAAGAAACTCGGTATCTGGATACTCTGGTTCATGTGGAACGCCGACACCACCTTGGGCATGAAGTGTGGGTCTGTTCTCAGGACTATCCTGTCCTTGTGAATCTGAATGTAGGGTTCCTGTAGCGTTAGCGCTTGAAGCTCGCTCACCCTGCGTAGTGAGGTTATGGCCACCAGAAAGGCCGTTTTCATCGTCAACATTTGCAGCGTGGCCTTGTGAATAGGTTCAAACGGTGCCTTCATGAGCTCCGTCAGTACCACGTTGAGGTTCCATGCCGGCGGCGGCAACCGTTTAGGAGGGGCAATTCTTTTGGCTCCTTCCATGAATCTCCTCACAACCTGCGAAGTGAAGAAACTTCCACCCTTCTCCCCTCTGGTGTAGGCTACGATCACTGCTCGGTGTACCCTTAGGGAGCTCGAGCAGAGGTTACTCTTTAGAAGGTGTGTGAGGTACCTCAGCACGGTTGAGTCTCTAGTCATTCTGTTTTGCAGGCCCTTCTTCCCGCACCACACAGTAAATCTCTTCCATTTGGCGCTGTAGCATTTTCGTGTAGTTGGTTTTCTTGCCTCCCGCAGCACCCGCATAGTGCTAGGAGGCAATTTAAGGTGAGCGAACTCTAGGTCCTCAGGAGCCATGCCGCCAGGTTGAGGGTCTCTGGTTCCGGATGTAGGACCTCTCCGTTTTGCATGGAGAGCAGGTCCCTTCTTCTCTCGAACCTGTGGGGATTGCCCTGTGCCATTTCTTGAATTTGTGAGAACCATGTCTGCCTTGCCCACTGCGGAGCCACTAGGATCAGAGTCATGTTGCTGATTCTGCACTTCTCGAGCACTCTGTGCAACAGGGGTATCGGTGGAAAGGCGTAGGCAAATGTCCTCGACCAGCTTATCCATAGGGCATTTCCTTGGGATTGCTGATCTGGTTACCTGGACGCGAAGCTTTGGCATTTTGCATTTTGTCGTGTTGCAAACAGGTCTATTGTGGGAGTTCCCCATCTCTGGAAAATCTTCTCCGTTTCCTGGCCATTGAGCTCCCACTCGTGTGATGCCGAGGTCTGCCTGCTTAGCCAGTCTGCCTCCACATTGTCCTTCCCTGGAAGGTGAATTGCCAGTAGATCTATCCTGAGAGGTATGGCCCATCTCCAAATCTCCTGTGCCAGAGAGGAGAGAGGGAACGACTGTGTCCCCCCCTGCTTGTTGATGTAGAACATTGCCGTGGTGTTGTCTGTTTGAACCAACACCCTCTGGTTGTACAGGTGCCTCTGAAATGCCTTCAGGGCTAGCAGGATGGTTTTCAATTCGAGGTAATTGATATGGCGTACCGCATCTGCTGGAGCCCACAGACCCCTCACTCTGAGGTTGTCCATGTGCGCTCCCCATCCCTTTTGCGATGCGTCCGTGGTAATGGTCATTGTTGGGTTTGGTGGTGTCCGGCTTCTCCCTGCTGTCATGTTGTCTCTGTTCCACCAAGTCATCTCCTCCTGCACTGCGTGCGTAACAACCACTAGATCCTCCCAACTTCCGTTTGCTTGTGACCATTGTTGTTGTAGCCATTCCTGGAATGGTCTCATGTGCAGGCGTACATTTGGCACCAGCTGGATACACGACGCCATCATCCCCATCATTTTGCTCACTGACCTCACTGTCAGAGCTCGCCACTTCCGGTAGAGCCGCGTCTCCTTCAGTAGGGCATCTGTCCTTCGGTCGCTGGGAACCACTGTGCTGTTCAGGGAGTTGATCTTTGCCCCCAGGAAAATCTTCACCTGCTCCGGTTCCAGTGACGACTTCCCCCAGTTAATCGAGAACCCCAGGTTCGTCAGAGTGTCTGTTACGCGTTTTGCGTGTCTCTCGCACTTCTCGCGTGAGTTTGCCTTGACCAGCCAGTCGTCTAAGTAGGGGTAGACATGGATTCCCTGCCTTCGTAGGTGGGCCGCGACCGCCGACAGGCATTTTGTAAAGACCCTTGGCGCCGATTTTAATCCGAAGGCCAGGGTTGTGAACTGGTAGTGTTCCTGGTCGATGTTGAACCTTAGAAGGCCCTTGTGTCTTCTGTTTATTGGGATGTGCAGGTAGGCATCCTTGAGGTCCACGGTGACCATGAAGTCCTCGTCTCTTATTTGGGGCAGTACCTCCTGCAGCGAAGTCATTTTGAACTTCTGCGTTCTGATGAACTTGTTTAGGTAACGCAGGTCCAGGATGGGTCTGAGGTTTCCGTCTACTTTCGGGACCACGAAGTAGTTTGAGTAGACCCCCTTGTTGCGTTCTCTGAACGGCACTGCCTCTATGGCTCTCTTTTCTAGAAGTTTCCGTGTTTCTTCTCTGAGTAGGGCCAGTTCTTGAGCCGATCTCTGCTTTCCCTTTGGTCTTCTGTTTGGAGGTCTTTTCTCCAAATCTACGCAGTATCCGTACTGCATGACGTTCAGTATCCACTTGTCTGTGGTTATACTTCGCCACTCCTGAAGGTAGAACCTCAGTCTTCCGCCTACTGGTGTTGTATGCTCGTAGGCTTTCGGATCTTCTCTCTCCCCTGATGTTACTGTACTGCGCCTCACCCTTGGGGGCATGTCGAATGTAGGCGTCCTCTTGCGTGCTGGGTCACTTTGATGAGGGCTGGTCACCCCCTCTCCTCCTCTGGCCACGTCCGTTCCCTCTCCCGCGAAAGGACTGGCCCCGAGGTTGGTACTGCCAGTTTTGCTTCTGTTGACCTTGTTGTCCGTGACCATCACCCTGCTGACCCTGCTGGAACGTCTGGTGCGACGCCCCCTGCTGGCTTCCTCCCCTACCGTAGGGTCTCCTTGAGGGATTGCCTCGCCTCATTCCCCTCAACTGTAGGGCCCCCATGGACCTCGCAGTTTTGTTTTCTTTTTTTAGCTGGGTGAGTTTCTCGTCTACTGTTGCTCCGAACAGTGTCTCTCCGTTGAAGGGGGTGCTAAGGATGTTGTTCTGCACCTCCGGTTTGAATCCCGAGATTCTTAGCCATGCATGCCTTCTCTCGGTGACCCCTATGGCCATTAGTCTTGCTGAAGTCTCTGCCCCGTCCAACGCTGTCTTTATACAAGAGTTGGCGATGTTTTTACCTTAGTCTACCAGGTGCGAGGCTCTCTGGCGGTATTCCTCGGGGAGGTGCTTTACTAGCTCCCCCATCTCGTCCCAGTGCTGGTACTGGTGCCTATTGAGAAGTGCATTGGAATTCGCCATGCGCCAGTGCATTGCGGGGTTCCTCTCGACCTTTCTTCCTGTGAGGTCTATCCTCCTGCTTTCTTTATCAGGTGGTGGCCCCGAAGTTGCTGGTACGTTGGCCCTTCTCCTGGCCGTGGAAGCTATGATGGAGTCGGCGGTGATGCTACCCTTGATGTAAGGGGGGTCCAGAGAAGAGTGCTTATACTTCTTCTCCGTCCTGGGCGTGATCCAACGGCAAGTCGCTGGTTCCTTGAAGGCTTCCCTCCCCTGATTCATCACACTTTGCAGCATGGGGAGGAATTGGCTCCTCGTCTGGATGGGGAGCAGTGTCTCGAGGAGGAAGTCTGCTTTCGGCCTCTCTTCGTCGAGTTTGACGCCGAAGGCTGTCGCTGCGCTCCTGACCACCATGTTGTACACCCCGATGTCGTCGGGTGGCGAAGGCCTCGAAGGGTACGTGTCTACGGGCTCCTCCGGGTTTTCGGTGTCGAGATCCTGCCATTCGATGTCGTGGCTGGTAGATGGCGCCGAGCTGTAGAACGACTGCTGGTCTTCTTCCTCGGCATCGCCCTCATAATATGTCTCGTCTTCCTCTTCGAGATCTCTTGTCAGCCCCTCGGTGTCGAATTCGTCCTCGATTTCGACGACGTTCGTCAGTGGAGCCGTTGGAATCTTGAATTCCTTCATCTTGGCATTGAACTCCTTCTTCCTTTGAAGGATGTTATCCATTTCGGCCTCGAGCCGCCTCTTCTTTTTCTCCATCTCGGAGATGCTTTCGGCGTCGACCGCGGGTCTTTTCGACGGAACTTGCGTCGACGACGACCGCTCTTTCTGCGTCGAGCGTCCCGTCTCATGGGTCGACTTCGACGATCCTTGCCTTTCGGCGTCTTTGGGCACCAGGGAGTCCTTTTCGAAGGATCCACTCGGCCTCTTGTCCATGGTTCCCCCCCTTGGTTGTCGAACATTTCGGCGCCGGGGCTCCCTTCGTGGACTTTGACTCTGATTTTCTCGAGTCACCCTCGGGTTTTCGAGGTAATTTCTGTTTTGAGCTCGACGATTCTCTTACCTCGTCTTCATTTTTCTTGTCGGTCTCTACGACCGTGAAGCTTTCGGGTCCCTCGGCGACGTTGTCCTCATCGTCCGTGGATAGGCCCAGATCGTAGAGCGACGGGGCCTTACCCTTGCCATCCATGCTGGCGTTGGCTCTTCTCTGCCGATCTCTCACTCGGAGCGTCTTCGGTGCGAAGGCTGAGCAGGCGTTGCAGTCCTTACTCTGATGGTCGACCGGTAGGCAGAGGTTGCAGACCGGATGCTGGTCCTTCTGCGCGAATTTGTGGTGGCAGTTAGGGCAGAACTTGAATGGCATCTTGTCCATTGCGCTCAGGGCCTCTGAGTGCGCATTCTCCAAGGGCGTCGAAGAAAACGGCGCAAAACTTCCTTTCTTCGCGCTCCTGATGTAAACTATTCCTTTTCCTGTGATATCTTCGTAGTAGTTATCGACGAAACTCGCTTTTCTTTCTTCTTCCTTCGATTGTAATTCTGGAGCTTTCTGATGACGATCCAGACCCAACGGCGGAAAAAAGAATCTGAAGATGGCGCCCCAAAGGTGGGACTTCCGCAGGAAGCACGACGACGTCACGGGAGGTGCACCAAATGGTGGGTCGTCGCCGCCCACCTGGGCTACAAGAAAAGAAAAAAAAAAAAAACAAAGAAAAGACTACGAATCCGGACCCAACCACAAGATCGCGGAATAATGCACAGCATAGTGAATCCAGAAAGATTCACGCTGCAAAACTGCAGACACAAAAGAAAATGGAAGGGGGGTCGGTGAGCAGGGAAGGCTGGCATATGGTGAGCACTGTCGCGGCTGCTTTGATGTTTTTAGTGGCGTTGGTACCGCTCCGGTCCGCTCCTATCCTGAACATTTCGGGGTGATGCGCCAAGCGGGGGCGGCGAAAAAAGGGGGGTCCCAAAATGCGTTTTCTCCATGTTAATTGCCGTAGGAAACTTTAGACACGACTACAGCCCGAACAGCTGAACGGAATTACACCAAATTTGGCAACAGGTAGCCCTTGGTTCAGAAAGAGACCTTTTTAGGTCTCGCCTGAGCCAGCGCTTCAGCGCTGCTCTGGCGAGAGCTATAGAAAGCGGGATTTGGAAGTGCAAACGAGTGCTTTTTAGGCCGCCAACTACAGTGCATGTGCGCCGGGCGCGCGTACCATTTGGCAGCAAGCTGATCACTTTCACGGCCGCTAAAACCCATGTTTTTTTCAGTGAATTTCTAAGGTTTATTAAATGCTAATTTCTAACTATAACGTGCCTGAAACCTATCTTTTTTTCAGTGAATTTCAAAGGTTTTTTAAATGCTCATTTCCAACCATAACGTGCCTGAAACCTATGGTTTTTAAGTGAATTTCTAACGTTTTTTAAATGCTAGTTTCTAACTATGCCTACAGAGATAGGACGTGAAGAAAGAAGAAAAAATGCACAGAAAGAAGCAAAAGAAATGCAGAAAGAAGCAACAGAAGTCCTCAAAGACGAAGAAAAGTGCAGGAAGAAGCAAGACGTGCAGAAAGAACCAACAGAGGAGCAGAAAGAGGCCTTGTTACAAAATCATCCTGTGCCCACAACTTTTTCAGACGGGTACTGGTGCTAACTAACCAGGCCTAGAGCCAGTGGTATGCTAAAAGACACTTAGAATACAGTGAAAACACCTACATACACTAGGGAACACTATGCGTTGGGGTACCCCTGTGATTAGCATGACCTCCTCTGAAATCCCCTAGTACATAATAGGGCAGGGGGATTAAAACTACCTCTTAAAACGCGCCATGGGGTGCGTTTGCACACTGGTGAACGGACGGGGGAGCCTCAGGTGACGAAAGCAAACATGCACTGTGGGCGTTTTAAGTTGGGGAATAAAGTCCCCTTGAATCCAGAGGGTCCCTAGGGTCCAACTAGCCCACTAGGTACCTCCAGTAAGCGCCACAGAGCTGTGTTGCAGAGAGGTGTAAAAGGGGCACGGACTAGACCACCTATCTGCAATGCAGCACAGTGGCGCTTACTGGAAGCACCTGGTGGGCTAGTTGGCCCCCAGGGGCCCTCAGGATTGAAGGGGAATTATTTCCCCAACTGAAAACGCGCCACAGGGCATGTTTGCACACGTCACCTCAGGCCCCGTCCCCTCCCTTCACCACTGTGTAAGCACACCCTGTGGTCATTTTAAGTTGGGAGATTAAGACCCCTTGAATCCTGAGGGTCTCTACGGTCCAACTAGCCCACTAGGTACCTCCAGTAAGCACCACAGAGCTGCATTGCAGAGAGGTGTAGAAAGGGGAGTGGCCTCTGAACACCTCTCTGCAACGCAGCTCCCTGGCGCATACTGGAGGTACCTGGTGGGCTAGTTGGCCACGAGGGACCTTCAGTATTGAAGGGGAATTAATACCCCAACTTTCAACTCGCCAGGGGGCGCGTTTGCACTGTGGTGAAGGAAGGAGGCGGGGCCTGAGGTGACATGTGTGCAAACACGCCCTGTGGCACGTTATAAATTGGGGAATGAATTCCTCTTCAATCCGGAGGGTCCCTGGGGGCCAACTAGCCCACCAGGTACCTCCAGTATGTGCCATGGAGCTGCTTTGCAGAGAGGTGTTCACAGGCCACGCCCCTTTTTACAACACTCTGCAACGCAGCTCTGTGGCGCTTATTGGAGGTACCTGGTGGGCTAGTTGGCCCCCAGGGGACATCAGGATTGAAGAGGAATTAATTCCCCAACTTAAAACGCGCCACAGGGCATGTTTGCACACTTGTCACCTCAGGCCCTGCCCCCTCCCTTCACCACTGTGCAAACGCGCCCCATGGTGCGTTTTAGGTTGGGGGATTAAGTCCCCTTGAATCCTGAGGGTCCCTGGGGTGCAACTAGCCCACCAGGTACCTCCATTAAGTGCCACGGAGCTGCGTTGCAGAGAGGTGTAATTCCGTTCAGCAGTTTTTGCTACAACCGTGTCTAAAGTTTCCTATGGGAAATTGATTTTCTGACCTCTATTTTTTGAATTTCTTAGGAACTACTGAACGGATTTACACCATTTTAAAAAAGGGGCGCTTTCTGAACCAAGGGCTACCTTTTTGCTAAATTTGGTGTAATTATGTTCAGCAGTTCGGGCTGTAGCAGTGCCTAAAATTTCCTATGGGAAATAACATGGAGAAAATGCGTTTTGGGACCCTGGGATAGGAGCTGACCAGAACGGGCCATCAGTTTTGAAAGTTTGCGAAGATTCGTCAACCAGCGTCAAAGTTATTGGGAATAGAATGTTACATTTTCCTACGGATAGTAGGTCCTAACTATAACTACCTACTAGAGAGACACAGACAGAGACAGATAGATAGATATCCACAACAAGATTCCTCACTCCGAAGAGAAGAGACCAGAGGAACACAACGGGGAGCCAAGGAGAACATCTTTATTGCAGCGTGGCAGGCATGACGCATTTAGTCTTCATTGACTTTCTCAAATGCCAAACACCAGAGACTGACACCTGCTGGCATTCAAACGATCCATTTTGCTCCGATTGGTGGGGGCCCAGCAGAGTTGACCAATAGCGTAAACACCTCATTGTAGTCCCCCTTGGCGGACTCCAACTCCCAGCAGGCACCATCTCGGCTTGCAGTTAAGTGTTTTAGCTGTCGACTCCTTGTAACTCATGATGAGTGCTGGCGATCAGTGGCATGACGAGTGTAGGTGCAGATTAAAATAGCAAGTGTTCTCGCAGCTCAAAGACCTCTCCCAGGCCCCCTTAGACGTCTCACCGCATATGTAAAGGTCCAGGCGAATCCTGAGACTCAGCAGCAATGCGCAGGCCTCTCCGTGTAGTCACGAAAAGAACTGAATTGTCAGCGGTGTGAGAACTGTTACTTCATGCGGGGGCCAGGGCTTTCCAATACCTTGGAGTCCAGGAAAGCTGTGAAGCGGGTGCCCTTGTAGCTCCGGCCACAAGCGAGACGGGTCCCCCTAGCGCGCTTGGGGCATTGCACGCAAAATATCCACAACAAGATTCCTCACTCCGAAGAGAAAGAGACCAGAGGGACACAACGGAAACACACACACACACACACTATATATATATATATATATATATTCACATTCACTGAAAAAACCATAGGTTTCACACATGTTATAGTTAGCGGAAATTTTACTGATAAAAAACCAGTGAAATTGCCCCGTTATAGTTAGTGCTGGCAACTATAACTCACGCGACCGCAATCCTCTGCTGATGCTAATAGTTAATTTAGACACTTATTTGCCCATGTCTTCTTCCATACATTTTTAGCTATACAGATATTACAAATATTTTTTTTTCATAAAGACACATATGTCATCAGCAGAAGATTGCGGTCGCGTGAGTTATAGTTGCCAGCACTAACTATAACGGGGCAATTTCACTGGTTTTTTATCAGTAAAATTTCCGCTAACTATAACATGTGTGAAACCTATGGTTTTTTCAGTGAATTTGCAAGGTTTTTTAAATGCTAATTCCTAACTATAACGTGTGTGAAACCTATGGTTTTTTCAGTGAATTTGCAAGGTTTTTTAAATGCTAATTCCTAACTATAATATGTTTGATACCTATGGTTTTTCCAGTGTCTTTGCAAGATTTTTAAAATGGTAATTTCTAACTATAATGTGTCTGATTCCCAAATTCATTTAATTTGTATGGTTTTTTAAATGCAAATTTTTTTTATGTCATTTTTTGTAAGCCTTTTTATATAATAATGTATGTACTATATCCTGCATTATGGAAAGGTTTTTTTTTTTTATGCATTTTTTTCCGTGCGCGTACGGTAAGCTGACGCTACGCGCTTGTAGGATACGCGTACGGTAAGCTGACGCTACGCGCTCTGGACGTCATTAGTGCAGCGCGCCTACGTGATACGTGCGTGCCGTACGCGTATACCCGGAAGCAACGTCGCGGTTACGCAGGGGCGTGTAATGTGCATGCGCCATACGTGATACGTGCGTGCCGTACGCGTATACCCGGAAGCAACGTCGCGGTTACGCAGGGGCGTGTAATGCGCATGCGCGATACGTGATACGTGCGTGCCGTACGCGTATACCCGGAAGCAACGTCGCGGTTACGCAGGGGCGTGTAATGCGCATGCGCGAAAGTGACGTAAGCGCTGCGTAAGCGCACCGTAAGCGTCACGTGCGCGCACGGCAGGTCATGTGACTTACAAAGATCACTTTTTATTGGTTGAAATTACTTTCACTTCCAGAAACTTCCCACACCACACCCATTCCCCTCATTACTGCTTGAAAGAACACTTTTCATTGGTTGAAACTACTTTCAGTTCCAGATTCTTCCCACACCACACCCATTCCCCTAATTTCTGCTTGTGATTCTCTAGGAGCAGGAGCTGGATTGACATTGGGATACAATGGCAGAACAGCAGACCTCTTCTGAGAGTGAGGCCAGCAGCACCACCATGATCCAGAGAAGGAGGAAACAAAAGACTTCTTTTGTATGGGAGTATTTCACTTTTCTAGAGGGGGAGAAAAAGGTGAATGCTCAATTGGTCACTTGCATACTTTGTGATCGTGTTTTATCAAGAGGAAATCCAAGGAAGAAATATTCCTTTGGAAATCACTCTATGAAGAGACACCTTCAGGACAGACACCCAAGGACCTTTGCTCGACATACTGGAGAAAACTCTTCAGTAAGTCACCAGAGCCCAGCCTCAGATGCTCAGCCGAGTACATCATCGGCAGCTCAGCTGAGCCCTTCCTCTGTTGTTGGAGCATCACCTTCTTCTTTTCCTTTGGACATCAACCCTCGATTTGCGAGTGTTGAAATGTGGTGTACAAAATGTGGTGGTCTTATTGTTTTTGGGGAGGTCAGTCTTCCCCTTATTAACAATAAGATAGACCAGCATGTTTGTAGACGCTCATAATATTCCCATTCTTTCTTTCCTCTATCCCTGTATGAACCCAACGGCTCTTATAAGAGCCAACCTTACCTCACAATTTTTTTTATTTTTTTTTAAGCTTTCCTTTTTGCAAATTTTTTTTTGCCGTGCGCGCACGGTACGCGTAATTCCGCGAATTTCGCGGAATTTCGCAGATTACACCGTGCGCGTACGCTACGCGCATACGGCGATTTTTCGAAAAAAAAATAAATTTCATTTTTGCCCTTGAGGGTCCTTCTGGGACCCCCTGACCAAGGCTAGGGGGTCAGGAACTGTCGAGCCTGCCCCCTTTTCACATTATCCACCTTTTTTATTCACCCCCCTGACAGTGCGAGTGAGAAAATGGCGGCCGCCGCTTCCTGGTTTCGACCGATTTGAATGTTTACTATGATCTAACAGCCAATCAGAATCGCGCTCGCGCACGGCACCGTACGCGTACGGTAAGCTTACCGTAAGCGCACGGTAAGCGCACCGTAAGCTGCCACAGATATATATATTGATTTAAAGGCTATTTTCTCAGGATCTACTGAACAGATTTACACCAAACCTACAAAAGGCACTTTCTTGACCTGAGGACTACCTCTCTGCCAAATTTCAAGTAATTCTGTTCAGCCGTTCGGGCTGTAGCTGTGTCTAAAGGTCCTATGGAAAAATGCATGGGAAAAACGCGTTTTGGGACCCCCCTTTTATCTCAGCCCCCGCTTGACGAATCCCCCCGAGACTTTCAAGGTAGGAGCGGAGCGTAGCGCCCCACCTATTTTGAAAAATTCGCGAGGATTCGTCGACCGGCGCCAAAGTTATTCAAAATAGAATGTTGAGGTTTTCCTATGGAAAAGGGGTCCTAACTATAACTACCTACTGGCGACCGCCAGTAGGTAATATATATAATATACATATATAGATATATATATAGATATATAGATATATATATATATATATATATATATATATATATATTTTCATTCCAAAGATGCGGCACTCGGAAAGGAGATATTTCCAAACAACGTAATTATTAGTAACACAGCTCAACCAACGCGTTTCAGCCTACACGGCCTTGCTCACGGTTAGTGAGTCCTTCTTCTATGGCACTATATATACGCCCAGCTAGCCTTAATGTGGCATTGTGGGAGTTGTAGTGCAGTCAATACAATGTTGTACTTTTTTTAACCAAAGGAAATTAGATCTTATACTGTTATTAACAGGAAAATGAGTTAGCATCAGCACATCATGGTATAGTACCTAAGATCTACATAATATCATATGTTAACTTAGTCATTGTGTAGTACAAAATGATTTTTACAAAATAATATCATTAATTCGCAAAGGTTTTCAAAAAACTTTTCAAAAAACTGATCAAAGAACTGATTCAGCCGAGTGTCTCAGTATAGTACGATATTGGACAGACGGCGGAAGCTCAGTAGTCAAAAAGTGAAAATAGAAAGGGGGTGAAAAAAGGTACAGTTTGGTGTCAGATCAAAAAGGTTTCAATACCTAAAGTATGTAAGAAAGGAAAAAAGGGAAGAAAGAAAAAGGAAGGGGGATAGAGGAGACGGGAAAGATACTAGTATTTCAAATTGTCATTGGTGGCTATGGAAATCTCAGTTATTAATTCGTTATTCCAAGTGCACGTAAAGCTCTTCATCATTGTTCATCCCTTTCGGTGTCTTAGTTTGTAATCTAATGATATAGCGGGATTCCAACTGCCGTAGTTTTTTAGTTCTATCGCCACCGCGTTCATTTGGCATGATGGTATCGATTCCATAGTAGCACATTGCTCGCCAATCTCCCTTTGGCATGATATCATATGTTTGGCAGTTGCGTATGTAGTATCCTTATTTTTAACTGCTCGGATGTGCTCCAGAATGCGCTTTTTAAGTGGGCAGATAGTACTACCTACGTATTTGTGTCCGCAGGTGGACTCGATAATGTAAATAGCGAATTTGGTGTTACAGATTATTCTTTTTCTTATATTTATTGTGTTTCCATTTGGCTCAGCGATGTATTTCACATTTTTTCCAATTTTACAAGCCTTGCAAGAGTTGCATTTGGTAAACCCATTCCGTTGTTCTGTTAGCCAGCTGGTTTTTTCTTCCTGAACGAAGTGGCTCTTGACAAGCATGTCCTTCAGAGATGTCGTTTTTTTGTACGTTACTGTCGGTCTTATCCCAACTAGTTTTCCAATATCAGGATCTTTTGTGATCAAGTGCCAGTGTTTCTTAATTTTGCTCATAATGAGCCCACTCTCTTTGCTGTAGGTAGTGATAAACCTTGGGACTTGTTTCTCATCCTCAGAAGTTGGTTTAGTTTTGGGCATGAGAGTGTCTGCTCGAGTTTTGGCATCAATTCTCTTTTTGTTCCGCTTTAAAATGGACTCAGTATAACCTCTTTGTTTAAGTCTTTCCATGGATTCATATATTTGCTCCTCCGCGTCTTCTGGTTTTGAGCAGTTACGCTTGAGTCGTATGAATTCCCCAAAGGGAATACTGTCCAACAATGGTTTGGGGTGAAAACTGGTTCCGTGCAGGATGCGGTTGGTAGCCGTTTTCTTCCTGTACAGTGTTGAGTAGATCTGGTCATTTTCAATGTAAATCAGAGTATCAAGGAATGGAATTTTCGATCTGCTCATCTCATATGTAAAGGATAGACCGATCTCGTTGTTATTCAATTTGTTAAAGTAAGTTTGGAAGTCCCCATCTGTGCCATTCCAGATGAGGAACAGGTCGTCGATGTAAAGGACCCATAAAATGATCTTGTCCATCTCTTCTTGATTGTCTGAGTTCCAGGCTACAGTCTTTTCCCACCATCCCATAGTGATGTTGGCGTAGTTCACGGAAAAAGAAATGCCCATTGCCGTTCCACACATTTGTTTAAAGAGTTCTTTGTTAAAACAAAAAATTTTATTTGTAAGGCATATCTCAATCATGCTAAGTAACATTTGTGTGTGTTTCATTTCAGTGATTTTCCTTTGTTTTAAAAAATAGGTACATGCTTGCAGCCCCACCTCATGTCGTATTGACGTATAAAGTGACAACGTCTATAGTGATTAGAAGGTATTGGTTGTTCCAGGACCAGACCAATTATACAAGTGTACCGAAAATCACACAGCTCAAAGTGTTTTTCGATCTGGAGATACAGGAAGATGGAAGCTCGCAAAGGCAAACGAGCAACAACGGCGGCAACATTGTTTAAAATTGCTGAGAGTACAGCAGGGGACGCTGTCAAAGAAACAATCCCATTAGTTGATCTCACGATTAAACAGCAATTTAACAAAGCAGAAAGATTATATAGGAGGGAGATAAACAAGAGTTGGGAGATACTTGCCCTTGAGAACTACATAGAAGTCAAGAGAGTACCAAGAGGGCTACGCATTTTTACAATGCCCACGCATCCGGACACTAAAATTGATCTTCTTGAGGAATGGGCAGAAAACAACGCCCAGTGTTCTGCGAACATGATGCGAATTCTAATTAAGCATGCAAAAATCGATTTAACAGAAATAACAAATCAGTTAGAAGAATTGGAGACACTAATACAAGCACACACGAATTTGGAGGAAATTGCAAAATTGCGTAAAGAAATGGAATCAAGATTAGAAAATTATGAGAATGAAATTTAGGAGCGGAAAAAACGCAAATTCATTAGAGATGAGCAAGATTACCGGCATGGCAGAATCCTAACATTTGCTAAACGGTTTGAAACCTTAAAGAAAAACTACCCAGTAAATACATTGGGAGCTACAGGCAGTACAACGGCAAGTGAATCAGACCTCAGTGAAGGAGAACTAAGTACTGGGGCTACACCTGGATCAAAAACCAATTTTTTAGAAGAAATGCGCCTGATGCATGTAGATCAAACCCTAACACGAGGAAGAGGCCGCGGACGATATCAGAGGCGTGGACGAGGAAGGGGAGAGAATGTCTCGCAAGCACCAGAAAAACTAGACGCGCAAAGCGCAAAAAGGCAATATCCACTACGAAGCCGAAAATGAATGATGTAAATCTAATTATCAATCTTTCAAAGCACATATTGACACCGGAAGAAGAATCTGCTTTAAACAAAGGATTATCTTTTTGCCCAGAGAGCCACTTTGATCACACACAAGTGAGAATAGACCTATACAAATCTATCCGCAAGCTCAAACTAGCTAAAGTCCATGCCAACCAAACCTCCAAAAAACCTACAAATGCTCATGCACAAAATGAGCACACATCCAATTCGGATTTAATGCTTAACATTGACCAAGCTACCGATTTAAAAACTATTTTTGACCTCTTATACGACCTAGAGGATGACGACATGACAGAAGAACAAGTTTTGGAACATCTGTCAATTGAAACGGATAATAGAACAGACAGTGGGTTAAAGAAAAAGTCTAAGTACTGTCCCATTTTACCACCAGGGAACCGCTTTGATCAATTCAGTGAAGCTGTAATTGAAGAATTAAATAAAATCAAAAACACCAGGAACAACACCAATAGAGAAAATTTAAGTAAAAAAGAACGGGAAGCAATTAAACATCTGATGCAAGACAAAACCTTGACTATAAAACCTGCAGATAAAGGTGGCAACACCGTACTTCTAAACACCACGGATTACCTGGATGAAGCCTACAGGCAATTAAATGATACCACAAATTACAGCAGGATCACCACCAACCCGATGAACAAAATGATACATGAACTAGAGAATAAACTAACGGGATGGTACAAGGATAACCTAATCAATGAAGAAGAACTTACATTTTTGACGAATGAATTTCCGGTCACACCGACCATTTATTTGTTACCAAAAATTCATAAAACCCTAAATCACCCACCGGGTAGACCAATTGTCTCTTCATGCAAGTCACTATATGAAAATATCTCAGAATATGTGGATCACTTTCTTGCTCCCATTGCTCAGAGTATGAGCTCTTACATCAGGGATACTGGTGACTTCTTACGGATCCTGGATGGTATTTCCTGGAACAACCAATACCTTCTAATCACTATAGACGTTGTGTCACTTTATACGTCAATACGACATGAGGTGGGGCTGCAAGCATGTACCTATTTTTTAAAACAAAGGAAAATCACTGAAATGAAACACACACAAATGTTACTTAGCATGATTGAGATATGCCTTACAAATAACATTTTATGTTTTAACAAAGAACTCTTTAAACAAATGTGTGGAACAGCAATGGGCATTTCTTTTTCCGTGAACTACGCCAACATCACTATGGGATGGTGGGAAAAGACTGTAGCCTGAAACTCAGACAATCAAGAAGAGATGGACAAGATCATTTTATGGGTCCGTTACATCGACGACCTGTTCCTCATCTGGAATGGCACAGATGGGGACTTCCAAACTTACTTTAACAAATTGAATAACAACGAGATCGGTCTATCCTTTACATATGAGATGAGCAGATCGAAAATTCCATTCCTTGATACTCTGATTTACATTGAAAATGACCAGATCTACTCAACACTGTACAGGAAGAAAACGGCTGCCAACAGCATCCTGCACGGAACCAGTTTTCACCCCAAACCATTGTTGGACAGTATTCCCTTTGGAGAATTCATACGACTCAAGCGTAACTGCTCAAAACCAGAAGACGCGGAGGAGCAAATATATGAATCCATGGAAAGACTTAAACAAAGAGGTTATACTGAGTCCATTTTAAAGCGGAACAAAAAGAGAATTGATGCCAAAACTCGAGCAGACACTCTCATGCCCAAAACTAAACCAACTTCTGAGGATGAGAAACAAGTCCCAAGGTTTATCACTACCTACAGCAAAGAGAGTGGGCTCATTATGAGCAAAATTAAGAAACACTGGCACTTGATCACAAAAGATCCTGATATTGGAAAACTAGTTGGGATAAGACCGACCGTAACGTACAAAAAAACGACATCTCTGAAGGACATGCTTGTCAAGAGCCACTTCGTTCAGGAAGAAAAAACCAGCTGGCTAACAGAACAACGGAATGGGTTTACCAAATGCAACTCTTGCAAGGCTTGTAAAATTGGAAAAAATGTGAAATACATCGCTGAGCCAAATGGAAACACAATAAATATAAGAAAAAGAATAACCTGTAACACCAAATTCGCTATGTACATTATCGAGTGCACCTGCGGACACAAATACGTAGGTAGTACTATCTGCCCACTTAAAAAGCGCATTCTGGAGCACATCCGAGCAGTTAAAAATAAGGATACTACATACGCAACTGCCAAACATATGATATCATGCCAAAAGGGAGATTGGCGAGCAATGTGCTACTATGGAATCGATACCATCATGCCAAATGAACGCGGTGGCGATAGAACTAAAAAACTACGGCAGTTGGAATCCCGCTATATCATTAGATTACAAACTAAGACACCGAAAGGGATGAACAATGATGAAGAGCTTTACGTGCACTTGGAATAACGAATTAATAACTGAGATTTCCATAGCCACCAATGACAATTTGAAATACTAGTATCTTTCCCGTCTCCTCTATCCCCCTTCCTTTTTCTTTCATCCCTTTTTTCCTTTCTTACATACTTTAGGTATTGAAACCTTTTTGATCTGACACCAAACTGTACCTTTTTTCACCCCCTTTCTATTTTCACTTTTTGACTACTGAGCTTCCGCCGTCTGTCCAATATCGTACTATACTGAGACACTAGGCTGAATCAGTTCTTTGATCAGTTTTTTGAAAAGTTTTTTGAAAACCTTTGCGAATTAATGATATTATTTTGTACAAATAATTTTGTACTACACAATGACTAAGTTAACATATGATATTATGTAGATCTTAGGTACTATACCATGATGTGCTGATGCTAACTCATTTTCCTGTTAATAACAGTATAAGATCTAATTTCCTTTGGTTAAAAAAGTACAACATTGTATTGACTGCACTACAACTCCCACAATGCCACATTAAGGCTAGCTGGGCGTATATATAGTGCCATAGAAGAAGGACTCACTAACCGTGAGCAAGGCCGTGTAGGCTGAAACGCGTTGGTTGAGCTGTGTTACTAATAATTACGTTGTTTGGAAATATCTCCTTTCCGAGTGCCGCATCTTTGGAATGAAATTGTGGTTTTCGTGGCCAGGATCCGGCCCGTATGCAGAGCACCCGCTGGTTGTGTGCCCCGGAATGTGGATCCCTTTGCTTGGATATATATATATATATATATATACACATATATACATATATACTGGCGGTCGACAGTAGGTAGTTACAGTTAGGACCAAGTTTCCATAGGAAGAGCATTTTTTGTTTTGCTTATAACTTTAGCGTCCTTTGATGAATCTTCATGAAATTTTCCAAACTAACTTTGTTCAGATCAGCTCCTATGTCGAAAGTTTGGGGGTGATTCGTCAAGGGGGCCTGAGAAAAAAGGGGGGTACCAAAACATGTTTCTCCATGCAATTTCCTTAGGAAACTTTAGACAAGGCTACAGGTCGAACGGGTGAACGGAATTACCCCAAATTTGGTAGGGAGAAGGGTCTTGGTCTAGAAAGCATGCTTTTATTTGTTGCAAATCCGTTCAGTAGTTTTGGAGATATATCGAAATTTACAGATATCGATATTTGGGAATTCTGCCATCTGATTAGCTGAGGCGTTACGAGCACGAGCTTGCTGCTTATTGGGTGCAAGCAGTTGCAAGTAAGAAGTGTTGGCAGCCATTTTGTGATTCTGTCGAAGCGAGTAAGGGGAAAAAAAAGCGAAAAAAGTAGGAAAGAGGAGGGTAGGAGCACTGTAACCTCTGGGGGAGTTTAGGGTGTGCTATACAGGGGTGCGAAGCGAACTACTCATCCCTACCAGTCTGAAAGTGCTGGGCTTCGGAAATTAAATGAGGTATTGCCTAGAGTCAGATGCTGCTAAGGTGAGCTGCTGCAGGGCTCAGGGATTAAAGCATGAGCCCAAACTGTGTGTCTTATGCTGTGAAGTCATGTGCCCTCTCCGTTGCACCACACCTGTCCAAGTAATGGAAGGAATATTTTATACATAGTAGGAGGAAGTTTTGTTTGGAACACGGTAACTTGTATAAGGTGCTGGTAAGTGATCCGCAGCACTGCCAAAGGCAGTGCACCCAGGACATGCAGCAGACGTGCAAGGTATAGGTGGACGTGAATGGAGTCGACCATGTGTTCGGGCTGCCCTGCTATGCGTCAGTGGCTCTGCTTGTAGCTGCACTGGCTTGCCGTGTACCAGTCTTGTGGATGAAATGGCACAGCTTTGTGCAATGAGCCGGGTCTGTGTGCAATGGGTGCAGGGCAGGGTTGTGGTGGGAGTACGCGTGCAGGCCATTTCACGCACGCTAACTACGACGAAGGACTTTTGAGTGTGGGATGTCCACTCGTTCTCAAATCGGGCAGTGCGTAGTGTGGGGGACGGATGCAAATATTATCCTATCTGTCAGGGGCGGCTAGCAACTTGCAGGTTCCTTCTCAGAGCAGCAGATGTGTTAGCGCAAGATAGCTCAGACAAAGAACCTTTGACCCTTACAGTAACTTCTCCAGCGGCATTCATACAGGATGTGTACAAAGGCCGGTTGTGGGTGTCTGCGACCCTGGTCATCATGGATGAGATGCCCAGCATGTGGCATATGGGCGAGTTCACGGTGTGTTACGTTGCCAAACAGATGCTCCTTCCTTCCACGAGCCCCCACACTTTTGTGCACTGCGCTGTTGTATCCCGGGTACTCCTACGGCACACCTTTGTAATGGCTATTCGCGCATGTCCTGCGGGATTCCAATCACACCGTGACACTGCCGTTTGGAGGTGGTGCATGCCACTTTACAACATCGACTGCTGCGGCCCTTGTGGCGGCCACACCAGAACACAGACACACTTACCGCACTTCTTGCACACGGACGTGTGAGACACCCCGTTCCCTTTGCCGCTTGTGCATGCAGGAGGATGCCTGCTTAGCTACATCTCCAGGCTCACTGACAACGCTGAGGTGACATGGTAACGTCCGCTGAAGACAGCACACTGATGTTGCAGGGCCCGTGCCTACCATGCTAACACAATGACCACATGGACATACTTGCTCAGATGCGGGTTTGGGGGCGTTGGCGGTCCTGGGGTTGTTGCGATGAGTTTTATGGCCCTCATGGGTATCCGTGTATCATACTCTATGGCACTTGTGGGTGTACAGGTGTGGCTCTTGGCTGTGTTCCCTTTCATGCTGCAGGTAGTGGTCCTGCTAAACACCAGCAGAAAGCAGGTGTAAAATCTCTGGTGCTAACATGGCTTATCGCCGGAATTTGTTTCACATCGCAGTTTTTGCCTTTCGTTGTTTAAGTTGTGATGTGGTTTTTTCGTGTACAGAAAAATAAATGAACTGGGCAGTGTATCCCATCAAGATCCAGCACCTGACCCACTATTCACAATCAATATAAATACAATGAGATTTTGTGTGTACACTGTAAATGCACCGACTACCATAGTGCAATTCAATACAGGATTTTAATATTTCGAATAAAATCGCAAAGGTGCACCTCATGTGTTTTTGCACGGGAACGCCTACTCTCCACCTCATTATCAGCACTTTAATGCAACTACAGTTGAGATAAATCTAACACAATATTCAGAAGCTGGGGCAAACTGCAGACATCACCAGTATTCTCGCGATAACTGCCCCAAAATTTAACACCATGGTGGACACCACCAAATAACAGTAATCAGAACGAGAAAGAGTCACACAGCACTTAAGTAACAACCAAAAACTTTATTGAAATTTTTTCAAAACTTTTTTTTCCCGTAAATGTATATATAAAGGATAAAGTAAATTTAACAAAATGAACACAAAACAATAAGGCGGAAGACTCCTGTCAGGAGCATGAATGTTGACGGCACAGCCTGGAGAATAAAGCACAAAATAAGGACGACTGTAATGAGCATATCAAAGGAGCGAGACACCGAGAAGGAAAAAGCCAGAGAGAAAAAGAGAGGGAAGGAGAGAGAGAGAGAGAGAAAAAGAGAGGGAAGGAAGAGAGAGAGAGAGAGAGAGAGAGAGAGAGAGAGAGAGAGAGAGAGAGAGAGAGAGAGAGAGAAAGAGAGGGAAGGAGAGAGAGAGAGAGAGAGAGAGAGAGAGAGAGAGAGAGAGAGAGAGAGAGAGAGAGAGAGAGAGAGAAGAGAGGGAAGGAAAGCGAGAGAGAGAGAGAGAGAGAGAGAGAGAAAGAGAGGGAAGGAAAGAGAGAGAGAGAGAAAGAGAGGGAAGGAAAGAGAGAGAGAGAAAAAGAGAGGGAAGGAAAGAGAGAGAGAGAGAGAGAGAGAGAGAGAGAGAGAGAGAGAAAGAGAGGGAAGGAGAGAGCGAGAGAGAGAGAAAGAGAGAGGGAAGGAGAGAGAGGGAAGGAGAGAGAGGGAAGGAGAGAAAGAGAGGGAAGTAGAGAGAGAACGGAGAACGAGAGAGAGAGAGAACGAGAGAGAGAGGGAACGAGAGAGAGAGAACGAGAGAGAGAACGAGAGAACGAGAGAGAGAACGAGAGAGAGAACGAGAGAGAGAGAACAAGAGAGAGCGAGAACGAGAGAGAGACAGAGAGAGAGAACGAGAGAGAGCGAGAGAGAGAGAACGAGAGAGAGCGAGAGAGCGAGAACGAGAGAGAGAGAGAACGAGAGAGAGAGAGAGAGACAGCCGCCCCTGCGCATCCATGACCAAATAATTACCTGCTGCCACCGGTGTGTGTACCAGTGGGCACTCCAGGTGCCAGTAAAAGCTCTGCGGCCCGGCAGATCTCACAGATGTCACTGAATGGCGGAGACCACATCAGCCTCTCCGAGGCCCAGCAGATCCCACACGTCACTGAGTCCTGAGTCATCAATGGAGGAGACCACATCAGCTTTGGGTGCCTCTAACCCTGTGCAACGCAAGTAAGCGCCACGTGGTGGTAGGCCGCTGACGGCCATACAACTTAGGGTGCGACTAACCCTGTGTAACACAAGTCCACGCCACATGGTGGTAGGCCCCTGACCGTCACATCAGTTTCAGCTGGCACTAACCCTGTGCAAGTCAAGACTGCATCACGTGGTAGTAGGCCCCCAGACGGCCATACAGCTCAGGGTGCGACTAATCCTCCGCGCACTTTTCATGGACTCTTTATGATTGAGACCCGTGGAGCGTCCGCCATCCAGTCACCACCGGCAAAGGATGCGACGTTGTCGATGCATTATATTTGCGTGGTCACATGGCCTGTGACGTATGTGCCGGATGGGCGTGGTGTGTGTGCAAACCTGCCCTCAGGGAGTGCCTCTGAAATGTTAACAACTAGAGCACTGACCTGCACACCAACAAAGAGTACGCCTGCGTCAGGTAGCTATGTGGGGGGGTGAAAACGTGTTTTCTCAATGGATTTTCTATAGGAAACTTTAGACAAGGCTACAGGTCAAACTGCTGAACGGAATTACCCCAAGTTTGGTAGGGAGAAAGGTCATGGTCCAGAAAGCGCGCTTTCTTGCATCGAGTGAAAATATAAAAGAAAGGTCCCGGGGGCAATTTAATACACCGGAGCTCTGTCTGTGCGAGATAACCCTTTCACGCTCCCTCTTCCCAACATCACCACTTCCCAGCTATAGCGTTCGAAGCCAGTCCGTCGGGTCGCAGCTCTCTACCTTAGCGAGCTAGTACGCTGCTGTACCTGTACCTCTGCGAGCTACTATGCTGCTGTTCCTTTGGGAGCAGACAGCTCATAGTAATGCGTATGTGAGTCGACCGGACGGGCCGCAGTTGTCCCTCTGCGAGCCTGGGTGCGAACTGTTCATAAGTCACACTACATAAGCATTGAAAAGCCATTTTGTGATTCAGTCCGACAGCTGGCATCTGTTCGAGGCATTTCTGAAAACATACCGGAGCTCTTTCTGTGAGAGATACCCCTTTCACGCTGCCTCTCCCCACATCAGCAGGTAACGCACCCTCTTCCCACATTACCAATATAAACCCAACAACCTTCTTGGGCCCAGAATTATCCCTGTGCGGTTGGACAAACAAGAATCTTAGTCATGTATAGATTTACATATAAAATATTTGATTTAAACAAAACAACAACAAATAAAACTGAAGGGAGTTTGGTGCTGTGGTCGCTGCCACGAAGTTGGGGTTACGGTCATTCAGGACTCTGGACACAGTTCCACATGTGGGATCGGCTTGTATTGAACAGGGTTAGTGGCACCATGTGTTGCGCCTTGTGTTGTAAAGGGTTAGTGGCACCACGTGTCGCCGGCCTTGCATATGGAACTATGCCTGACTGATCAAAGAGTCTGGTGCTGTGGTCGCTGCCACGAAGTTGGGGTCACTGCCATTCAGGACTCAGGACACAGTTCCACATGTGGGATCGGCTTGTGTTGAACAGGGTTAGTGGCACCACGTGTCGCAGCTTGTGTTGAACAGGGTTAGTGGCACCACGTGTCAAATTCAAATTGCGAGCTCTGTTGCCCGCAGTGGAGAGTGTTATTGAAGATGAATTTGTTGATTGTACTAAAGCTATAACTGATATAAAAAAAGTTCTTGAAGCAAGGATACTAAAAGGATATTATGTAGGTTTTAGGCCTGTGATAGTACTTGCCTAGTGGACTCTGTAATTAATGAATCTAGATTTAATTTTAATTGCGAGCCCTGCTGACCGCAGTGTAGGCGTCTCATGAAAAGATGAAATATGTATAGAATACACTATCGAAGTGTATGAGCCTGTGATGCTGCTTGGTGCTGATAGGCCGCAGTGACAGCTATGTCTTTTGCCTACTGCATCATCTGCAATCGCGACTGTATCTGAATTGTGAGCCCTGCTGACCGCAGTGTAGTCCAGAGGTAGCGGTGAGCAAGGGCCCACAGCCACATGCAAAGGTTGGTGGCCCCACCGGCCTGCGTAGTTTAGGTTCAGTGGCACCACGTGTCGCCGGGCTTCCATATGCAAATATGCGTCACTAATCGAAGGGAGTCTGGTGTTGTGGTCGCTGCCACGAAGTTGGGGTCACTGTCATTCAGGACTTAGGACACAGTTCCACATGTGGGATCGCCTTGTTTTGAACAGGGTTAGTGGCACCATGTGTCGCCGGTTTTGCATATGGAAATATGCCTAACTGATCAAAGGGAGTATGCTGCTGTTGTCACTGCCACGGACTTGGGGTCACTGCCATTCAGGACTCGGGACACAGTTCCCCATGTGGGATCGGCTTGTGTTGAACAGGGTTAGTGGCACCACGTGTCGCGCCTTGTGTTGTACAGGGTTGGTGGCACCATGTGTCGCCGGCCTTGCATATGGAAATATGCCTAACTGATCAAAGGGAGTCTGGTGCTGTGGTCGCTGCCACGGACTTGGGGTCACTGCCATTCAGGACTCAGTTCCACATGTGGGATCGGCTTGTGTTGAACAGGGTTAGTGGCACCACGTGTCGCGCCTTGTGTTGTACAGGGTTAGTGGCACCACGTGTCGCCGGCCTTGCAAATGGAAATATGCCTAACTGATCAAAGGGAGTCCGGTGTTGTGGTCGCTGCCACGGACTTGGGGCCACTGCCATTCAGGACTCAGGACACAGTTCCACATGTGGGATTGTTCGGCTTGTGTTGAACAGGGTTAGTGGCCCCACGTGTCGCCGGCCTTGCATATAGATATATGCCTAACTGATGAAAGGGAGTGTGGTGCTGTGGTCGCTGCCACGGACTTTGGGTCACTGCCATTCAGGACTCAGGACACAGTTCCACATGTGGGATCGTTTCGCTTGTATTGAACAGGGTTAGTGGCACCATGTGTTGCGACTTGCGTTGAATTCTGCCTCAATAAGTCCACATGGCGATAACTTGTGGTGCAGTGAGTTAGTGGCACCTGAAGCCCTCAGCGTGCGCGCACCCCGAGATGATGCATGGTCCGGGCGGGACTCACTGGTTGCAATGTCTTTACATGCTTTGAAAGAATCTTCATAGCAGTCAAAATCTCCAAGTAATTCCATTTCAGTCCTCCAAGGATTGAAGAGTTGCAGAAGAGCTAAATAGAAAAACTCTCTCTTATCTGGAGTATCACAACTTAATTTCCTGTGATTAATCAAATTTTCTTTGCCATTCTTTAAGAAACATCCATCAGATCCAATTACAGCATATTTCCCTTCATTTATTTTTTCTGTAAAAATTTTTCTAAATCTATAATGTTGCAGTATTTCATATAGACATGTTTTCCAGGTATGGACTTCTATTTGGATAGTATGCGAGGAACAGTAATTGAGTTATCTGCAACATATTGTATGTCCATATTTGCATTCCACATCTTCAAAATGACTGGATTGTAGTCATTAATGTACTTCGATTCTTGTGTTCTTTTTATATTATAAGTATTTTTGGGTGATTTTCGAGTGATAGTATGCCTCACTGCTGACATAAAACTGTTCACTCTTCCTTGCGATGACTTATGGTGCACTGAGTTAGAAGTACCTTTGGCGCTCAGCGTGTACGTACCCTGGGATGATGCGTGGTCCGGGAGGGCCGAACTCGGATCAATGTCTTTTGTCTATTGAATTCTGCCTCAATAAGGCCGTGATGCGACGACCTATGATGCACTGAGTTAGTAGTACCTTTGGTGCTCAGCGTGTACATACCCTGCGATGGTGCATGGTCCGGGGAGCCGCAGTCGGATCAATGTCTTTTGAATTCTGCCTCAATAAGGGCACGTGGCGATGACTTATAGTGCACTGAGTTAGTAGTACCTTTGGCGCTAAGTGTGTACGTACCCTGCGATGATGCGTGGTCCGGGGGGCCGCACTCAGAGCAATGTCTTTTGTCTATTGAATTCTGCCTCAGTAAGGCCACGTGTCGATGACTTGTGGTGCACTGAGTTAATGGTACCTGTGGCGCCCAGCGTGTGCGCACCCTGGCATGATGAGGGCCGTACTGGGAGGAATGTATCTTGCGTACTGGACTGCGTCATCTGCAATCGCTATTCCATCTGAATTGTGATACCTGCTGTCCGCAATGTAGATCGAAGGCAGTAGTCTGTACAGACCTAAGTCTGCGGTGCTGTGCCGCTGGGTTCGCAGGGGGCTTGTGTCGAGGAGACCCGCGTTCATGGCAGCAGCCTCGTAGCAGGGTGAGGCCCACCGCTCTGGCACAGTCGTTGGTCTTCACAGTTCACAAGTGAACCACGCCCAGAGCCTCAGCCTATTTATTCACACTCCTACGCTGAAGTGGCGTATGTCGGACCAGCCCACTCCGGTTACGCTTATGCTTACAGTGGGGGTGGGGGTGAGGGGTCGATACAGCTACATGACTGAGATCGTCCCTAGTGTTTGACGTAACATGGTTGGGTCCACTGTCCACAACACTACAAGGACCAGTAGTATTTGCGCACATGGAGAGGTGTGTTCTGCATACTGAGATGTGTCCAGCACATCACCGCTACACTTGGCATGGTGTGCATTGTTATTCATGAGTGAATTGCTTCCTTCACATATAGTTTGTTCACACCTGTCCCAATATTCAGCTATTGTGTGGCTGAGGGGCCATGCCGTTTTCGGAAAGTTCGCTGTCTTGTTCTGCGCTGCCTCGGTGGTAGGGGGGGTCCTGGGGGTGGTTGGTGTCGGAGCTGCTTGATCAGTAGGTCTATGACATGTGTTGGTCTTCAGACATGGCTCTGGGCTGGGCTCCCTTTCATACTGTATGTAGTTGTTTAATATTTAAAAAACAAGAAGACATTAAATAATAGATAAAAATACAAAAAGATTTTTTAGGATATTAAAGTTACATAATATCTTTTTTTTTTTTTAATTACGGAGAAAAACATAGGTTTTATTAACATTATAATTAGAAACTAGTATTTAAATAACCTTTGAAATTCACAAAAAAACATAGGTCTCACGAAGATTAAAGTTAGAAATTAGTATTTAAAACAAAATTAAAATTTACTGAAAAAACGATTGCCATATTTCCCAACATTGAGCTATTATATGGCTAAGGGACCATGCAGTTTTTGGAGGGTTCACTGTCCTGTTCTGCACTGCCTTGGTGGTAGTAGGGAGAGGGGTTGTACGAGAGGGGGGGGGGAGGGGGGGGGGGGGGAGGTCCTGAGGGTTGTGACAGTGGATGTTGTTCTTCTTGGGTGTCGGAGAAAACTATAGGAGATAGCGTTATAGTTAGAAATTAGCATTTAAAAAACCTTAGAAATTCACTGAAAAAACTATAGGTTTCAGGGACATTATAGTTACTTGGACATTTGACTCATAAACCAGAGAAATTTGCCCATTATAGTTAGTTGAGCTAACTATAACTCGCACGCCCGCAATGCACTGCTGATGACGTCACATATTACATCACTCATGACATGGTCAGTGACATCACTGATGACATCACAGATGACATCACAGATGACATCACAGATGACATCATCCACGTGATAGTCTGATACACCTCCTCACACTCTAATATAACCTTTGATACACGTACTCTAAAATACAGACTACCATTTTCGAAACCATGGACACACCAATACCAGATACTAGATACCCATCCACTGATTCCTATCTATATATTGTGAGCTAGACATACACTCATACAGTCACTCATACATGATGTCACTCATCATTACATCAGTATAATATCCACTCATACACCTATACATACATTCACACAGTGCTACTGATCCATAGTTATTCACATATCTACTCAGTCATGCCAAAAATCAATCACACCCATGTACTCACCTATGCAGATATATGCACACCACCTGACTTATTTATACACACACCACCTCCCTTATTTATATAGATTCTAACACATAAGTACCTTCTTATACAATCACTAATACAAGTACACATTCATGTATGTAGACACTCTTGCAATCACTGTCTCTCACGTATAGTCAATAATACACCCAAACACTCACATATACTGTCTAAAAACATATATACTCACATATATACAACTGACACATCAATTCACTAATCAACACACCTGTACACACAGTCACCTACCCATACAGCCCTTCCGAGATGCACTTATGAATCTATACAACCAGTAAATCAGCCATTCAGACATGTATGCACATTCAGACACCCCAACCCACCCATATAGACACTCAGACACCCATACAGATACTCATACAATCAATCAATAACCCATATAGACACTGATGTAGATACTCACCAACCCATACACCTACTTACACACCAACTGAGAGACTAATATAGACATTCACACAGTTTAGTCACTAACGCATGCATTCAGTAACATACGTTCAATCAGTGACTTATACAGTCAGTAATGCATCTACAAAATAATCCATTCACGCACTTCTACATCCACTCATTCTTCAATAGACCTTGGCATAGATATATATGAAAAATATTTAAACTTTACAGAAACACATTCACCGGATGATGTCATCAGTGATGTCATTTGAGATATCATCAGTGATGTCACTGACCAGGTCATGAGTGATGTAATATGTGATGTCATCAGCAGTGCATTGCAGGCGCGCGAGTTATAGTTAGCTCAACTAACTATAACGGGCGAATTTCTCTGGTTTTATATGAGTCAAATGTCCAAGTAACTATAACGTCCCTGAAACCTATGGTTTTTTTCAGTGAAAATATATATATATTCACTGAAAAAACCATGGGTTTCACACACGTTATAGTTAGGAATTAGCATTTAAAAAACCTTAGAAATTCAATGAAAAAACCAAAGGTTTCACACATGTTATAGTTAGCTGGACATTTCACTCGTAAAAAACCATTGAAATTCCCCCGTTATAGTTAGTTCAGCTAACTATAACTCGCGCGCCCGCAATGCACTGCTGATGACGTCACATATTACATCACTCATGACATGGTCAGTGACATCACTCATGACATCACTGATGACATCTCAAATGACATCACTGATGACATCACTGATGACATCATCCAGTGAATGTGTGTTTTTCTGAAAATTAAATATGTTTTATATATGTATATCTCAAGGTCGATGGAAGAATAAATGGGTATATAAGTGTCTAAATGGATGATTTGTTTTTGAAAAATTGATTGTGTAACTGACTGATTAAGTGTATCATAGTGAATACATGGCTTAGTGAGTAATGTTTCAATATGTAAATATCTGTATCAGTCTCTCACTTTGTGTATAAGTGGCTGCATGGGTTGGTGAGTAGCTACATGGGTGTCTATATAGGTTATTAGTTGGTTTTTTGAGTATCAGTCTGAGTGTCTGCATGGTTCGGTGGGGGGTATTACGTAGTGCATAGGTGCATGAATGAGTGACTCACTGTTTGTATGTGTTGAACACAGCATGTGTGCAGGACTGTATGGGTGGTTGAGTGTGTGTATGGGTGTGTTAGTGAGTGAATGACTGTCTCAATAGTGTCTTTATGAGTAACTACATATGTTTTAAACTAGTATATGTGACTATTGGTGTATAAATGTGAGTATATGTGAGAGTGAGAGATTGAAAGAGTTCCTGTATGAATAAGTATGTGTTTCTATAAGTGATTGTTTAAAAGACTAAGTATGTGTACGTTTCCGTAGAAGTAAGTGTGGTGGTGTGTGTATAACTGTATATGCAAGTAAATGTATGTTTGATTCTTTATTAGCATGAGTGACTATGTGTGTGAGTAACTATGGATGAGTGGCATTGTGTAACAGGATGTATAGGTGCATGAGTACATATGATGAGTGAGTACATGTATGAGTGACTGTATAGGACTGTTGGTGAATGAGTGGATGTGTATGTGGATCTTAGAATTACTGAAGAGGTTGTTGTAACTGGTATTGGTATGTCCATTGTTTTGAAAATTTTAGTCTCTATTTTTGAATGTGTGTATCAAAGGTTATATTAGGGTGAGAGGAGGTCTGCCACTCTATCACAAGGATGATGTCATCAGTGATGTCATTTGAGATGTCATCAGTGATGTCATGAGTGATGTCACTGACCATGTCATGAGTGATATAATATGTGACGTCATCAGCAGTGCATTGCGGGCGCGCGAGTTATAGTTAGCTGAACTAACTATAACGGGGGAATTTCAATGGTTTTTTACGAGTGAAATGTCCAGCTAACTATAACATGTGTGAAACCTTTGGTTTTTTCATTGAATTTCTAAGGTTTTTTAAATGCTAATTCCTAACTATAACGTGTGTGAAACCCATGGTTTTTTCAGTGAATTTGCAAGGTTTTTTAAATGCTAATTTCTAACTATGCCTACAGAGATAGGACATGTGAAGAAAGAAGAAAAAATGCACAGAAAGAAACAAAAGAAGTGCAGAAAGAAGCAACAGAAGTCCTCAAATACGAAGATAAGTGCAGGAAGAAGGATAACGTGCAGAAAGAACAAAAAGAAGAGCAGAAAGAAGCCTTGTTGCAAAATCATCCTGTACCCTCAACTTTTTCAGACGGATACTGGTGGTAACTGAGTCTGACTAGCCAGTCCTAGAGCCAGTGCTATGTTAAAAGACACTTAGAATACAGTGAAAACACCTACATACACTAGGGAACATTATGCGTTGGGGTCCCCCTGTGATTAGCATGACCTCCTCTGTAAGCCCCTAGTACATAATAGGGCATGGGGATTAAAACTACCTCTTAAAACAGGCCACAGGGCGTTTTTGCACACGTTAACTCAGGCCCCGTCCCCTCCCTTCACCACTGTGTAAACACGCCCTGTGTCCATTTTTAGTTGGGAGATTAAGTTCATTTGAATCCTGAGGGTCCCTAGGGTCCAACTAGCCCACTAGGTACCTCCAGTAAATGCCACAGAGCTGTGTTGCAGAGAGGTGTAAAAAGTGGCACGGCCTGGACCACCTCCTTGCAATGCAGCTCAGTGGCGCTTACTGGAAGCACTTGGTGGGCTAGTTAGCACCCAGGGGCCCTCAGTATTGAAGGGAAATTATATCCCCAATTTAAAACGTGCCATAGTGCGTGTTTGCACACGTCACCTCAGGCCCCGTCCCCTCCCTTCACCACTGTGTAAACGCGCCCTGTGGCTGTTCTAAGTTGAGAGATTAAGTCCCCTTGAATCCTAAGGGTCCCTAGGGTCAAACTAGACCACTAGGTACCTCCAGTAAGCGCCACAGAGCTGCGTTGCAGAGAGGTGTAAAAAGGGGCTTGGCCTCAGAACACCTGTCTGCAGCGCAGCTCCCTGGCGCATACTGGAGATGCCTGTTGGGGGCGCGTTTGCAGAGTGCTGCACGGAGGGGGCATGGCCTCCGGCACGATGCCAGTCTTTTATTTATTTTAATTTTTTAAGAAGGGGGGCTGTGTGGTTCCCCTTCTTATTCTAATTTATTGGCCCTGATGACCCCATCCCCCAGGGCCTGTCTCCTAATTATATTTTTTTGACCCCAATCCCTAGGGCCGGCCACTGTTTTTTATTATTTTAAAAAAATATTTATTTATAGACACACCTAGGACATGCTGGACAAACCGTACGTACCTATCACCATGACGATTTGCGGGATATTCATTAAAAGGCGACTATGCATGCAATGAATCCACGTGGAATGTATTTACACTACTAGTGAAGCTCTGACATGTCTGATGCCCTACCGTGCCTAATCCCGGTAGACACCCTTGTCGTTTATTTATACAAACATGGGTAGCTATTGACGGGCACATTTATTACACATGCACACCAAGCCATTCAAAGGGGATTCGACAAAAATTCGACCAAAACTATGCAAGAAACCCCCCTCACGGTTAATAAAACACACATCCACTGCCGGATGTGTAATACTTTTTATTTTACTCTCTGGAAAGGGGATGAACATCACTTGAGAGTCACAGCGCGCTCCTGACAGAGCCCAATGCTGTGTTACACCCACCATTGCCTGCCGAGTGCCACACACCTCTGTGTTGTATTCCACTAGCTAGTGCATATGCTATGACACTCTCTAGCCCATGTGCACTGTAACACCACCCCGTGAATATGTCATGCCACACTTGTCTTCGCACGGGTTATATTGCCCCATCTAACGTGCCTTCCTCGATGCCTATGTTATAACGCACAGTGCTATTCCATACATATTACAATCTGCGATCCATATCTGTGTCACAGTGCATATGCAACGTTACACTCCCCAGCACATATTTTATATTACAACTTTAGAGACTAGTTAGGTTACACAACACTGCCCTGTGCATATTACACTCCAAGGCGCATATCGCATAGCACGCGCTAGTGCCTGTGCTATCTCGCGCTCTCCAATGAATCTGTCATTGCGCACAATGTATTGCATATTATATTTCACGCCCGGTTCATCTTATATCACACTTTTTGGTGCATAGTTTATACCATACACTATATCTAGTTTTCATTTTCAATTGTGCTCTCAGGACTATGTTCTATATAACACTGTGTTCACCTACCCTTTTCACGGGCATTACATTTTGCGATAGGGGGTGGAGGGTCAGGGGGTGTTTCTGCCAAGTGAGCCCGGAGTCACAGTCACAAACGTCCTCTTCTTCCTGAATAAAAGTGAGATTATGCTGCATACTTGTTCATATTTTAAGTAGTTCGCACAGACTCAATGTTTTAAAAACAATAAAGTTCCTAATACCCGCCTTCTCTGAACAGTTAGCTTGCTGCCCCATCCCCCTCCTCCCTATCCTCTGTTGTGTGAATCCATGGAATAGCCTCCTCCCTCCTGCCATGCATGGTCTGATGTGCTGCCACTGCCCTCAATTTAGTATGATGTACCAGTCCACTCCTCCTGCCCTCCATTGCCCAATTCTATGCCCCATCATTGACCTCCCGCTTAAACTCTGTGCTTAGCTTGCTGCCCCTATTCTCCTTCCCCCTGCCCTCCGATGTCTTTGTGCATGCCCCTGCTCCATCCTTTTTGCCCACCATGTCCCATGGACCTGCCACTCCTATCTACTCTGAGTGTTCTGTTGAGCTGCCACTCCCCTCCCACCTGCCTAGCATTTTCAGATGACTGTAACCTGTCCCTGCCACCTCCACCCTGCCTGTCCACATGCCATGCCCCTATCCTCTTCCTCCTGTCCTACATGGTCCATTGTACTGCCACACCCTTCTGCCCTCCCTGGTCTGTTGTGCTGCAACTGCTCCTCCTGCGTGCCCCGTGTGGTCTGTTGTGAGGTCCCTTCCCCTGAACTTTCTTGTCTGTGCACAGGTCCTGACCCTCCCTTCTATCCTCCTTCGTCCTTTGTGCATGCCCCTGCACCCTCCTTCTTGCCCATCATAGCCATTGGTCTTCTGTGCTGCCATGGCCCCTCCCACCTTCCCTGTGTGGTCAGTTAGCTGCCCCTGACCCCCTCCCACCTTCCCTCCATGGTCTGTGTGTATGCCATCACAGTCTCACTGTTGCTCTTCATGGTGTGTCTTGCTTCTAGTGCCCATCCTGCCTGACCTCCATGGCTATCTTGCTGCTCCTGCCCTGCCCCCTTGCCCCCAGCCCTCTGTTTACATGTGAAGACCCCTACTCCCTCCCTCCTGGCTTGTCTGTTCCATTGTAATGCCCCTGATCCGTCCCTACTGCCCTTTATGGTCTGTAATGCTGCAGCTTTCTCTCCTGTCTGTCCATTATGGTCAGCTAGCTACCATTGCCTCTTGCCCCTCTGTTCTCTGTTGTCCATGTGCATGGTCCTGTCCCCTCCCTCTTGCTTTCTATGGATTGTTGTGCTGCACTCCCGTCCTGCATGCCCTGTGTGGTGTATTGTGCTGCTGCAAACCCTGATGCCTGCCCTGCAGGGTCAGTTTGGTGCACCTCTCCATGCCCCTCTTGTCCTCTGTTAACCAAGTCCATGTCCCTATCCCATTTCCTTCCATGATCCAATGTACCATACTTGCGAACATTTTGAACTTGGTAAGAGGGAGATTTTGAAAAAAAACTGGGGTATTGATTTTCCCCTTTGAGTTACATTGAAAAAGAGGATATTGTAGACAGGCGACAGATCAAATAAAGCCCATTTGAGCTTAAAAACATTGGACGTTTCCTGGCTGAATCGGGTCTGTTGTCATGTATGGTTGTACTACCATTGCCTCTTCCTTCTGCCCACAATGGTCTATTACATTGCCACAGCCTTGAAGGAGGGTAGATTTGGTATCACAGGGGGCCCCTGGCCCGTTCTGTCCACACCTGAAGTATGAGACCCTTGTCCTTGCCCTGCCAGCCGCATTTGTAGGCCGTATTAAATTGACCAGCGGGTCCTGTGTTGCTATATAATTATCCTGAGACATCCTTACCACTCAGCCAGCATAAAACCCCTGTGTAGGCCCTTCTGTTCAATATGTAGGCCTCTTTGTTAAATTGACCATAGCTCTGCAATTTTAGTGTATAGCAGTCTGAAGGCAGGTCTGCGAGGCCTTCTGCTCCAAACTAGTAGCCCCCACCCTACACGAGTGCTCCGTGCTCGGTATCAAAGTTCAACATCCCACTGAAGCTGTCGACATACAGTAGGCTGCATCCTGGACTGGTACTTGCTTCCTGGGCAGGTTTCCCGCTTTTAAGGAAGTGGCAACCGCAGAGCGTCAAGTTAGGAGAACTGAGGAGATTTTGTACATGAATATATTGAATTCCCGTACAATACCCATTATTTTCTGCTTGCTCTATGGAACTTACGATAAGCGATTGGCCTGAGAGACTGACCTTTTCACCCAGTCCATTGTCAGCATTAAGTGGGTAAATGACGAAATGTCTGGTAAAATCTGCAGACGAAGCTTTTGGGTAGCATACGTAGGTAGATGTAGCGTGCAAAGGAGCCCACAAAATGATATAAAAAGGGAGCACCCATAGATATCGACGGACTACCTCGCCGTCTGTATGTAGGTTAACAGGCTGTGCAGGTTTTCCCCAAGAGCTGGGAGCTCTTGTCTTCCTTTGCTTGAAATGTCTTGCTCTGCTTTGCTTGAAGTATCTTATTCTATTTTACCTATATGAAATGTCATGTTATGTTTAACCATTGTTCTCTTTACTTTTGCATTTAAAAGATTTTGTATTGTAATTGCAGGAATGCTTGCTCTAAGAGTAAACGTGAGTGTTCCTAGGTAACATTTTCCTTGGTGTAACTTGTTTCTCATGATGCATTTATAGATGTGTTTTCTCTCTCTCTCTGTCAGTACATTAATTAAGATACAGAGAATATCATGACAGCTGTATGATTATCTGGATTCTGTATTTTGTACTTTATGTCTCTATTCTGCGGTTTCTTTGAAGTTGTATCTTCTCATTAAACTGCCATTGTATTCTGCCACCAATTCCATGTCTCATATGTCTGTTTTCTTCATTTTTGGAGCAAGCGTTCCTAGGCACCCCGGCTCAAATTAAGGTGCCCCTTTTGTCCCTGACTCACTCTCCTGCTCAGTTCTGTGGTGGCTCCCGGGGCTCTGGGGACCGCCTCTAGCTTCCTTGACCCGTAATAGATCTTCCCTCCAACAGCCTCTCTTGCAAGTCCTGTATTGTTGGTTTGTTGCCCCTGCCCCCCTTTCCACTGCCCTCCATAGTCTGTTGTGCTTCCACGGCCCTTCCTGCCTGCTCAGTGTGGTTAAATTGTTGCCTTTGCACTCTCCTACCTGCCTTCAATTTTCAGAGTCCGTGCCCCTGGCCTTTGCCTCTCAACAGTATCCCAATGAACAACTAGATTGCTAACATTCTATATTTATTACAAAAGTGTGGAACGCCTGACATCATCTTGATGTAATCAAAACTGTAATACCTAGAGCATTTCCTTTAGAAATTACATATATGAGAGGGTCTTATTGGCATCAAAATTATGGTTAGTGCTCTAAAAGACTAAAATAAGGACATTTTGTCTGAGTTTTCAAATAGCGACAAAGCACTTTTAAATTATTTGTTATCTTTATGTTTTTTTTATCCAGTTGACCACTTGATTAAATGTTGCACTTAGGGGAGAGGATGTGGTGTTACTTCCAGAACTGCAGACTTTGCAACTGGGGAACCAGGTTGAAGTTTCTGCTTCAGCTCGACATTCTGTGATTCTGGTCAAATCACTTAGTCTCCCCATGTCTACAACCAAAATGAATTTGTGCTTGTGTGATGTAACCAATGCTCATGTAAAGCACTCCAATACCTGACAAGTCTGCACTATATAACACTGCAAAAACACTAAATAATAAGTGTTTTGCACACTTCTGTCATTGGGCTATATTTGGGCTACATCTGGGTGATTTTGGGCTACATTTGGGCTCTTTTGTCTCCGGTGGCCATCTTGGGAGATTTATTTGTTATGAAGTTTCCTAATTTCCTCATGTACTGCAGTCTCCTCAGTAGGAAATGCTTTCAGTTTTTTACGTTGATTCCATCATGAAGGTATTCAGATATGTCACACATTTGCCATAAATTCTGAATGTTAGCACTCTAGTTGCTCATTAGATCACTGTAGTAAAACTACTGTTCACCATGGAAGTCTGCTCCTGGTATTAAAAGTGCATGTTTCAGTCTGCATGTCAGAATTTTTTAATGAAATAGAAGAGGATTTGAGAAGTCACTCAAAATGTGCCCTCATTTTCTTTCTTCAGCATTAATGATAATTTCTATGGCAAAATGAACCCCCTCATTGTGTTCCTTTTTAAATTAAATGTTTTAAGTGTTACCAGTTTATTCCAATCAAGATGGCTTCAGGTGTGCCATACTTTTGTCATAATGAAGACAGTAAGCGCTCTAGTTGTTTTTAAGAACATTCTGGGACATTCTGTCATTGGGCTATACTTGGGCTACATCTGGGTGATATTTGGGCTACATTTGGGCTCTTTTGTCTCTGGTGGCCATCTTGGGAGACTTATTTGTTATGAAGTTTCCTAATTTCCTCATTTACTGCAGTCTCCTCAGTAGGAAATACTTTCAGTTTTTTACTTTGATTCCATCAAGAAGGCATTCAGATGTGTCACACATTTGCCATAAATTCAGAATGTTAGCACTCTTTTTGCTCATTAGATCACTGTAGTAAAGCTACTGCTCACCAGGGAAAACTGCTGCTGGTATTGAAAGTGCATGTTTCAGTCTGCATGTCAGAATTTTTTAATGAAATAGAAGAGGATTTGAGAAGTCACTCAAAATGTGCCCTAATTTTCTTTCTGCAGCACTAATCATACTTTTTATGGAAAAATGAACCCCCTCATTTTGTTCCTTTTGAAATTAAATGTTTTAAGAGTTACCACTTTATTCCAAGCAAGATGGCTTCAGGTGAGCCATACGTTTATCATAGGTAGGACTGTTAGCGCTCTAGTAGTTCTTTGGAACACTCTGGGAAGCTGCAGTAGAACACAAAGGAATCAACTGACAGTCTCTGCCCTTGTTGGATGTACATGTTTTACTGAGAATGTCAGACTTCATTCTCACATGACTGAGAAAGATAATGTGAATTTACAGAAAATAAGCTCTCAGTTTAGTTTATAGATCACCTTCCAAACCTCTGTGGTAAAAGCATGAGAAAATATTTTTCTCTCAATCATGATATCCCAGCAGAAGGCTTTTTCACATGGTGAAATCACCTTAGAACATACCACAATTCCTAAAATGAGTATGGTACCATCAACAAATGATTTATAATGTAACTAAAGTCTTAAAACCTTCTATTAACTGCAATGCTTTTTAATGAGGTGCTATCATGTATATTGGTCCCAAGATGGCTGCCAACACTTCTTGGATGAAGTGCTGACAGCCAATCAGATCTCAGGATGAGATGTGTGGTTAGGCTCCGCCCACATATATATATGCTTTTAAATGCTATTTTCTCAGGAAATACTGAACAGATTTACACCAGACCTGCAAAAGGCACTTCCTTGACCTTATGGCTACCTCTCTGCCAAATTTCAAGTAATTCTGTTCAGCCGTTCGGGCTGTAGCTGTGTCTAAAGGTCCTATGGAAAAATGCATGGGAAAAACGCGTTTTGGGACCCCCCTTTTATCTCAGCCCCCGCTTGACGAATCCCCCCGAGACTTTCAGGGTAGGAGCGGAGCGTAGCGCCCCACCTATTTTGAAAAATTCGCGAGGATTCGTCGACCGGCGCCAAAGTTATTCAAAATAGAATGTTGCGGATTTCCTATGGAAACGTGGTCCTAACTATAACTACCTACTGGCGACCGCCAGTAGGATAGATATATATATATATATATATATATATATATATATATATATATTTTATTCACGGAAAAAACAAAGGTTACAGAGACGCTACAGTTAGGCTGACATTTCACTCGTACTAAATCAAAGAAATTCAGCTGTTATAATTAGCTGAGCTAACTAACTCGTGCCCCCGCAATCCACTGCTTATGACCTCACATAATACATCACGCTTGACGTTGTCAGTGACATTACTGGTGACATCTCAAATGACCACTGATGACATCATGTAGTGATGGAGTGTTTTTAGAATGTTTATGAGTGTTAAATATATATGCGAAGGTGTATTGATGAATCAGTGGGTGTATGAGTGCCTGTATGGGTGATTCAGTAGGTGCCTTACTGACTGTATTAGTGAGTGATTAGGTGTCTCAGTGAATGTATGGGTGAGTGATTAGGGGTGAGTGATTAGTGGTGATTAGGGGTTAGTGTCTAAGTGGATGTGTGGGTTGGTGAGTGGGTACATGAGTGGCTGTATGGGTGATTGATTGGTTGTCTGAGTACCTGTATGGGTGTATGAGTGTCTGTGTGGATGGGTGATGGGGTGTGTGACGGCCTGCATGGATGGGTGAGTTAGTGGCAGTATGAGTAAGTGAGTGTAATTGAAGGGCTGTATAAGTGACTGAGTGTGTGTATGGCTGTGTCGTTGAGTGAATGGATGAATCAATGGTATATGGGTGAGTATCTGGATATGTGAAATATATATAGCCTAGATTGTTGGAGTATATGAGTGACTATGTGTGACTGAGGGATTGTGATAGTGGCAGTAAGGGTTAGTGAGTGCGTGTGTAAGGGGGCTGTGTGAGTGAGTATACGTTAGTATCTGTGAGTAAGTGAATGGGTGTGCGTATAACTGTATAGGCGAGTAAATGGCTGTGTGATTGACTACAGGTGAGTGAGTAGGTGTGTGTGTAGCTCTATAAGTGACACAGTGTGTGAATGGCTGTATGAGTAGATAGATCAGTGGCTGTATTATTGAGTGAATTGGTGTAGGAGTAGCTGTATGGGTAACAATGGTTGTGAGTGTAGACCTATGAATCAGTGAGTGGAAGTGGAAGTACTAGTACAGGTGTGTCAATGGTTTTGAGAATATTAGTGTGGAAATAGGAGTGTGTGTTCTGGTGATGTCATCAGTGATGTCACTAACCATGTCATGAGTGGTGTAATATGTGAGGTCATAAGCAGTGCATTGCGGGGGAACAAGTTATAGTTAGATCAGCTAACTAGAGCTGCTGAATTTCTCTGGTTTTGTACGAGTGAAATGTCAGCCTTACTATAACGTCCCGGTAACCCTTTTTTGTCTCACATATCGCGCGTGATTAAAAAAATCTATTTTGGGCACATAACTCGTATCACTAACACACCCATTTCTCAACCATGGTGTCAGAGTATCTCCACCCTGACCCCTCATGTGGGCTTTCACACAATTTTTCAGCCCCGGGAACTGTTCCCGATAGATAAAATTGCGGCTGCAACTATCTGTTCAGGTCGCCTTCAGCCAATCAGAGCATTCCTGATTAATCATGAAACCACAGCGAAATATCCAAGGCCAGAGATATCACTATAATTTTAAAAGCTTAAATTTCTCACCATATACGTAAACGGCACTTCCTTGAACCAACATCTACGTCCCTGCCAAATTTGATGCAAGTCCGTTCAGCGGTTCGGGCTGTAGGTGTGGCTAAAGGTTCCTATGGGAATGAATATTACAAACGCACCATTATTTCGCGCCACAAATTCTCAGTCTCCACTGCATGGATCACCCCCAAACTTTCCATGACAACCAGAACCTACCTTGACACTTTTGGGGGGAAAATTTCATGACGATTGGTCAAACGATGTGCTGTCTAGACCACTGCATATTGGTCACAGCAGAGAAGCTTCAAGATCCAGGCCAAACAAATGGTGGATTGGCACTACCATCACTTCCATGACAAGTCTGTGGAAACAGCACCAGCAGGTTATTGCTACACTCTCAGACAGGTGGGGCCCATTTTCAGTTGAACTGTTTGCCTAACGCCTGGATCACAAGGCGGCCCGGTTCTTCACCTGGAAACCGGATCAGCAGGCGGTTGCAACCATGACTGGAGGCAGTAGAAGGTGTATGCCATTCCCCGTTCTCAATGAATACCTGGGAATCTGCCCAGGGCAGGAGGCAACAGGCGGAAGTTGTGCTCATCTCCTCGATTTGGAGATCTCAAGTCTGGTTTCCAGTTCTGATGGAACTTTCTTTGAATTCTCCAATTCTCCCCCTTTTTCCGATTCTTCTTCTGAACACAGACCAGACCCCCTCACCGGTTGGCAATGGAGGGTTCCCTGTCCTTGAAGGCATGGCAAATTACAGGAGATGCTGGACGATCCCAGGTCGTTCGAGACAAGCTGAGGACCTCCTGTCCACAGCTTGGACAGACAGTATGGTCAAGCTCTTCAGGTTAAACTGGATATGATGGTCACGTTGGTGTGTAGGACGGGGGATTATATCCCATGAGCGCAGATGTAGTACAGTTGCAAAATTTCTTGTCTAGCTTGGCAGAGAAGGTTCTTGCCTACCGCTCAGTTAATACTTCAGAGCTCTCCCTAGTCGGGAGTACTAGGGCTGCGAGCAAACTTGCGTGTATCATCCAATTCCTGTCGTTTTATTGATCAGAAAGTAGCGTTTTTAAGCAAAAACATTTTTATGTGCTAAATAATTTGGGGGACTTTTGAAATACAGTGATTAATTGGGAATTGAGAGCAGGCACACTGACACCTACTCACGCTGCACTATCATTCTCTTGCCTCGCCTTACCGCTTTTGTTTTGGGGAAGGCGGCGGCGGGCGCCATCTTGGGTGTGGGCTGGGGCTGCGCTCTAGTCGCGCTGGCCTCCCACCCTCCTCACGTTCTATATAATGAGTACCGTGTTCAGACGGCGCAGCGGGCTGGCGCAGCGGGCGCGCGCCGAAGCCGCGCCAAAGCCAAGCCCGTCTGCGCCCGTCCGCGGCCGGACACGGCCCAGGGCCATAACCCCTGCCCCCCGACTGATGTACTCTTCCCGGCACTTAAAAGAGTTGCATGTTGGTAAGATCTGTCCGACCTGTACTACGGCCCCCTTGAAAGATGCGATGGCCACTCGATTATTTGTGTGTCCAGGCTGTGGATATCTTCTCCCCCAATCCAGCATTCCTGCCCATTCTGGCCTACAGGATGGCAGGTCCTATGTTGTAGTGAACAGAGCTTCGCATGGATGTCGAGCTGCACTCATCAATACGCGCTCACTTCCATGTCATAGCTTTTATATCAATGAATTTATCGTTACTCATGATCTGGATCTACTGTTTGCTACTGAGACCTGGGCAGATGCCGGGTCTGGTCCGGATTTCTGTAATGCTACTCCGGTGGGGTACAGTGTTGTCAGACATGATAGGCCTGTAGGAAGAGGTGGCGGCCTTGCTATTATCTTTAAGGATAAATATCGTACCACACTTGATCCTATAAACTCGGCTAACTGCGAATCAGCCGCTTTTGCCATTAGCATTACCCCCAAGCAGGCACTAAAGGGTGTCATACTTTATCGTCCCCCTGGCCCCCGTAATTCTTTTCTTTCCTCCCTTTCTGACCTAAGTGACATTATTATATGTTCTGATACATACACTATATTGGGAGATTTTAATTTTCATTTGGAAGAGCAGGACAACTCCGATACTGCCCAACTCACAGCTGATTTTTCCAACTTAGGGTTGCACCAACTAGTCAAGGGCATTACGCATCAAGCTGGACATTCCCTTGATGGTCTATTCACGAATGACCCTGGTATATCTGTATTAGATATCATCCCAATTACTTGGTCTGACCACAGGGCCATTATCTTTCAAATAGACATACGACCTGTTGCCCCTTTAGTCTCCAGGCCGGGAACCAGAATGGGCACTCGTGCCTGGAAAACTGCAGATATGCCTCAGATGCTACATTCCCTGGCTTCCTCCCGTCCTCAGGGTGGAAATACTCCGGCACTATCGGCCTCGGCTTTTCAGGACTGGATCCGAAGCGCCGCTGACTTAGTGGCCCCAGAGAAAATTACGAAGCCCAACAGAGTATCCCCCTCGGCCCCCTGGTACAATGAAGAGCTTCGACTACATCGCCAACACTGCAGAAATCTAGAAAGGCGCTGGAGGAAGGTCTACTGCCCCATAGCCAGACAAACTTATAAAGATGCCCTTCAGATTTACAAAAAGGCAATCTTGGCCCGAAAAACCGAATTTTTCTCGGCACAAATTAAGACCGCTGCTAACTCGGCCAGAGAACTCTTCTCTGTTGTCACCAGCTTGTCTACCCACCCTGTCGGGCCTGAAGTGGAGCCCTCACAGGCTTTCTGTAACGAATTAGCAGCCTTCTTTATCACAAAGGTTGCAGATATATATGCTTCCTTTGAAGATAACTCTAGAACTGAATGTAGAGGTGGTAGCGGGAAAGAAGCATTGTCTTACTACAACCATGACCATTTTCCATGCTTTCTACCCGCCTCACATGAGGATGTGATTAAAATCGTCTCTACCATCAAATCGGGCTCCCCACTGGATCCTTGTCCCCCATCCGTGATGTCAAAACTCACAGAAGTGATTTCCGGCCCTCTCATGGAGATCTGCAATACTGCTTTTTTGACAGGCCAATTTCCAAGTATATGGAAGAACGCTGTCATAAAACCCCTCCTGAAAAAACCTTCCTTAGATCCCACAGCTGTTGTAAGCTACAGACCGATCGCGTGCCTGCCCTTTCCTGCCAAAGTATGCGAATACCTGATGAATAGACAGCTCTCAGAGTTCGTCGAGACTCACCAGCTTCTCGACGATACGCAGTTTGGGTTTAGGAAAGGGCATGGAACAGAGACTGCCTTGATAAAGGCCTCTGACGAGATCAGGGTGATCATGGACCAGGGAGGGGCGGCTGTTCTTATCCTTCTGGATCTGTCAGCAGCTTTCGACACGGTCGACCATGCCACCTTGGTCGACCGTGTCACTGTTTTGGGGATTAACGGTTGCGCCAGGGATCTTATCTCATCGTTCCTGGCAAACCGTACCCAGACAGTAAAGTTGGGAGATTTCTATTCCCCTATCTCTGCACTCCCTTGTGGAGTCCCACAAGGCTCCTCGCTAAGTCCCATGCTTTTTAATATCTATGTAGCGGACTTGGCGAGGATAATAAAGGCCTATGGGATACAGCTTACATCGTATGCAGACGATACCCAGCTGGTGCTGGGCATCCATAAGGATGGTCTCACGGTAGCAGCCAACTTTCAGAAAGCTATGCTTGAGGTTAGTAGCTGGATGGCTTTGAACTGCCTTCGCCTCAATTCGGATAAGACCGAGATCATGACCTTTGGAAGACTCTCCCCTGAATGGTCCTTTGGTTGGTGGCCAGAAAAGCTTGGCCCTCCACCTGTCCCAGTAGAAAAAACCAGAAACCTGGGAGTGATCTTTGATAATAAGTTGGTTTTCGACCTCCACACCAACAAGGTGGTGTCGTCGTCTTTCTTCATCTTGAAAAAAATCAAGAAGCTGCTGCCTTATCTCCCGCCGTCAGCTGGGAAGACCCTGGTCTCTACCCTAGTCTTCTCCAGGATAGATTATGGGAATGCACTTCTCCTTCACACCCAGAAGCGTGTCACAACGAAGCTGCAATCTATTCAGAATGCGGCTGCTAGGATTCTTCTCAACATCCCTCGTCGCAAATCTACCACTCCTGGTATTCGTCAGCTTCATTGGCTGAGAGTGGAGAGCCGCGTCAAGTTTAAGGCCCTCTGTATTGCTTATAAGGCTGTACATGGCATTGGACCTAGGTTCCTGGTTGAAGCTTTCCAGCTGTACACTCCTAGGAGGCAATTAAGATCGGCCAATAACAGTCTCCTCCCGGTGCCACGCACAAGATCGGTCACCTGGGGAGACAGGCGCTTTCTTGTGGCCACTCCAAAACTTTGGAACCTCTTGCCACTAGCCATCAAAACTGCCCCGAATCTGATGAGCTTCCGCAGGCTCTTGAAAACATGGCTGTTTAATCAGTAAGAGGATGACTTGATGATAGATTCCAGTTGCTCTACAGCGCCGAGACACCTTCGGGTATTTGTCGCGCTATAAAATTTGCGTAAATAAATAAATAAATAAATAAAATACTTTTCGTTCGGGAATTTGAGGGGCACTCTCCAATTGACCAATTGGGTTGCACCCCATCATTTGCAGACACAGAAAGATTAGATTTGCTCTACCTCCAAAACCACACTGCTTGGAGCTGTGGGGTAATAATCAGGTGCCTAACCTGTTCCTCTCTTGACAAGTAAACAGGTTCCTATCTAGGAAACAGCTTTCGGGAAAGTTGGCCATGCTCCTATGCCTCATGTCATGAAGAAGAGTATTGGATGTTCGAGCCCTGGATATTACAGGTAGAGATTTTTCCCCTGATGGGGTTACCTTTACTGTCAGTAGATAAACTAAGTCCAATATCAGGGTTATTATATACCCAGCTTTTCAGGACACTGCCAAGTTGTGCATGTTGTACAGTGCAAGAAGGCCTACGAGGAAAAAACTGAGTTGTGCCCTCTAGGCAAGCGGCAACTCCTCATAGCTCTGCGAAAACCACATAAGGCACGGTCATATTCTACTATTGCCCGCTGGGTAAGATGGATCATGCAGGAAGCGGGCAATGACTCTAAGGTGTTTGGAGCACACTCTGCAAGGGCTGTAATGGCTTCAAAGGCATTCTGGGCTGGGGGAATGTTTGGAAGACATCATGAATGCAGCAGACTGGGTCCTCATATTCCATCTTTAACAGATTCTATTTTACGCTGGTGGTGGATGAGACTTTTTTGGTGGTGAGCAACTTTAAATTAGCATAACCCTGGTCTCCAGTCCTGACATAGAATGAGAAATACTCGGGTGGAGAGAAAACCCATTTTATGCATGTATCAAAACGTTTGTAACAGTAGGCCATGCATATACCCAGGCCTAAAAATGATAAAAAGTCTGACCCTTTCTGAACCATCATGTGCTGTAGCTCACATATGACAATGGCTATGACAAGGGCCACTAAAATGATGCGATTGTACAGCTGCAGCATTTTCGCATATTTATAGATCTGTCACATAATCCATCATATGCTTTACAATCTGCAGATGTTAACCCAAAAAAAAGTTTCTATCTCAAACTGATCAAAAGTTACTAAAACCACTGTGACACGTGTTGCCATGCAGTGGAAGGCCTTTTGCAAAGGTTGACTGGCCACCCTTCTGTTGTTTGTTGGTTGCTTATTGCTATATTTGGGTGTTTAACTGGTACTAATGAAGTGCAACCAATGCCCATACAGTGTTATCAAGGTTAAAAATGAGAAACAAATGAAATAATACGATCACAAAATGTGGCATATTATGCAGCATAACTGGTCTTTTCTTGCTGCATAATTTACTTACTCCTGCCGCCTAATTTGGCCCTCCCCTGCCACATAATTCTATTGGTCCTGGCTAGGACTATCCTGCTGTCTTGTTGTAAGAAAAAAATGACTAACTATTATACAACGTCATTCTGAATAATAGCCACCTTTGTGGTAAGGATTATTAACATCGGGGAAGAGGAGCACAAATGTCTAGGCAGACGGTAAGAGACGCACCTTGAGGCAAGTGTGACTACAGGGGTCTCTCCTACTCCCTTTACATGGGGCATTTAGGCCCCTTTCTTGGGGTTCAAAGAGTACCGTAGAGTTAGAGGATGACATAGGTCACTTTATATAGTGGTAATATCTGACCAACTTTGGTAAGATAGGAGCCCAAGACTTTTCCGTCCTGATGAAAGCTACGGACCCTCAGGGCAACTTTGGCAGAAACATGTTGACGACAATGACCATGGTGGTGATGGGCTACTCCCCCATTCCCCACACCTACTTTTAATACAAAGTAAATGCCTAGCGAATAAATGTATTTCAGCTTTTACATTGGTTTTAAGATCTCTTTTTTCATGGGACCCCAATTTAGAAGTGCCTGCCTGACTCCAGCTGTAGGCCTGCTCTCTACCGAACGCGGTTTCTAGAGAGCAAGGACTGTCGATGATGAAGCATGACACCTGGTGGTGTGCGAGGACAGATCTTTACATTCTTTGAGATGCCCGGCACTTCCACCTAGTACCTTGTAACTCCTGGTCACATTCCGAATTGACTTTCATTCATTCAGCGTAGCTTCTTTGTGTGTGCAAGGATTATTAATGCCAAACTGCATTGACTGGCAACTTTAGTGGGCGAGTGAGTGAAAGCAAAGGTTAACCAATAGACTTCGTGAACACTTCTTGTGTAATGATTTGGGCTTTGGTTAAAAGTCAAAAGCTGAAACGAAGTGTAAAATCAAGTCATCAATCCTTAAAGTAAGATTAAAATGGCAACTTAGCTTGCAGTCATTTACACAATCATATGCAATCTGGTTATCACGATCACCTCAGAATCTTTCATGACATGCACTACAAGCTGAGAATATATATTGTCCACAAGAACGTTAATGAAGTGTAGGACATTTCTGCACACATGAAGTATTGGTCAGTAACAGTAATGAGTTACCAAGAAGAGGAACAATATGGTTTTTAAAATGAAACTCAAAGCACAAATTTCGGTTTCTGTAGCCTTTGTTTGAATCTTCTGTTGGTCCACACTCACCATGTGATGCTTGTTTTAATCATTGCCATATGCCTTCTATTGCTACTGTAATTGTATCCATCTGAATGTACCTGCCAAGACCTTGAAAAAGCTGCAGCGGGCACTAAGCCACGTCAATGTCACACACCTGATTTTCACGTTGGGACCTGGTAACCAACCACATTATATTTACCTTGAAGTATTTGCACTAGCTCGAGAACATGCAGAGAATTACACTGAAAATGGTTTGTATGGGGCACGAGACAATCCAGAGTTCTCCTTTCGTGTGATTTTCAAAATATTTCTGCCCTTGTGAGGCCACGCAAAGTTTCAGATCCACTTCTCACAATAAGCTCCCCCAGCCTTCTGAGGAATACTAATGCTAAGGGGAAGAACCTTCCACTAACAAAACTTCAAGCTCCTCACATCAGGTGAGTAACCACAATGCCTACCAATTACTTGCCTGCTGACTCTTCCTTGGGCTACAGCAGGTAGGACTGGAGCTCTATAAAGCCATTTGCCTCTTATACCCACGGACAGAAGTCAGTTAAACTGGTAATGCCAACCTTCCTTAAACTAAAATGGGTGCCATCAACAGAGCTGCCAAACGATGATTAAAAAAATATATAAATAAAAACAGAGGCTGCCATCAAATTCCTTTAAAAAAAGCTAGTAAAACATTTGAAGAAAGAAGAGCACTACTCTGCCACTAAATTACCATGAAACACTATACCCTACAAGGAAAACAACATTTTGAGAATGACAAGCTTTGATCCAACTACACAGGGATGTGACCGAACACCATCAGTGAAGCCTCCATGGGAATTCTACTAAGTACCAGGCATTACATTCCGCCATAGGTGTCAATAATTGAAAGCTACCACTATTCATTTTCTCTCAATTACTTCTGAGACTGTTTTGACTAAGCACTACACAAGACAGTTATATATTATGCCATACTTACTATGACTTGACAATTCTGGTGATTTAAGACTTCCAGTTTGCCATTTCTTTTCTGCCTATGAGCAGTATATTCTTAAACCTCTTAAGCTCCCCAGAACTGCCTCCAGATCCTGTACCTCTCTTAAGCAATGCACCTGTAATCTGCACACCCGGTGCAAGACGTCTTTTAGGCTTAACAGCTAGATTCTTGGCTTGATTTCCTCTCCTGCCTCACATGTGCATTGCTGTTGTGACCAAAAAGAACAAACATTTGCAATGCAATAGGTCTCGCATTTGCGAGAGTTTAAGTTATTGGCATTGTAAATGATAATGCCTTTTATTTATGTTTTAAAAACAAACACATAAATAAAAGGCATTGTCATTTACAATGCCAAGAGCTCAAACTGTTGCAAATGCGAGACCTATTGCATTGCAAATGCTGGTTTACTATAACCCCCGTCCCCTCTCCATTTCCGACCTTCTCCTCCTCTCACCCATCTCTTTCATTATTATCTCACTGCTCCTTTCACCTCCTATCCCCTTCCGGTCTTTCCCTCCAAGACTCCTCTCCCTTTCCAGTCGTCCTCCCTCTTTTCCTTTATCACTCTCCCTTCTTTTCTGTTTTTTTATCTCTTTCGATGCTACAATCACCTCCTCTCACTCTTTTTCCCGGCCCTCTCTCTCCCACAGTACTCCTCCCTCCTCTTTTTCCCGGCTCCAGCTCCCACCTCTTATGTCTCTTGAATGCCTAGATGCCTAGATTCTTCGATAGACCTTTGTTTGGGTGGACTGTAAGAGCATGTGGACGGGTCGATAGGCCTGGGTGGATGAACAAACTGCGGATGGACAGAAAGATGAGTGAACGAATTTCGGAAGAATCGAAGTGGATGGGATGAATCTGGAAGAGACCAAGACAGATGAGGGAGAGGCTGGTTGGTGGATAGATGGGCGAGTTTGGTAGGGTCAGAGAAGGAGAAGCAGGAATAGTATTGGGTTTGTTAGTGGATGAGTGGAGGATGAAGAGGAAAGGTAGTATGAATTCGAATCCACAAAAATAGTAGGATGGGGGAAGAGGTGGAAGGGCTTATTCACGGGTGGCCAGTAGAAAGATGTAGTAATGTGTTTGACTGAAAGGATGGATGGTCGCTCCCAGGGATGGGTGGATAAATTGATGGATGGATGAATGAATGAATGAACGGATGGCCGTCCCAGGGACAGATGGGTGGATGGATGGTCCCAGGGACAGATGGGTAGATGCATGGATGGATTGATAGCAAGGGTGGACGGGTGGATAAAGGACCGGCTGGTGAACAGATGGATGGATGAATAGAAGCACTGAGAGATGCAAGAGGCATTTCAGTAAATTGACAGACGTTCAGTAAATGGAAGGAGAGACACGCTGAGCTGGAAACATACGAGTTATTTGGCATGACTGAAGGTTTAAAACACTGCAGACATACGGTGTTCGCTCTGAATAAATAATACATTGGTCAGGTGGCATGCGGTGCAGAGCTGTGGTTTGTGCAGCGAAGTAGTGTCACCTCCAACACCATGGAGTGGGGTCCTACGGGGCAGTTATCCAGTGCCGAAAGTTATCTGTGACCGCGCTCTGTGTGTAACAGTGTACCGGGTTTCAAAAGGGAAAAATAAAAGGCTTGTTACATACAAACAATTCTCTGACTTCTGGAAAGGACGAAGCTCCATCCACTTCCATGTAACGAGCAAGACCCATCCCCCCCCACCATCTGTCCGTCTCAAACTGTGATGTTCATTTACTTTTTCATGCATGCAAAAAAAAAAGCATGCGTGGGTTGGCCCCCAAGTAGCTGGAAGAACTAGCCAATATTTAACTCCGATGCTTGGCCATCAGATCTTCTTTTGTTTGCCTGCAAATGAATCACGGTGCGCGCAGCCGACGCAGATTTATCGCACTCTGGAGAGGGAATGAGGCGGCCAGGGCAGGCAAAGCAAGTTCGCACCTTCCTGCGTTTGATCCCAGATTAGAGCAACAAACCTCCGCCACGCCAGGCTCCAGGGACCGGCGGCAGCCAGGGAAGGCTTCTGCGTGACTTCACTCCACCCGGCCCCAGTGAGCGCGAGGGGCCCGGCCCAGGCCGCCCAGCACTCACAGCCGGGCACGGGGGACGAGTCAGAGAGCGCACTCCGTTCACTGACGATTTCATTTTTACCTGTATGCATCTTTTGCCATACATCCGAAGGCGTAACTGAAAACACAATTACACTGACAAAACAAAAGAAACTGGAATGTTTTTAGAGATGTAACCTGAATTTGCTCAAAAGACGTGGGGGGATATATATATACACACACACATAGAAACACAAACAACGGCACGCTCACACATTTGCACACGTACACCCACACAAATTAACACACAAGGGCGCGCACTACAAGCACTTGAACGTATTCGTACGCGCTGACGCCCCTGCCCCCCCGCCTCCAGTTCTAATCTGTGCAATTTAATGTTAGAATATAGGCACAAACTGTACCCCATGCCATTTACAAATCCTACAACCAAGCACGCACAGCCACAGCATTCCCCTGCATCGCCTTAATGCAATCACTGGCCGTGCCTGTCTCCATCTTTATACTCTGACTGCTCCCCCCAGGAAGGCATGGCATGACTGTGTGTAACTCCTACCTACCCTCACACACCAACCCCGGCAAGCCACTGAAGGCCTAAACATCTACGCAGGCATACGAAAATAAGTGGTGTCACACGCCAGCATCTGGCTGCCTACTGCATCTATAGCCCGATTAGAAGAACATGGATTCCCTGAACCCCCCTCGGTTTGATTGACAGCAGACATGCCTCGCACGAGCTTTGAATGGGAAAGTTTTGCTTGTATTACAAACAGAGTTAGAAAGCGCCCGCGCTCCTGTGAGGCCTGCACAGATGCAGAATGGTTGCTCCCTGTGCTGTATGTAGGGTCTGATCCATCTGGCTCCTGCTACGGACCCAGAGCACGGAAGAAGGGGCGTGGCAAAATAAACAAGCGCAGCCACGGCGGACCGCGCGGAGGTAGGGGGGCCAGGACAGAAGAGTGACAACAAGAGAAAAGAGTGCGCAGAAAATAAAAGCACACTGCTTTAGTGAGGAGAAACGCTCCCTTTTGCCCCGCGTGGCAAGATATATAAATAAAACAAGCGCGGCCGCAGCGGACCGCGCTGAAAATAAAAATAAAAGAGTGATTGCACACTTATGAAGGAGACCGTGTCAGGCCACAAGTAAAAGATCCAGTCGGGATGGGCTGTCCTAAAAGGAGACAGGGCGGTAACCAGGAGGGACTATGAAGCCTCCTTTTCAATCGTGAGCCAGCGTTTAGCATGGAGGATGACGACAGCGAATCAAAAAGATGGGCGGGGCTTCAAGTACCCTTCCGAAAGCGTACTGATGACAATAAGCCTCACAGAGCGAGAAGCGCATGCGCGCTCCAGCGCTAGGTCTGCGAGACCTAAAAAGAAAATGAGTAAACTCCTACATTATTTTTTAAAACTATTATGCTGAATTGTGCAATATCTTTAGGTGTAAGTGGGTGTATGCACATGCACATTTTAAATCCGACTGAAACCTCACAGAACTGGTCAAAGCATCCATTTATATTTTAGAGCTTCTCATACCAAGTACCAAGTCTCTCTGTGCTGGCAAGTACAATACAAATAAAAGTGAAAATAGGAGGAGACAAGATGCATATGTAAAAAACACTAGAAAGGAAACCATATGCTACGCCCTACTCTCTTGTAACACCAATATTATAGTCTTAAAGGAAGGTTACTCACACCACTTCCAGCACTAATGGGCATAAGAGATATATATCATCAGCTCTATCTTACCTGGTGAGAGGGACGGAGAGAAAGGTGGTCTGTGTAAAGGCCACCTTTATCCAAAAGGCTCTGCTCGTCAGGGGCAAACCTAGAAAACAGCAGTAAACCCAAATGAATCAATGAGGCATGCTTTCACATAATGGTACATATAACAATTTAACATGAACATCCAATGTAATTTATTTGGCTGTAAAACAATATAGGTATGTTAGGGCTTAGTCTATAGACAAAATGAATTACATTTCAATACTTGTCTTCTCAGGTTTAATGTGTGAAAAAGTACATAGCCACAAGATTGATAACCAACTATTGGTGCCAAGTAAAATTGTTTTAACAAACAATGCTCAGCTAATCATTCCCTTTCAACAACCACTTCTAACACTTTCTGCAAAGTCTGCTTACATTTCTGTATGAAAAAAGTAATAAATAAGAGTTTAAATACTAAATCAATACAAATGCATTTAATTGTTCTCTCACTGAGGATTTCTTTGTATTTACTGAAAAACAAACTTCTAGGGTCGTGGGGGTGGATTGGGAAGGTGTTAGGATCAAAGAAGCAGTTACTGTCGAAGATTTAGAAAGAGGACAGGCGAGTGTGCTCATGATTCTCCACATTTTTCATCTAAAATGTGCAATCAGGCAAATCTAGAACTTCAAAAAATTAAACATTCACAAACAAGTAAGTTTTTTGTCAAATTATTAGGAAACAGGTCAGTCTGGCAGTCTTGTGGTAAAGAACTCTAATACAGAGATAAACTGAGACAATCTAAAAGCTTGAAAGATTAAAAGGTCACCCAACAAGCTTTTTAAAAAGTACAACTAATTGGGAGTACAGTTAACTTCAGCTGGAAACATTAATTAGTGATCATTAGAGAAAACAGCAAACGTGAAACCGAAGGATTTAATATCTTATTCTGAATTCTGGACGACTTTCTACAGTAGGAGAGAGAGGGTACTAAATGCTTTTAAGATTGATAGACTGCAGCAAAATGCAAAGGAAAGGTTCACGGGCTATAGATCTAGACAGAGGCAATTCATATAAGTACATACAGAAGAGTCAGAAGGGTGAACATATTTGTGTACAAGTCAAATAACAACGTGCAATTTCAAATAGGAGTCGAATAAGTGGGGGGCAAGGCATGAAGAGGATAGTGATATTTGTTGGTCATAAATCAAAGTCCCTTTTATTTTATGGATGGTTTATGCAAAAAATTGGGAGGAAGCGTCTCAAATTACAGGCAACCGTGACCAGGTGATAGTAGTAGAAAGAAAAAGAGTATTTGCAGGTTTGACTCTACTTTTATTTTACATTTAATTATACAGGTTGTTGGAACGACTAAGTCCTCAGCATGGTTATGGACAAGTACCCCTACACTGGGTGCCCTGTAGTCTGGATCCCCAACGCTGAGTTTTCTGGTCAAAGGCAATCTTGGATCATGCGTGTATGCCATGACATAGGCCTGTCTCACAGACTGAGGTCTTGTTGGGTCAGGAGGGGTGCCCAAAGCGCTCCCCTTACAGTGGTAGATCAATAGTAGGGAACAGGTCTTTTTTAACCTGCGTCACAGGAGTGAGGCCTACAGGCTCACTCACGATTTTAAAGTTCTGCTGCTGTGTGCTTAACTCAACCTTGGCCTACATCAGTTGGATGCAGAGCTGCAAAACACAGGAATGGTGTCTCTGGGCTGGATGGATGTGTGCCTGGGAATGCACATGGATGAAGCAGCGCTGTGCAGTGCATGCATTGTATGTGTGTGTGTGCACTGGGTAATTGTATACCTGAGAGGAATATATTACAAGGGAGATGTAGTGCTATATAATGAGTGGGCAGTGAAAGTATGTGCTGGGTGTATGTGTGCTTGTGAATGAGTGTATTGGCTGTGTGTGTGTTTGCAGTGCGCACAGAATGAATGTATGGGCTGAATGTCTATGATGGCAAAATGCATGGAGGTAACAGGATTGAATAGTGTATGTGCTATGTCCGTACACCGAGGGCAAGTATGCCCTGTAATGGTGGATGACATGGTGAATTATGGGTTCCATTTTAGGAAGCCCGGGCCTACTTGGTAAAGCCTTGAGGCACTGAGGAATCCCTTCAGACATATTTGTATATTGCTGCATTCCTGTGAGCTGGGTGAGACACACTGGAGAAAGGGAGATAAAGAGCCCCCCCAATACACGTCAAAGAGTGCTCTTTGATTCAGTGACATATCACAAGGGAATGGCCTGGACACATATCAGAAGGGAGATGGAGCAGGTATGGGAATCCTAAAGAGTATGGCTTTTGATGCACATATCACTGTGGCTGACATCCAAGTGTAAACTCTAGTCACTCCATGGCATGTGTTGTGGGAACTATCCACTTCGGAGTCCCAACAGCTGTGACAGACCACCTTGCAAGGGGAAGAAGAGAGATAAAAGTGTACACTTCAAAAGAACTAGAACCTCAACATAAAACTTCAAAGATCCAGACCCTAAATCACACTGGTGTCTGGAAATGGACTATAAGTAGAGGAGGTTGAGACCCCAAAATCTGTCATCTGCCAAGCAGCCAGGCGGGCCGTATGAGGAAGGGAAGCTCTGCAAGACCTCAGCCTGTTACCAGGACTGGGAGCCAAGGACTGCTAGTCTCCAGGCTGAGTGAGAGGAAATCACCCAGACAACCCAAGACCACCTGCTCTGGAGCACCAGCGCTTGCATGCCCTAATGGTCCCTCAATGATACAGGGCCTTCCTACTGGAGCTGGCTCACAAGATTCCCCAGGAATCTCAGACATCTGGGCCAAGACAAGACCTTTGTAAGGCTTGTCTCACACCTTGATTAGTCTAGGATCAAGAATTCCTCAGATGCATTCTGTAGGAGTTTTGTAAAACTGCCAGGTCAGTCGGAAGACATGGTAGAGGCTGAAAGCCCCCCTTAATCCCTTGCCTGTCACTGGCACACCCTTTGAATGGGAGGGCATCAACACTGTTGGGCCTACGGATCCTCAGACTGCATCAGTCAACAGGGTCATCCTGGTTCTGGCGGATGATGCCACTAGGTATCCAGATGCAATCCATCTGAGGATCATGACTGCCCGTGCAGCGGCAAAGGCCCTGATGGGGATTTTTACCCGAGTGAGTTTATCCAAGGAAGTTGTGTTGGACAGGGGCACAAACTTCATGTCTGCATAAATGCAACTAATGTGAAAGGAGTGTGGGGAAAAATACAAGTTCTCCACTTCTCACCACCCACAAACAAATGGGCTTGTTGAGAGATTCACCAAGACCCGGAAGGGCACGATAAGAGGCCTATCCAAGGCCTGAGGAGTAAGTGGGACATCCTCTTGCCATGCCTGTTGTTTGCTTACAGGTGGGTACTACAGAAGGGAGTGGTCTTAAGTCTCTTTGAGCTGCTGTATGAATATCCTGTTAGAGGATCTCTGAGTCTGGTGAAAGAAAGATGGGAGAATGCTCCCAGGAAGATTCCCCAGCATGTAGTAAGCTACATGCTGGCTTTCAGATGCCAAGTGGTTAAGTTATGTAAGCAAGCTTCTGACATCTTAGAAGTCAGTCAGGATATAATGAAATAGTAACATGATCAAAATGCTACCACTGTGGAAAGGCAGCCTGGGCAGAAAGTCTGGGTTATGGAACCTGTGGAACCCAGGGCCCTCCAGGACCATTGGACTGGGCCCGATGAGGTGATTGAGAAGAAGGGTATGGCCACCTTAAGGGGAACCTAAAGACCCCCAGGCAACTGCACAGGGTGCTCCAAATCAATCGCCTCAAAACCCACTTTGAGATCTGAGATCAACATTCTCTTTGTGAGAGATGTAGACAAGGAGGAGAGTGAACTTCTCCCTGACATCTTAGATTCCAAGGAGAAAGATGGGTCTGTGGAAGGAGTAATCCTTTCCCCCAGCCTAACTCCTGAACAGCAGAGAGACTGCCACCTAGTGTTGTGAAGTACTCCTCTCTGTTCTCCCTTATTCCTGGGACTACCCACCTGTGTACCCAGGATGTGGACAGAGGGGACAACCTCTCTATAAAGAATACATCTTGCAGGTTGACGTATAAGGTCAAGGACAGCAGTAAGAGTGAAGTCCCTAAAATGCTCGAGTTGGAGGTGATCGACCCGTAGGCACCCCCACAGGGTGCTCCATGTCAATCGCCTCAAACCCCACTTTGAGAGGTCTGAGCTCTCCATGATGTTGGTGACAGATGGAGAAGAGGAGAGTGAACCTCTCCCTGATCTCTTAGTCTGCAAGGAGAAAGATGAATCTTAAACAACAGAGGGACTACCACCAAGTATTGGGACTTCTCTCTGTTCTCTCTTATTCCTGGGACTACCCACCTGCATGCCCATGATGTGGACAAAGGGGACAACCTTCCTGCCACAAACAAATCTTACAGGTTTGTCTGGTAAGTTGAGTGCCAATGTTATTGAAGAGGTTTTCAAAATGCTGGATGATAGAACCTTCCAGTAACCCCTGGTCCAGCCCTGTGGTTCTGGTACCAAAGGCATTCTTTGTGGGTTACAGAGAGCTAAATTCCGCCACAAAGACAGATTCTCATCCCATCCTCTGGGCTGATGAGCTTATTGATAAGTTAGGGGCTGCTCAGTACTTAAGTACCTTTGATCTTACATCAGGAGACTGGCAGATCACCCTAATAGAATGTGACAAGGAGAGGCCAGCCTTCTCCACTCCAGAGGGCCACTACCAATTCTGTGTGATGCCTTTTGGACCCAGAAATGCCCCTGCCACCTTCCAGATGTTGGTGAACTAGGTTCTTGCTGGTATGGAGGCCTTCTCAGCTGCCTATCTGGATGATATAGCTGTCTTCTGTAGCAACTGGAAGAACCCCCTTATTCACCTCCAGGCTCTGCAACTGGCAGGCATGACTATCAAGGCCAGTAAGTGACAGACAGGGCATGGGTCTGTGGTGTGCTTGGGACACCTGGTGGGCAGGTTAAGGTGCAGCCCCTCCACGTCAAGATAGAGACTATCGTGGCCTTTAGCCCCCCCGACAACCCCAGACTGAGGTCAGAATATTCTTGGGCCACACTGTGTATTAACGGAAGTTAGTCAAGGGATATAGCACCATTGTTGCCCCCTTGGCAGAGCTGACCTATAAGAAGCAGCCCAGAATTCTGATTTGGACAGGGGCATGCCAAGCTCCATTTGACTCCATGAAGCAGGGCATGTGCACAGCTCCTGTGCTCAGGGCTCCTGACTGCTCTAAAGAGTTTATCATTAACAGATGTTTCAGAACATGGCATAGGGGAAGCGCTATCACAGCTAAATGAAGAGGGCCTAGAACAACCTGTAGCCTTCATCTCCAGGAGGTTTCTCCCCAGGGAACAGAGGTGGCATGCTATAGAGTGAGAAGCTTTTGCGGAGGTCTAGGCACTGAAGAAGTTGAGGTCATAGCTGTTTGACACACACTTCCTGAGTAAGCCTGTATCTTTATTTCTGGTACACATTTGTTCTACATAACAATTACCAGACTGGTAGGGATAGAACTTGACATTAAAGATTAGTTTGGGGTTTAATATTAGTTCTGATGAAAGCCTAGGACCCATAGTGGCTAATGGACGAGCTGGAATACGTGGCCTTTGGGTGGGATGTATGCATAATAATATCTGTGAACATCAATATATACTTTAAAATCTACTAAGGGCACCCAAAATAAGCGGAAATTGGGGTAAAATGTATGTATTTTTAGCTCATTCAACCCGGTTAGGAAATACTAAAAGTGCTCCCCTGGATATGGTTGAGCCCAGAATGAGACCAGATGATGAAGCATTTCACTAATAGAATGGGTGAGGGTCTTCAAGAAAAAAAAGAAGTGTGTTGTGTACCATTTCCAGGCCAGGGGCATCACTTCATTGGGTTATAGGATACTCTTATGTTTATGATACAATAAGGGTGACAGTATCCTCTTTTCCGTATTGAAAATCTCTCTCTCGCTCGCTCCACAAGGTAATATTACTTGGGAAAATTTTGATTTGAGTATTCAAGGGAACAATCAATAGAGATGCTCTGACACCTGACCACAAAGCAAACAGAATTTAAAGCTTTACTTGGCAATGAAGCCAAAAAACCTTTCCTCTGTAAACTGAGGCACCTTGAGGAGGCAGGTGGCAAACCTAGCTTTTGGCATAGCTACAAGAGAGGGGAAGATGCTGATTGATACATGAAATAGGAGCCAATCTGGGAACAGCATAAAAGAGACAAACCGAATGCACCAAGTTTTGCTGAGCATCTCAAATGGGTATATACAAACCAGGATTTTGTGAAAGATCTTCCCATGCTGACACAACTGCACCCAATAAACATCTAAACCTTTCTGTAGAATAGGCCGTCTGCAAAGTAGCAAGAGTTTGCCGGCAGATGGGAGGCCGGTGAAGGAATCAGCTAGGCTACCGCGGTTTGAGAGTGGGTGTGTACGTCTTGCGGCAAAGGTTCACGGCAATTTGCTAGGGGCAGGGCAGTTAACAGTGATACAGAGCATCTTGCAGCCTATGAGGCAGAAGTGTGGCTGACCGGAGTCGGGTAAATATTGTAAGTAAAGATGTACGTATGGTAATACTTATTGGCAACATATTTAGTGCTTATGGCGCTTTGCATAGGTAGCTGTGAGGTAAAAGTATGCAATTATATGGGTGCAGGGTAGAGTGGGAGAAGGGGGATGGGGGATAAGGGCAAACAGTGGGAAACTTTCATAAACAAGACAAGCCCGGTGGAGCATGACATTCCAGGCGGGGGAGCGGACCCTTTGAAGTGCTCCCAAAAGGCGGATTGCATGGCGGCACGATGCGCGTGATTGTGCACGTGCTAGCCATGCAATCCGCTTTTTGGGAGCACTTTTCAAACCCGCTTTCTATAGTCTCGCTTTGCGATCGCTTATGCGATAGCAAGGTCGAGACCTAAAAACCACTGCTTACTTCTGAAACCATGACCCTTTACATAGCTCCTATGGCCAAGAGAGCTGTAACTTCCTCTTGGGGCAATTTCAGATGATCCTCCCTCAGCGTTCCTGATTTGGCAGAATAGGAGGAGGAAAAGACAGTAAAGGCAGAGAACAGGCCTCCTAAACGATCTGCAAGACCCACTAGTATGATGTTATGGATCTCCAGTGGGGGAGATGGTGATGAAATCTCCCACCAACTGGGGTAGAATAGTCTTGCAGATTCAGACTAGGGAGTGCTTGAAGGCTGCGGCTTCCGGGGGCAGGGTGGCAGATGACTTCTGGCCTCCATTCCAGGAACGAAATGCTCTGCGTGCACGTCTTTGCATGGCTTGGTCAGTCTGTGCAGGACAGTGGCTGGCTTAGGGCTGACGCAGCTGGAAACCCTTTCTGTTACCACGACAGGAAGACTGGCCACGAGTAGTAGAGGAGAGGCTCAAGGATCAGGCCGTAGCGCATGAGTCCTTGAACCTGACCAGGGCCAAATCTGCCCTTTCCCCAAAAAGACAGGTTCCATCAAAGGGCATGTCCATCAGATTGGCCTGGACATCGCATGAGAAGACAGTTGTCCTAAGCCAGGCGTGGCGTCTTAAAGCCACTGTCGATAAAATCGATCTGCCCAGCAAATCACTCGTATTTAGGCCACACCGAATGGTGAATTTTGCTGCATCTCTCCCATCATTGACTGCTTGGGAGAGCACCGCCCGAGCCTCCTCTGGGACTTTTGGCAGCACTTGCACAACCATCTCCCAAAGGGAAGAAACAGCCCAATAAGCATGCAGTATTCACCAACACCACCACCAGGCTGGAGGAAGAAAACGATTTCTTTCCAAATGCATCCAACGTTTTGGATTCCCGGTCAGGAGGGGAGGAATGGAACGCACCCTCGGAAGTAGAGGCCTGCATCACCAAACTCTCTGGTGTGGGGTGTTGGCTGAGGAACTTTGTATCACCCAGAGCTGGGCAATGGCGGCGTGCAACCGTCCTATTCACAGGGTCTCTGTGATAGGCTTGGACCATGTGACTAGAATAGACCTTTCTGTAGAATAGGCCGTCTGCAAGTGCCTTAATAAAGGGCAAAGAGGTTTGGAAGTGGAAGTCCGAGACTGAAGCACTTTGGTCAGGAGATTAGTCCTGACCTGCACGGAGTTTAGTTATAGTCCAAGGACCTTAGCTGCCCTTTTTACCACCATGCAAAGGATGCCCCCTCCTCCGTAACCACTGTTGGTGGAGAGAGCATGCCAGTATCTGGAGAAGTGACCAGTCCACTGGCTTCCACAAGTTCCCCATACCTGGCCAACTGCTCCGCAGAGTCATCCTGGTGTTCCTGAAGACCCATAGAGCCCTCCCGTTCCTCTTGTGAGCCTAGCACATCCCCAAAGTGTTCAGGCGACAACATAGAACACCTGGGTTTAATCTACGTTGTTCCGACTGTGTTGTCCGGGATGAGGATAGAACTGGCACCGCTGATGGGCACTGGTAGCACCGATGGGCACCGGTAGCGCCGCAGGCAACTACTTCGGGTCCAACACTAGAGGAGGTCGCGTTGGTACGACCGGCGTCAATCTGGATCGCATCCATGAGGCCCCACGGCGCAATGGCCAGAGCAGTCTATGTCGAACCAGATAGGTCCTCTTCTGACCCGCGTGGGGCCCCAGGGCTCACCAGCAGGGTTAACCCGGTCAAATACGTGGCACATGGCCACGTAAAATTATTTTATCTCAGCGGGGGTCGCTACGGCTTCCGGAAAGGGAGAGAGGTGCGAAGTCGACCCAGGCTCCATGGAACCATGCCTAGAGCGTCAGTGCTCCTTACCTTGCTTGTCGATGGATGACAGCCGAGGTGAAGATTAAGTCCGCTTGGACTTCTTCTTATGCCTCTTCCCAGAGTGAGACAAAGAGGACTTAGAGCTCCAGAAGTGGACCCGCGACCTCCTATTCCTGGACCGGGACCCTCCGCGGAGTCTCACTCGACTATGTCGACTGCTGGACCGCAAGGAGCTTCATCGCCCGCGGTCTCAAGGCCTTAAGAGCCATGGCTCAGCAGTCTGAGCACAACTCCGAGTCATGGTCGCAATCGAGACACCAAAGACAGGCGAGGTGGGGATCGGTAACAAATATCATGCAGTGGCAGGCACCACACGGCTTGAAACCGGTCTTCTTGAAGACATCCCTCGCACGCAAAGTTGAAAAAAATGTACGAATTCGACGAAAATCGAGAAAAACGCTGTCAAAAAGCAACAGAGGGGTAGCTCTTCCGGGATCGGCACTTAACTGCCACGGAAAGAAAAGAACGGCTAATAGAGCATAATCAATATGGATCCAGAGGATACCTATAAAGATATTGCCTTCCTTTCTATACCATAAGAACAATAAAGGTTTCCTGCATTAACCATCTTGCCTGATGCCATTATGCATGCATAAATGTAAAACAGTATTTCAAGAACAGGCCTTATAGAGGTAGATACTATGAAATTAAAGCATTCTTTGATGAATAACTATTAAGAGCCTTTGATAATGGAATAATATTAATCAGATAGTTTCATGCAGAGGATGAGGCGGGTCACATACGTTTGAGCTTTCTGGAGTTCAAGAGAATGTTAAGTTACATTTGTTGAAGCAACAGTCTAACCATGGTACTGAAACTCGAAGGACTAGTTAGGGAATAGCAAATGAAGAAAAGTTCATTCCCAGTTCAAGCATAAAACAAGCATTTGCAATGCAATAGGTCTCGCTTACAAGAGTTTGAGCTATTGACAATGTAAATAACAATGCCTTTTATTTTTGTTTTCATTTTAAAACATAAATAAAAGGCATTGTCATTTACAATGCCTATAGCTAAAATCCGGGTACATGCGAGACCTATTGCATTGGAAATGCTTGTTATTATTTGGATCATCCCAGCCATAGCCTAAGTGACTATGCTCTAGGCAGGCACAGAGGTGGGAATTCGAAAAGATTTAAAATGCACGCGCTGTGCACTTCCAGACTCGACATTGCAAAACGTTGATGGCCGCCAATAGTGTGCACCGTCCTTTCTCTGCACCCTGTAACTGTAACACGCAGTTATGTACACAGTTTCTCCACTACGCATGTAACGTTGACTGCTGCGGTTACATGTAATTTATCCTACGCCCGAGGCCCGACCCGCTGCTGGCATCCTGTAGAGAACCGTTGCACTCCATTTCGTTTCACACTCAGCGTAGATATTCATCTTTCCACTACACCGCTTGCAAAACCGATATTCGCCATGGTTCGGGCACTACAATTTAATTTTAATACGGGCTGCCTCGGGTTTTTGTCACGTACTGCCTGTCTTTCAATACACAGAATCCATCAAACACACTTTCTAGGAAGATATACGTGCCAAACGCCATGCTCAGACACGACTAGGCTGCTGTTAGAAGGAGAGGATAGGGGAGGATGGACTCTAAACCCTTACCCTGTAAATTTTCATCCTGTGACATTGGCCCTTCGCTTTGCGACATGCTGCTGTCCCGTCTCGAGCGCTCTCCTTCGGCTACTTGTCCCGCTGCTCCTAGCACGACCTTTAAGTTCTTTACGTCTGTGTCTGCCAACGAAGCTGCCTCTGTTGTTATTGTCTGCACTGCAATTTACTGCGACGACGCGTGTCCAGGCTGTGACTTGATTGGCTCTTCATGGATTCCGCCTACCCGGCCGTAACAACAGACGAGCGCAGCAACGCGGATCTGGGAAGTTAAGTGGAAAAAATGGACCGGATTTCTTGATGTTTTGTGACACGGAGGATAATGGGAGCGTTATATATCAATATATGTTCAAAAATAAAAGATGATTGAAAAATTAAATACGAGTGGGCTATTTTCTGAGTATTGAACAATGTTTCTACTAGCATATAACAAGAAATGTTCCGTCACAATATGGCCGCAACTCTAAAGTCTTCATAGTAATGAACTTCGGACAGATCTATTCACAGCTTTCAATGTTTCTCCGTAGGGTGGCGTCACAGAGGATGCAACAGCAGTTCGTCTGCAGTTCATAGCACACGAAACATGATTTCTGTTGGCCTCTCGTTCTTCCAGGGAATCGGCCCGAATATGCCTTTCACTTAGACCTATTGTTACCGTTTGTTACTTCAGTATACTAGAAGGAGGATATCACGTCGGCAACTCTGGGATGCCATTTATTCCGTGATTTTTAGAGATGGCACGAAACAGGGATGGATTGGGATCAAAAATATGCCCGGGAACGCTAAGAAAAAGTGGCCCATATGTGCGGATTTCGCCTTTTCTCAAAACACTGCTGCAATATGTTAAGTATTATGGAAATGAGGGGAAGTGGTTCTCTAAAAGAGGCACGCTTTCTTAACTCCACCGAGATAAAAAACAAGGGAGCAGGACATGTGATCACGCCGTGTGCCAGACGCGTGCATGTCTCTTAAACAAGCGTGCGGTGGGAGCGCGCGGTGGCAGTGTGTGAGCACGGAGAGGAGACGCCATGCGCGTGCACATCACCTGTCCGTGCGCGCACATGGTTTGTCTCCCTTCGCGCACCAAACCCACAACAATAGTCTCGCCAAGGGGAAGCAGCGCATGCGCTGCATTCGCTAGGCGAGACCTAAAAAGGCTAGGATCTAGTAACCCCTGTGAACTATACCTTGTGTGTGAAAAAGGCAAGGAGGAGAGTCTCCTAAAGATTAAAGCCAGTTACACAGGAGAGATGATGTTTAAAAAGGGCTTGACTAGAACTGAATGTCTAACAATTGAACTGTTCAGATGTAAAACAGCCCTTGGTGCATCTTATTGGAGGCATAAGGAATCATTCAAACAGTCAAAACAAAGACGTTAAGACTAAAATACTGTTGTGTGTTGAGCCTATGTCATGGAATTGATTTTTGTAAAGTACAAACTGATGCCTGCAAGCAGGTGCCCAAGTGTTGTGAAGGAAGACCAGAATCTATTAGAGAAAGGAAGCATTAAGGCTGAATAAACAACCTGTATTTGAGTTTCTATTTGAATGAATTGAAGTAGGGTGAACTTTTAGTTCTAGTGGAGTGCATTTCACAATTTAGAAGGCAAGTAGGAAAAACAAATATCACCAGAGCTCGAGTTGGATGTGCAGTACCATTAGTAGAAAGGAATTTATTTTCAAATCAGCGGATTCTGATTATTAAGAGCTTACTACACAAAAGAAAAGAGCTTGAAATTTGGCCCTTTTCGTGATGGGGAGCCAATGTTGATTTTTTTTTAGATGCGAGACCTAAGTTCGTGGGGGAGTTTCAGCATTCTGAATGATGTTTAGCCCCTGAAGTAAGCAAGCCAGGCAACTCAAATAGAGCAAGTTTCCATAATCGGATATGGTTTACGTGTTAGAGCAGTGATCAGCAAGGGAGCAATGGTACAATGTTCTTAAACATTTTGATTACAGAAAAGTAACAACCAGCAACTTGATTGATTTGCTGTGCAAAACAGAGAGAGGACTTAAACAAAGTTCAGATTCCTGGCAGCAATGACACGACAACGAGGGAAGCATAAGAAGGAGCAAAAGGATTTTGAAGAGATGTGATTGGTAATATCACAAGCCGATGATTTACGCGTGCTGGACCAAAGAAGTCAGTGGCTAAAAGATGCTGAAGCAGAGAACCTTTCTGTATGCATTCAATAAAATAAGCATAATTGTCATAACACGTCAAAGAAAGGCAAACTACAAAACAAAAACTTATAGACTGGTCCTGAATCAGAATTTCACCATTTCAATTGGCCATAACATGCAATATACTATTTTGAGTCATTATTGCCTGGCTGATGATTTTTCTTGAAGCAAGAAATGACATCACCAAATAATTGTTAGAAATGGATTACACTGTAAATTTACTAGACTTTACATGGAAATAGCAAGTCATTCTAGTAAGAGCATCTAAATGTTAATTTTGAAGGTTCTCCACTGTGCATTTTCACATTTACACAATGTATCCAACTAACCAGCAAAAGTTATATTTATTTTAGTTCGCTATAAAAAGATTTTGAAAAAGTCATACATAATTTGGAGATGTAACATCATAAGAGGCAAACCCGAAAGACTACCATGTAAAGGTACAAGCTATTGTACTGAGTACACTTACAGTCATTCTAGTGCCTTCCACAAATCTAAATTTTATTTCACTAAGCACACCAAATCAGCAAAAAATTTGGTTTGACATACAATCATAAAACTGGATTTTGTTAAATCAACAATGGTTTGTGAAAGTTGAAAGAATATGTGTTTTCTTACATTTTTAATATTTGGTCTGAACTATGCTACTGAATAAGTCAATTTCCCACCAAGCTAGGATCTATGATCTTAAAATCAACCAGACAGTACGATTGTTCAGAGTTCTCAGTTCCTAATTCCCAATTCCAGAGCTCATTCCCAAAAACACAACTATCGCATACAACAACCCAAATGTATGGTCACCTGGTCTCCCACAGCCCCCAGCCTCCGGAAAGTCAAGTCATGCTATGCGTGAAGAATCAATTAGTAAACTGACAAAAAACAAGGAACTGTTTGTGTATGATTTTCCCGTTTTCACCTTTTGAGTGTTGAGAATGAATAGTTAATGTGCTCCACATTATAAAGTAGGCAATACAGAGATCTGAAGAGGAGGGTTCGGTCAGTCTTTTCCAAATCGCCAACACTGCTGTTTGTAAATTTAAAAAATGATATGAACTTAATGTATTTTACCTTTGCTAACTGCTGCTAAATTTAATCTGTTCATGAATCTGACTTGCACTAAAATATTTTTTACTGCTTGCTCCTGTTTTAAATTTGCACAATGCACTTTAATTTACTGCACAGAAAGCTTCTTTTAAATCGTGCAGCGATTATTAAAAAGGAATTTATTGTGAGGGAAATTCAGGCGTGTAGAGGGCAGGGAACTCGGTGAGAATGGGGAAGTGACTACGGAAGGAGAGGTGTCGGAACACGGAGCGGCGCCATTTTGGGCAAGATGCGTTCTAGTGCTCAAAGCGGCCTGCAGGAGGAGTCGTCCACTCCTATATATTTTTATGGCCTCAGTGCAGACGCCCCCAAGGCAAGCCCGGCTGCACCCGTTGACGCCCTGACCACGGCCAGCACCAGCCATTATGCCAGGTTGGCAAAAAAGGGCTATCCCAAACAAACTTACATGGCATCTGAACTGAGAGGTGGGAGGGGGGACTCTAAAATGTGCAGCCCTTTAATTTTAGATTGTGTGGTTCCTATTTCCTGGCTACCTCCCGTAACTTGAAGTTCAAGAGCATGAGTGGCCCAACCGGGACTCAGGTGGGATTCAAGGCCGTGCTGATCAACATACGCTCCCTACATAAACGTGCCTCTGACATGTACAACTTGCTAGGTGAGAATAAATTGGATGCTCTTTTTATTACAAACCTAGATGAGCGAGGACTCTTGCCCAAATTTGCAGCGTGCCATTTCATATTAGATATATATCTATATATATATATAGATATAGATATATATATATTACCTACTGGCGGTCGCCAGTAGGTAGTTATAGTTAGGACCCCTTTTCCATAGGAAATCCGCAACATTCTATTTGGAATAACTTTGGCGCCGGTCGACGAATGTTCGCGAATTTCTCAAAATAGGTGGGGCGCTACGCTCCGCTCCTACCCTGAAAGTCTCGGGGGGATTCGTCAAGCGGGAGCTGAGATAAAAGGGGGGTCCCAAAACGCGTTTTTCCCATGCATTTTGCCATAGGACCTTTAGACAGGGCTACAGCCCGAACGGCTGAACAGAATTACTGGAAATTTGGCAGAGAGGTAGTCCCCAGGTCAAGGAAGTGCCTTTTGTAGGTTTGGTGTAAATCTGTTCTGTAGATTCTGAGAAAATAGCCTTTAAATCAATATATATATATAAGCGCGCTCCGTGCGCGCTGGGTGCGCGCACCTCGCCGTGCGCGAGCGCAATTCTGATTGGTTGTTAGATCTTAGTAAACATTCGAATCGGTGGAAATCAGGAAGCGGCGGCCGCCATTTTGTCAATCGCATAAAGAGGGGGTGATAAACAAAGGGGGAGAACTTGAAAAGGGGGCAGAGTGGGTAGAAATAGACCCAGTAGGCATTGTAAGGGGGTTAAAGTAGGACCTTGTAGGGCAAAAAAAAAAGGTTAATATTTTGTAAAAAAATATCGCCGAGTGCGCGCACCCAGCGCGCACCCGAAAAAAAACTTAATAAAACAAAATAAAAAAAAAACGCATTTAAGCGAGTGGGGTTTTGAGGTTTGTACTTCTGTACAATCACATTTTCAATTTTTAATTGTAGTCTCTCAAAAAAAAAAAATAAAAAAAAAACATGGGTGCGCGCACCTCAAAAAAATTTCAAAAAAAAATTCTAAAAACAAAATTTGTTTGATTAAGTTTATAAGTGGCTCTTTAAAAGAGCCCTTGAGTTAATGGAGGGAAACAGGAAGAGAAAAACGCAAAAAAAGAAAAAACATCTATGGCCTAGTGCACGTATGCGCATCAAATTTTCTCTGAAGGAGATCAAGACTGGTCTCCCCCACAGAAATAAGAGAACCGCAATCAGTGCACCGTGTAGACAACCTCGCCAAACAAGGTGGACCAACAAGAGGTAAAGAAACAGGTGAAGGCACCATCGCAGCTGAAGTGCTCCCCTGAGCTGCCGAAGATGTGCTCGGCTGAGCTGCTGCTGATGTCGTCGGCTGAGCAGGTGGAGGGTTTTCTCCAGAAGCTCGACGATAAGATACTGGATGCATTTTGTAAACATGTCTCAACATAGTGTGAATGCTAAAAGAATATTTCTTGTTAGGATTCCCACGAGATAAGACTTTTTTACAAAGTACACATGTAACTTTCGGTGCATTTACCTTTTTCTCATTCTCTGGAAAAGTGAAAAACTGCCATATAAAGCTGTCTTTCTGCTTCCTGTTCCTCTGCCTCTCAAGAGTGTCCTGCTCACTGTCTGAAGTAGGTTGCTGTTCAGCCATTGTCTCTCAACAACAGAATAGCTCCTTCTCCAAAGGAATCAGAACTAATAATGAGGGGAGTAGGTGTGGTTTGGGAAGAATCTGGAACAGAAAGTACTTCAAACCAATCAAAAGTGAAGATTCTTGATCACATGACTTGCCATGAGGGGATTGGGTGTGGTATTGATACAATTAGAAACTGAAAGTAATGATAACCAATAAGAAATATTGTTTTATTATGTATAAACCCGAGGTGCGCGCACTGCGCAAGCTCCGTGCGCGCACCCCGCGATGACGTATGCACGAACGCGTAAACGCGAAGGTGCATACGTCATATACGCGTACCTAGCGCGCATACGTTGAACACGCGTATACGCGACCGTTATTGCGCATAATTTTAGCGTATGCGGAAGTAAACCGCGTCGAGGGCGTAGGACGCATGCGTACGTACGTACGCATGCATACGTACTGGGTGCGCGCTCCCAGCGCGCACCATTAAGTATATTTGCGTACGTAAATAACGTACGCCGGAATTCATAAAAAAGTTACGAAATAGTACTAGGTGCGCGCTCAGAGCGCGCACCCCAAGAATTTATAAAAAAAAAAAAAGTGGACATAAAATAATTTAAAAAATTAAATAAAAAAAAATATCCAAATTGAATTTTTAAAAAAAATTATTTATAAAAAAATACAGATAATATATAAATGAATATAAAGTAATTTTATTTAAATAAAAAAAAATATCTTTAATTAAAAATACATAACTTAGCATATAAAAAACCATACAAATTCTCTGAAAAAACCAAAGGTTTCAAAAACGATATAGTTAGGGATTAGCATTTAAAAAACCTTGCAAATTCACTGAAAAAACCATAGGTTTCACACACGTTATAGTTAGGAATTAGCATTTAAAAAACCTTGCAAATTCACTGAAAAAACCATGGGTTTCACACACGTTATAGTTAGGAATTAGCATTTAAAAAACCTTAGAAATTCAGTGAAAAAACCATAGGTTTAACACATGTTATAGTTAGCTGGACATTTTACTCGTAAAAAACCAATGAAATTCCCCCGTTATAGTTAGTTCAGCTAACTATAACTCGCGCGCCCGCAATGCACTGCTGATGACGTCACATATTACATCACTCATGACATGGTCAGTGACATCACTCATGACATCACTGATGACATCTCAAATGACATCACTGATGACATCACTGATGACATCATCCTTGAGATAGAGTGGCAGAGCTCCTCTTCCCCTAATATAACCTTTGATACACACACTCAAAAATACAAACTAACATTTTCAAAACAATGGACATACCAATACCAATTACAACAACCTCTTCAGTAATTCTAAGATTCACATACACATCCACTCATTCACCAACAGTCCTATACAGTCACTCATACATGTACTCACTCATCATATGTACTCATACACCTATACACCCTGTTACACAATGCCACTCATCCATGGAGTTACTCACACACATAGTCACTCATGCTAATAAAGAATCAAACATCCATTTACTTAAATATACAGTTATACACACACCACCACACTTACTTTTACGGAAACTTACACATACTTACTCTTTTAAACAATCACTTATAGAACCACATACTTATTCATTCAGGAACTCTTTCAATCTCTCACTCTCACATATACTCACTTATATACACCAATAGTCACATATACTAGTTTAAAACATATGTAGTTACTCATAAAGACACTATAGAGACAGTCAATCACTCACTAACACACCCATACACACACTCATGCACCCATAGAGTCCTGCACACATGCTGACTTCAACACATACAAAGACTGAGTCATTCATTCATGCACCTATGCACTACGTAATACCCCCCACCAAACCATACAGACATCAGACACTGATACTCAAAAAACCAACAAATAACCTATATAGACACTCATGTAGCTACTCACCAACCCATGCAGCCACTTATACACAAAGAGAGAGACTGATACAGATATTTAAATATTTAAACATTACTCACTAAGCCATGTATTCACTATGATACACTTAATCAGTCAGTTACACAATCAATTTTTCAAATAAAAATCATCCATTTAGACACTTATATACCCATTTATTCTTCCATCGACCTTGAGATATACATATATAAAACATATGTAATTTTCAGAAAAACACACATTCACTGGATGATGTCATCAGTGATATCAGTGATGTCATTTGAGATGTCATCAGTGATGTCATGAGTGATGTCACTGACCATGTCATGAGTGATGTAATATGTGACGTCATCAGCAGTGCATTGCGGGCGCGCGAGTTATAGTTAGCTGAACTAACTATAACGGGGGAATTTCATTGGTTTTTTACGAGTAAAATGTCCAGCTAACTATAACATGTGTTAAACCTATGGTTTTTTCACTGAATTTCTAAGGTTTTTTAAATGCTAATTCCTAACTATAACGTGTGTGAAACCCATGGTTTTTTCAGTGAATATATATATATAGATAGATAGATATAGATATATATATATATATATATTATCTACTGGCGGTCGCCAGTAGATAGTTATAGTTAGGACCGTGTTTCCATAGGAAATCCGCAACATTCTATTTGGAATAACTTTGGCGCCGGTTGACGAATCCTCGCGAAATTTTCAAAATAGGTGGGGCGCTCCGCTCCTACCCTGAAAGTCTCGGGGGGGATTCGTCAAGCGGGGGCTGAGAAAAAAGGGGGGTCCCAAAACGCATTTTCCCCATACCATTTTCCATAGGGACCTTTAGTCCAAGGTACAGCCCGAACGGCTCAACAGAATTACTTGAAATTTGGCAGAGAGGTAGTCCTCTGCTCAGGGAAGTGCCTTTTGCAGGTCTGGTGTCAATCTGTTCAGTAGTTCCTGAGAAAATCAAAAGTAAAATCATATATATATGTGGGCGGAGCCGAACCACACATCTCATCCTGAGATCTGATTGGCTGTCAGCACTTCATCCAAGAAGTGTTGGCAGCCATCTTGGGACCAATATACATGATAGCACCTCATTAAAAAGCATTGCAGTAAATAGAAGGTTTTAAGACTTTAGTTACATTATAAATCATTTGTTGATGGTACCATACTCATTTTAGGAATTGTGGTATATTCTAAGGTGATTTCACCATGTGAAAAAGCCTTCTACTGGGATATCATGATTGAGAGAAAACTATTTTCTCATGCTTTTCCCACAGAGGTTTGGAAGGTGATCTATAAGCTAAACTGAGAGCTTATTTTCTGTAAATTCACATTATCTTTCTCAGTCATGCGAGAATGAAGTCTGACATTCTCAGTAAAACATGTACATCCAACAAGGGCAGAGACTGTCAGTTGATTCCTTTGTGTTCTACTGCAGCTTCCCAGAGTGTTCCAAAGAACAACTAGAGCGCTAACAGTCCTACTTATGATAAACGTATGGCACACCTGAAGCCATCTTGCTTGGATTAAAGTGGTAACTCTTAAAACATTTAATTTAAAAAAGGAACAAAATGAGGGGGTTCATTTTGCCATAGAAAGTATGATTAGTGCTGCAGAAAGAAAAACTAGGGCACATTTTGACTTCTGAAATCCTCTTTTATTTCATTAAAAAATTCTGACATGCAGACTGAAACATGCACTTTCAATACCAGCAGCAGTTTTCCCTGGTGAGCAGTAGCTTTACTACAGTGATCTAATGAGCAAAAAGAGTGCTAACATTCTGAATTTATGGCAAATGTGTGACACATCTCAATGCCTTCTTGATGGAATCAAAGTAAAAAACTGAAAGTATTTCCTACTGAGGAGACTGCAGTAAATGAGAAAATTAGGAAACTTCATAACAAATAAGTCTCCCAAGATGGCCACCAGAGACAAAAGAGCCCAAATGTAGCCCAAATATCACCCAGATGTAGCCCAATTATAGCCCAATGACAGAATGTCCCAGAGTGTTCTTAAAAACAACTAGAGCACTTACTGTCTTCATTATGACAAAAGTATGGCACACCTGAAGCCATCTTGATTGGAATAAACTGGTAACACTTAAAACATTTAATTTAAAAAGGAACACAATGAGGGGGTTCATTTTGACATAGAAATTATGATTAATGCTGAAGAAAGAAAATGAGGGCACATTTTGAGTGACTTCTGAAATCCTCTTCTATTTCATTAAAAAATTCTGACATGCAGACTGAAACATGCACTTTTAATACCAGGAGCAGACTTCCATGGTGAACAGTAGTTTTACTACAGTGATCTAATGAGCAACTAGAGTGCTAACTTTCAGAATTTATGGCAAATGTGTGACATATCTGAATACCTTCATGATGGAATCAAAGTAAAAAACTGAAAGCATTTCCTACTGAGGAGACTGCAGTACATGAGGAAATTAGGAAACTTCATAACAAATAAATCTCCCAAGATGGCCACCGGAGAAAAAAGAGCCCAAATGTAGCCCAAAATCACCCAGATGTAGCCCAAATATAGCCCAATGACAGAAGTGTGCAAAACACTTATTATTTTGTGTTTTTGCAGTGTTATATAGTGCAGACTTGTCAGGTATTGGAGTGCTTTACATGAGCATTGGTTACATCACACAAGAACAAATTCATTTTGGTTGTAGACATGGGGAGATTAAGTGATTTGCCCAGAATCACAGAATGTCGAGCTGAAGCAGAAACTCCAACCTGGTTCCCCAGTTGCAAAGTCTGCAGTTCTGGAAGTAACACCACATCCTCTCCCCTAAGTGCAACATTTAATCAAGTGGTCAACTGGATAAAAAAACATAAAGATAACAAATAATTTAAAAGTGCTTTGTCGCTATTTGAAAACTCAGAATATATGTCCTTATTTTAGTCTTTTAGAGCACTAACCATAATTTTGATGCCAATAAGACCCTCTCATATATGTAATTTCTATAGAAAATGCTCTAGGTATTACAGTTTTGATTACATCAAGATGACGTCAGGCGTTCCACACTTTTGTAATAAATATAGAATGTTAGCAATCTAGTTGTTCATTAGGATACTGTTGAGAGGCAGAGGCCAGGGGCACGGACTCTGAAAATTGAAGGCAGGTAGGAGGGTGCAAAGGCAACAATTTAACCACACTGAGCAGGCAGGAAGGGCCGTGGCAGCACAACAGACTATGGAGGACAGTGGAAAGGGGAGCAGGGGCAACAAACCAACAATAAAGGACTTGCAAGAGAGGCTGTGGCAATGTAATAGACCATTGTGGGCAGAAGGAAGAGGCAATGGTAGTACAACCATACATGCCAACAGACCCGATTCAGCCAGGAAACGTCCAATGTTTGTAAGCTCAAATGGGCTTTATTTGATCTGTCTCCTGTCTACAATCTCCACTTTTTCAATGTAACTCAAAGGGGAAAATCAATACCCCAGTTTTTTTTCAAAATCTCCCTCTTACCAAGTTCAAAATGTTCGCAAGTATGGTACATTGGATCATGGAAGGAAATGGGGTAGGGACATGGACTTGGATAACAGAGGACAGGAGGGACATGGAGAGGTGCACCAAACTGACCCTGCAGGGCAGGCATCAGGGTTTGCAGCAGCACAACACACCACACAGGGCATGCGGGACGGGAGTGCAGCACAACAATCCATAGAAAGCAAGAGGGAGGGGACAGGACCATGCACATGGACAACAGAGAACAGAGGGGCAAGAGGCAATGGTAGCTAGCTGACCATAATGGACAGACAGGAGAGAAAGCTGCAGCATAACAGACCATAAAAGGCAGGAGGGACGGATCAGGGGCATTACAATGGAACAGACAAGCCAGGAGGGAGGGAGTAGGGGTCTGCACATGTAAACAGAGGGCTGGGGGCAAGGGGGCAGGGCAGGAGCAGCAAGATAGCCATGGAGGTCAGGCAGGATGGGCACTAGAAGCAAGACACACCATGAAGAGCAACAGTGAGACTGTGATGGCATACACACAGACCATGGAGGGAAGGTGGGAGGGGGTCAGGGGCAGCTAACTGACCACACAGGGAAGGTGGGAGGGGCCATGGCAGCACAGAAGATCATGCATGGCAAGTGGGAGGATTAGTGGCAGCACAATGGCTATGATGGGTAAGAAGGAGGGTGCAGGGGCATGCACAAAAGACGATGGAGGATAGAAGGGAGGGTCAGGACCTGTGCACAGACAAGAAAGTTCAGGGGAAGGGGCCTCACAACAGACCGCACGGGACAGGCAGGAGGAGCAGTTGCAGCACAACAGACCAGGGAGGGCAGAAGTGTGTGGCAGTACAATGGACCATGTAGGACAGGAGGAAGAGGATAGGGGCATGGCATGTGGACAGGCAGGGTGGAGGTGGCAGGGACAGGTTACAGTCATCTGACAATGCTAGGCAGGTGGGAGGGGAGTGGCAGCTCAACAGAACACTCAGAGTAGATAGGAGTGGCAGGTCCATGGAACATGGTGGGCAAAAAGGATGGAGCAGGGGCATGCACAAAGACATCGGAGGGCAGGGGGAAAGAGAATAGGGGCAGCAAGCTAAGCACAGAGTTTAAGCAGGAGGCCAATGATGGGGCATAGAATTGGGCAATGGAGGGCAGGAGGAGGGGACTGGTACATCATACTAAATTGAGGGCAGTGGCAGCACAGACCATGCATGGCAGGAGGGAGGAGGCTAGTCCATGGATTCACACAACAGAGGATAGGGAGGAGGGGGATGGGGCAGCAAGCTAACTGTTCAGAGAAGGCGGGTATTAGGAAGTTTATTGTTTTTAAAATGTGTGTCTGTGCGAACTACTTAAAATATGAACAAGTATGCAGCATAATCTCACTTTTATTCAGGAAGAAGAGGACGTTTGTGACTGTGACTCCGGGCTCACTTGGCAGAAACACCCCCTGACCATCCACCCCCATCGTAAAATGTAATGCCCGTGAAAAGGGTAGGTGAACACAGTGTTATATAGAACATAGTCCTGAGAGCACGATTGAAAATGAAAACTAGATATAGTGTATGGTATAAACTATGCACCAAAAAGTGTGATATAAGATGAACCGTGCGTGAAATATAATATGCAATACATTGTGCGCAATGACAGATTCATTGGAGAGCGCGAGATAGTACAGGCACTAGCGCGTGCTATGCGATGTGCGCCTTGGAGTGTAATATGCACAGGGCAGTGTTGTGTAACCTAACTAGTCTCTAAAGTTGCAATATAAAATATGTGCTGGGGAGTGTAACGTTGCATATGCACTGTGACAAAGATATGGATCCCAGATTGTAATATGTATGGCATAGCACTGTGCGTTATAACATAGGCATCGAGAAAGGCACGTTAGATGGGGCAATATAACCCGTGCGAAGACAAGTGTGGCATGACATATTCACGGGGTGGTGTTACAGTTCACATGGGCTAGAGAGTGTCATAGCATATGCACTAGCTGGTGGAATACAGCACAGAGGTGTGTGGCACTCGGTAGGCAATGGTGGGTGTAACACAGCATTGGGCTCTGCCAGGAGCGCGCTGTGACTCTCAAGTGATGTTCGTCCCCTTTCCAGAGAGTTAAATAAAAAGTATTACACATCTGGCAGTGGATGTGTGTTTTATTAACCGTGAGGGGGGTTTCTTACATAGTTTTGGTCAAATTTTTGTCGAATCCCCTTTGAATGGCTTGGTGTGCATGTGTATTAAATGTGCCCGTCAATAGCTACCCATGTTTGTATAAATAAACAACAAGGGTGTCTACCGGGATTAGGCACGGTAGAGCATCAGACATGTCAGAGCTTCACTAGTTGTGTAAATACATTCCACGTGGATTCATTGTATGCATAGTCGCCTTTTAATGAATATCACTCAAATCGTCATGGTGATAGGTACGTACGGTTTGTCCAGCATGTCCTAGGTGTGTCTATAAATATATATTTTTTAAAAATAATAAAAAACAGTGGCCGGCCCTGGGGATTGGGGTCAAAAAAATATAATTAGGAGACAGGCCCTGGGGGATGGGGTCATCAGGGCGAATAAATTAGAATAAGAAGGGGAACCACACAGCCCCCCTTCTTAAAAAATTAAAATAAATAAAAGACTGGCATCGTGCCGGAGGCCAAGCCCCCTCCTTGCAGCACTCTGCAAACGCGCCCCCTGGCGAGTTGTAAATTGGGGAATTAATTCTTCTTCAATACTGAGGGTCCCTGAGGGCCAACTAGCCTAACAGGCATCTCCAGTATGCGCCAGGGAGCTGCGCTGCAGACAGGTGTTCTGAGGCCAAGCCCCTTTTTACACCTCTCTGCAACGCAGCTCTGTGGCGCTTACTGGCGGTACCTAGTGGTCTAGTTTGACCCTAGGGACCCTTAGGATTCAAGGGGACTTAATCTCTCAACTTAGAACAGCCACAGGGCGCGTTTACACAGTGGTGAAGGGAGGGGACGGGGCCTGAGGTGACGTGTGCAAACACGCACTATGGCACGTTTTAAATTGGGGATATAATTTCCCTTCAATACTGAGGGCCCCTGGGGGCTAACTAGCCCACCAAGTGCTTCCAGTAAGCGCCACTGAGCTGCATTGCAGAGAGGTGGTCCAGGCTGTGCCACTTTTTACACCTCTCTGCAACGCAGCTCTGTGGCACTTACTGGAGGTACCTAGTGAGCTAGTTGGACCCTAGGGACCCTCAGGATTCAAATGAACTTAATCTCCCAACTAAAAACGGACACAGGGCGTGTTTACACAGTGGTGAAGGGAGGGGACGGGGCCTGAGTTAACGTGTGCAAAAACGCCCTGTGGCCTGTTTTAAGAGGTAGTTTTAATCCCCCTGCCCTATTATATACTAGGGGCTTACAGAGGAGGTCATGCTAATCACAGGGGGACCCCAACGCATAATGTTCCCTAGTGTATGTAGGTGTTTTCACTGTATTCTAAGTGTCTTTTAACATAGCACTGGATCTAGGACTGGTTAGTCAGACTCAGTTACCACCAGTAACCGTCTGAAAAAGTTGAGGGTACAGGATGATTTTGCAACAAGGATTCTTTCTGCTCTTCTTTTTGTTCTTTCTGCACGTTATCCTTCTTCCTGCACTTTTCTTCGTCTTTGAGGACTTCTGTTGCTTCTTTCTGCACTTCTTTTTTTTCTTTCTGTGCATTTGTTCATCTTTCTTCACATGTCCTATCTCTGTAGGCATAGTTAGAAATTAGCATTTAAAAAACCTTTGAAATTCACAGAAAAAACCATAGGTTTCAGGCACGTTATAGTTAGGAATTAGCATTTAAAAAACCTCAGAAATTGACTGAAAAAAACATAGGTTTCAGGGGTGTTATAGTTAGCTGGACATTTCACTTGTACAAAACCATTGAAATTCTCCCGTTATAGTTAGTTCAGCTAACTATAACTCGCGCACCCGCAATGCACTGCTGATGACGTCACATATTACATCACTCATGACATGGTCAGTGACATCACTCATGACATCACTGATGACATCTCAAATGACATCACTGATGACATCATCCTTGTGATAGAGTGGCAGACCTCCTCTCACCCTAATATAACCTTTGATACACACATTCAAAAATAGAGACTAAAATTTTCAAAACAATGGACATACCAATACCAGTTACAACAACCTCTTCAGTAATTCTAAGATCCACATACACATCCACTCATTCAACAACAGTCCTATACAGTCACTCATACATGTACTCACTCATCATATGTACTCATACACCTATACATCCTGTTACACAATGCCACTCATCCATAGAGTTACTCACACACATAGTCACTCATGCTAATAAAGAATCAAACATACATTTACTTGCATATACAGTTATACATACACCACCACACTTACTTCTACGGAAACTTACACATACTTTGTCTTTTAAACAATCACTTATAGAAACACATACTTATTCATACAGGAACTCTTTCAATCTCTCACTCTCACATATACTCACTTATATACACCAATAGTCACATATACTAGTTTAAAACATATGTAGTTACTCATAAAGACACTATTGAGACAGTCATTCACTCACTAACACACCCATACACACACTCATCCACCCATACAGTCCTGCACACATGCTGTCTTCAACACATACAAACAGTGAGTCACTCATTCATGCACCTATGCACTACGTAATACCCCCCACCGAACCATGCAGACACTCAGACTGATACTCAAAAAACCAACTAATAACCTATATAGACACCCATGTAGCTACTCACCAACCCATGCAGCCACTTATACACAACGTGTGAGACTGATACAGATATTTACATATTTAAACATTACTCACTAAGCCATGTATTCACTATGATACACTTAATCAGTCAGTTACACAATCAATTTTTCAAAAACAAATTATCCATTTAGACACTTATATACCCATTTATTCTTCCATCGACCTTGAGATATACATATATAAAACATATTTAATTTTCAGAAAAACACACATTCACTGGATGATGTCATCAGTGATGTCATCAGAGATTTCATTTGAGATGTCATCAGTGATGTCATGAGTGATGTCACTGACCATGTCATGAGTGATGTAATATGTGACGTCATCAGCAGTGCATTGCGGGCGCGCGAGTTATAGTCAGCTGAACTAACTATAACGGGGGAATTTCAATGGTTTTGTACAAGTGAAAAGTCCAGCTAACTATAACACCCCTGAAACCTATGGTTTTTTCAGTGAATTTCTGAGGTTTTTTAAATGCTAATTCCTAACTATAACGTGCCTGAAACCTATGGTTTTTTCTGTGAATATATATATGTATAAGACCTCCAATTGTAAGATGTTTAGCCTAGAAAAGATGAAGGAAGCAGAATCCCTCAGCTTTAGTATGTCTTCAGGAGTGAAGCATTCCTTTTCCTGTGTCTTGTTCTATTGACCATCAGGATATTCAGGACATTACATAGCATCTCTGAATCAGGTCTTCGCTCCTAAATGTATTAGCTAAGCAAATATTACCACATTAGACAATTACAATATACACTTGGATAGGATAGATGATCTGCTGTCTATCCGCTTTTTGAAAACTTTGGCCTCACTTAACCCAGCACGAGCGGATACAAGCCCGCCGCATAGGTACACTGGGAGAACCCTGGTCAGGTGTCTTGGTCGGACCACCTTCTACTCCCACTTTCCTGGCCTTTTGCATTTCTGAAGGAAATCAGACCTCCTCATCAGAAACATGGAAACGGGTGCTGAAACAAGGTTTTTGTTCCAGACCTTAGGAAATTCTGACTAATTCAAAACCAGCAATCTTGGACTCGTCATAGAGCGCGATATTGCTATTAAGTTCTGGCTCACAAAAGGCGGCCGACTGTGTGGCCCCTATGATGGCCGCTAGCAAAGGAGTCTCAGCCCATTCAGCCCGATGGTTCTCTCAGGAGTTGGTCCTGGAGAGAGCACTATGCAAAAAATTGGAAAGGGCCACTATCAGGAAACAGATAAAACCCGTTACAAACTGTCATCATCTTCACAGCTTTCAAGAATATGCAGAGCCAAATCAAAAAAAACGAACTCTTTACCATAGTTTTGGCATTTTTCAAACAGATAGCCCCTTTTTCATAATGTTTGTGCTTTCATCCGACTACCAGTTTTTGTGGTGGAAACCGGTGTAAAAATCCATGGGTGATCTAGGAAAGCTACACAGTTTTGAAAAGAAGACAAAATTCTGAATTCAGCAAGGGATCATATATGCAGATCATTGTAAGTTTTCCCAAAGAAACTGTTGCAATAAAGAAATAATGAAAACGAGTAGGAAAAAAAAAAAAACAGCCATTTATGACAACGTTTTCACCTGTAACTTTAAGATGGTCAATTTACAAAAACAATATACCAATCCCTTCTGGCTGTGGGAATATCTAGGGTTTGTTGGTTGTCCAGGATCCCGAAGTACTCAGAGCCAACAACTGAGCTACAACTTCAATTTTTTTTTTTTATTGTGTACAGAGTATAGACCAAGTCATACGGGTACATTTTTAGAATGAAAAGTGGGTATCAAGGAAACTTGTGTATTTCTGAAATGGGTAATAGATATAAAGTTTAGAAGCAGTGCTTATTTGGACATGTCTGAATTTGTGGGTAGCCTTACTAGCACGTGGTCCAGAGGGCATTTCTCAAAAGGTCTTTCTTTATATATACTGGCTTACATTTGGAAGGCACAAATACTGCAAAAGCCAATTTGGTGATAACAAATGTTCTACTATACTATGTTCTCACGTCTTCCGATACAAAATGGTACCCAACTTGTGCGGGTAGGCCTAGTGCTCGTGATAGGGAAGGGCCCAAAAAGCAACATGGACACATCACATTTTTCCACTCAAACCTGACCCTTTTATTGCAATCTGGGTAGCTGTGGATTTTGGGCCCCGACTTGGCTGGCACCTATGGACATCTGGCAAGCCTGTACAAATTTGAAAACAAGAAACTTAGGGGAATTACAGGGGTGGGTTGGGAGGCACGATTTGTAAGCTCTCACCAGCTTATCTTACCCAGAAGCCTTTGCAAATTTCAAACGTTGACTAAATACACACATTTTCCTCACATCTCTGTGCAGGAAAGTTCTGGAATCAGTTGGGAGTCCTCAAAATTCATATCACTCAGTTGTCACATCTCTCCCAATAACAATGGTAGCTCACTTGTGTGGGTGGTCCACGAGGCCACCACACAAAAGGCTCTAAAGCACTACTTGGAGAGATCACCGATGGGGTAGCTGCTATACTTGGGGCCGTGCTGGGCTGCCACCCATGGAAACCAACCAACTACCGACATTGATGAAAACTAGACTCCTAGAGGATTCCGCAGCGGTGTGCTTCGTGTGAATCCCACAAGGTTTTCTTACCCACAATGCCCTGAAAATCTCAAACTTTGGCTAAAATCATACATTTTCTTTTTATTTCAGTGATGGAAACTTCCAGAATCAGGAGGGATCCACTAAATTCATAACACCCAGCGTTCCTCCACTTGTCCCGATGCCCCCATTGTGTGGCTGGGCCTAGTGTACATGACCGGAACAGATCAACGCAAGATCAATGGGAGTTCTACTGAGGGACTTCCACTAAACCTGGTTTGATTAGTTCGTGTAGCGGGCACAAGGACCAGCTACACATTTGAGGGCATATTTTTAACACGACAAAGGGTGAATGCTAGGTGGTCGAAATGTTGCGGATCGTTGTGTATTCCAGAAGATTAAGTCACAGAAATTAAAGGAAATTAGTGATTTTAGGCAAAGCATGCGGTTTCCAGTAAACTGTGAATACAAAAATTTTATGGTATCCACACAAAGTACACCACCATGGGTGTCTAGTTTTCAGATGTGTGTTGGTTTGGTAGGTTTGCCTGGGTGGCGGCTGAGCCTTGGCTCAGGTAATGCAGCTACACCCACTGCGAAATCAGTTTTGTTTTAAAAAAAAAAATTTTACAGGAACTGTTTATATTTCCACATTACGCTTTAGGGTTTTTCCTGTTGTGGACGTTAGGTCCACCCAAACAAGAAGGGTAGTATTTTTTTTTAATCGGAAAAAGTGAGGGAATAGCTGGACAGTAGTAATTGTATGTGCCCCCATTTATTCCAGAGGTTTACAACACAGAAATGCAAGAAAATGCATGGTATTAGGCAGAGTTTGAGGTATGCAGATTATTGTGGGTAAGAAAATGTCATGGGGTCCAAACAAAGAATACCACCATGGACTCACCTCGATGTCTAGTTTTCAGAAATGCTTGGGTCTGGTAGTTTTCTCTAGGTGGTTGCTACATATGTTGGGGTAATGGACTACCCTAAAAATGCCAGCACGAACATGCTACCTTACGCCCACTTTGCGTATGAACTTAATTTTGGCAGCTGCACCCGACACAACATGCAGTTCAAAGAGATCTTTATCTGTGGGGAAATTGGCTGTGATATGAATCATTGTGTTGTGTACTAACACTGAGAGAACTCGAAAGTTTGGAAGACATGGACTCTTATTACGTTATCCAACTGAACCAGGGTGAGGACCTATCTCCAGGAGAAAAGGCGGTGTACCCTTTGAAATCGTTACTCAGGTGTCGTTGTGGACCCTGACTGGAACGTATTCAGTCCAACAGGTCCAAGAGTGTCAAATATACTGATATTTTTTTTTAAGAGACGGATGTATTTTACACTGGAGAAAATGTGAGTAATATTGCTTGCACTTCGATTAATAAGTCATGAATGCACTTGGAGGTAGCATGAAGTTTACGAATAACTTGTGGCCATCCTGATTGAGAAACTATTCAGGAGAGAAGCACTGAGCTGGCATGGGGATTGATGGTTCTAATTGGGCAATCATATCCTTATCTTTTTGTTGCAATTGGAAACGGATCGTATTCGATGGTGCAACAATAGACACCATGTTAATAATATTTGAACTCTAATACCCAGAATGCCTCTTAACGAAATCTATAAATAAACAGCTAAGAAAGACTCATTGAATTTGAATTGTGCCACTTTGAGAAAGATGATTAGGTGAAACGTGTCAGTGTCTTTTGATGACTGTTTTCCACAGCTAATAAAGGACAAACTCTACAATTTCTGTGGTGTGAATTCTTTGCATTGCTACATATGTTGGGGTGATGGTCTACCCCAAAAACACCAGCAGTAAGCATATACACATATACAAACACAAATATATACGCACATATATACACACATACATATACATATACATACATACATATGTCAGTTGAATAATGTTTATTTGGTCGAAAAGACCATAAAAGCACAGGATAAAACAAATTACAAACAGATCATACACGATAAAATCTCAAGATAAAATTACTCTGTTACACATCATCAAATTGTCTTTCCGTTGTGTGGAGACCAAGTTACACTGCATACTTTTTCCATAAACCCTTTACCGGAGCAATAAAATTCAATACTGTAAAACAGATTGTAGGAGACTCCCAGAGTTGTAAAAACAGTAGACCTTCTTGAGGAGTTTTACAACATTTCCCTACTAAAATTGGATGTAAATAACAGGTTCTAAAAGCAGAATATACAGTGCAAAATAACATAAAATGCTTGGTGGACAGTTTGGGCAAGGAATCGCATTGGCAGCGGGGTAATGAAGCAAACCATGTCCCAGTAATGGGTGAAGCCACCAGGAAGTGAATCATATTTATTCGGAGGCGGGTTAAATAAAATCTGTGTTCTGGTGCCTTTCTCCATAATAGAGAAGGATCTATTCCTTCACAATTTGGAAAAGGGATATGCCTGTGAATAGTTGCCATGGGCAGAGCTTTCTCAAGTCTCAACTGGTCTCTATGGGCATGGTGGGTATCCCTTACCAGAGCCTTCGTGCCAATCTCGCTAGTACTCTCAAAAACAATAGTTAATCCTAAATCAGAGGTTTTTTTTTATATATATACTTGATCGAAGGGATGTCTAGCATATTAGTCTCAGATAAACCTCCAATGTTGCCTGAGTAAAGCTTAGCGCCTCAGTGGACCAGATTTTAACCCACAACAAAATAGGTGCCAAGCCTACCTTATCTTCTTCAAAATCAAGGTCCATTTCTTCATGAATAATAAAACTTGCTGGGGATATGGAAATTCCTAAAAGCCTTGCTAAAAACTTGTTTTCTACTACCTGAAGGATCTTAATGGGTGTATGTCCCCAAACTCCCCATCTGTATGTACCAACCTGTGGAAATATGGATTTTTCTGGTCAGTTATGTCCCCTATCTTGGACCCCAACGGTTCTATGTGCATGTCACAAGTACATGTATGTTCCCTCCAGTTCCAGTTATGAAGACGCAAATACATGTGCGTCCACCGTCAACATGTCCTCTGTCAGATCCGCCATGAATAGGCCGGATATTCCATTCCTAAGTACGAAAGGCCACCGGCTTTATATGGTTCACTTATGCCATTTTTACAGTCCAGGCAAGTAGGCCCAGATTCTGTCATCAAACTCTTCTTGCTTTCTGCCTCTGAAAGCTCCAGTCTGAGCCTGCATCTGTGACCATGAACTTTGTCTCATTCTCTGCGCGGCTCACGAAGCCTGACATCAGCCTATTCTCTGCCAAGAACTGTATTTCACCTTCGAATTATCTGCTTCCCCCTCAGCCGATGCATTCCTGCCTAGTAGTTTAAGTAAACATTCTTCCAGTTACCAAGCAAAAGGCCCGGCTTCTCTGTCCTCATGCAAGTAATTCATAGTCCTGTTACCATGGAATATTTCTACCCCCTCGCATTTAGTGTAGACACTTAGACGCTTGTACACGCACACACAGTCAGTATAGAACAAATTCTGTCCGAGAGTCCTTCTTTTATGGATAACATAGTTCTTTAAACATAGGATGTTAGATATGATTTGGGATTAGGTTGACTTGACCCCCCAGACTTCTTGTCTCCACATGTAGAGCTAAATGTCAAGTCCCCTTCACCCCCTAGTTACACGTCAATTACACGTCATGCTGCTGCGCGCGCATCTATGCCAAGTATTATCTTATAGATCCACCTATAGGTGACATCATAACCAATTATGTTCCTTTTTACTCCTTGTTCCACCCATTTTTGGTTACGCAGACAAATCGTCATTTTCCTTATCAATTGTTACGCCTATTGCATTCGCTTCATTGTAATGTATGTACTATAAAAGTCATTTCATGTCAATAATGTATGTACTTCACTTCCTGAACCCCCGTGGTGATGGAACTTGGAGCATCCGATTATAATCGATTATTGGAATAAAGCCCATTCCGAACCTCTAATACCACGGATTCTGCCTCTCATTTTACTGAGCTATTTTATTATGTTTCTGTATCAAATTCAGTCCAGGTAAAGGAAAATTATTTACCACATGAATGGCGCCCGAACAGGGACACTTTCTCATCTCACGCGCCGGCGGTGAGTTGCAGGCCCGGTCTCCTGCCACAGCTGGACGGACAATAACGCGTACCAGCAGGATTTCCTGTATCTCCCTCCGGTCAAGCGGGGGCGACTGAGACTGCGATCAACACCCAGACGAGGCAGTGAGAAGTGCGAAGTATCCCGACCAGAGCCTAGCTGAGAGAGCAAGATCCGAGGTATACAGAGACCCACCAGTTCGAAGTCAAGTCCAGTGTCCGACGAGTCGAGTCGAGTCCAGTCCGGTTCAAGTTCAAGTTACCGAGGCCTTCCGTTTCCGAAGCTACCCGGTGAGTACCATTGCTGGGGAGGCATTTCTGACGTGCACATAGGTTGTGCCGGTCAAGACGGGTTTGGGTACACAAATCCGGTCTGCACTGTTTTAGCAGTGTATCTGTACTGTTTAGCAGTATATCAAGTATTCCGAAGTATCTAGTTATTGTCAAGAATTAAGCTTGGTGATTAGTTATGCAGACGATCATCATTGTTGTTTCAGTTAAAGGTTTAATGTTTAATGTTTAATGTGTTTAAAAACGTCCTGCATATTGTGGTATGAATGACTGTTCATTATCGTGTTTATTGTATTAAGTCTGTTCAAAATCAAGTATCAGGTCAGTTGGTCAAAATCAAGTATAAGGTCAGTTCTCAATATGCCGCTCTTTTCGAAATTAAGACAGATCACTACTAGAAAAGGGGTTCTCGAAGAAGCCGTTCCTATTCCTCCTAGGGACACTCCAGGGCACTTTATGTATCACAAACATGGCTTAGACGCTATATTATTTCTTGATTTATGGGTAGACTACACCAAGGGATTACCAGAAAGTCAGAGGTGGCCCACAGCGGGAACCTGGGATGCAGAGTGCATCATGAAAGTTGAGGAAGAGTTATGGAAAAGGAAGGTCAGACAGTCACAGAAAGACGCCGTTGAGTTATGGCGTAAAGAATCTCATAGACGCACAGAAAAAGCACGTAGACAGGAAGAAAAGAATAAAGAAAGTTCAAATAAAGTTCGAGAGAATCTATTAATTGAGGAAGGTATCCGAGTGAAATCAGAACAAGTAGACAGACAAAGAAATGCCCTTATGAATGGTATGTATCCCCTTCTGGCCGAAGGATTACCTAAGGCTACTCCAGAAATACCGAAAGACTTGCCACCCCCATTGTTCCCAATAAAGGTACATCCTAAGGGGCATCCTAGAACCGCAGAAGATGTTTTTCTTTCCTCATATTTAGATGACGCAGCTCCCGAGTATGCAAATTCCGCCCCACATAGACCGCATATCAGGGAGGTTCAACGCCAAGATCCAGTGCCCGTATCCCTACAGCAACAAATCGAGTCACAAGTTCCGGCAAGCACATCTGTTTCTGCATCCGCTCCTACAGCTACTTCTATAGCTGTGTCCACACCTGTAGTTGCTGTGTCACGTTCGACGAATCCTTTCACGCCCGACACCCCAGATGGGGCTACGGGAGGTGCTAGCAACATTTTTTCTACGCCACCCAGAATAAATAAACTTACTTTTCAAGAGTCAGCACATTCACGTACACCGAAACTCATAAGTGCCCGTACGCTGAAGGAACTTCTTATAGATTGCAGATATGACCCTGTGCCCGGTAAAGAGGACGAAATGACCCTGGCATCATTGCGTATCAGACGAGCCGCAGTGTATTTAGGAAAGTTACCAGGAATGACTGAGCATCTAGATAAAATATATCATTTTGTCCAAACAGGGCGAGATCCAGAATGTATTAACAGAGCTATGGAATACCAGAAAGTAGAGATACAGGGGGAACTGTTACGTTTCCTCATAAACTGTGTGATCAGAAATCAAGACCGACCGGGGGTAGACCCGGTAGCAATGCAAATTCTTACAATATGGAGCCAGAATATATCAGAAGGGAGACATGATAAACAGAATTGTATAATAGCCATGTGCCGAAAGATCCGTAAAGAAATAGAACGCCTACACGAAGAGAGATTAGAGGTAGACGAGTTCGAACAAAGCGAGGAAGAAGGGTCAGGACTGCCCACAGGACAGTCGGACACCATAGCCTATGTAGGTAGAGGAAGATCTTGTAATAGTAATAGATGTCTTACTGACTCGATACGTCCGATATGTCCAGATAATAACAGGAATTTCCAAATACCTATAATTAATATAAGGTCTAACGAGCATTCGTTCCAAACCGCCGACAAACTACTCCGAGAACGAAGGGGTTATCATTTTCTCGATTCTATGGATGAACAAGATTTAGCCAGGGCAGCTGTCCACTGGGTGGACAGTCCCGGAAAATATAGTGATGATACAGTAGCACGCACATTTTTGAATCTCACCCCAGACGAACAGAGGTTAGCTGGGATTTATATGATTCAACAACTCATTATACTATATCGGAGTCAGCATTCGGACCCTGGTCCCTTACCTGACATATTGACCGAATTGCTTATGAATAAATGGAGAGGTTCAGGTACTAAATTAATTAAAGAAATTCTAGAATCAAGAAAGCAGTATATTCTTTTTGTATGTTCAGACCGTGTCTCATTGCCCGTCAAGGAAAGAACCACGTATCACATGGATAGACAGAATCCCTTACGAGAAGTGCACCCAATAAAAGGCGAGGACAACGAGTTTAAGCGCGTATTTGTATATACGCCCATATCAAAAATAGAATTGTTACAAATGAAAAAAGTGGTACCCAGTCATGACAAAGATCCAGCGGGTTTTCACCGAGAAATTAAGGACATGTTACTCATGGGAGAGTATACCTATCCCGACATTATGACAATATTAAAGGTATTGATGCCTGCTGGTATTTATGAGAAACTCAAGGAAAAAGAGTGGGAGGTAGGAGACCAAAAGATAGAATGGTCAGTGTTAGAAGCGGAAGAAAAGGCCCGAACTGCAGGAGCAGGACTTGGGGATAAAACTAAGGCATTACCAGGTTTATTAGTACAGGTACTGCCACGTTTATTAACTACGAAAAAGGAAGATTGGGGTACAATTTCAGCCTGTAAACAGAAGCAAGATGAAGACACTAGTGATTACTATGCCCGATTTGAAAAATGTTTTGGTATAAATAGTGGCATAAAAGCAAGTAGCGAATCATACCCACATCTGTTTGTAACAAAATTAGTAGAGAATGCCCTGCCCCCAGTAAAGAATAGAGTATTAAAATTCGAGAGTACCTGGCAAGGTAACACTCCATCACAAATGTTACAAATGTTACAGTACCATCACAATAGAATTAGAGAGGAACAAGAACATGAACACAGACGCATGAAAGACACGAAAATGAAAATGCTAGTTTCCCAGACAGTTCCAGCTGAAGGACATAAAAAGGGTATGACACATTCCGATTCAGCAGGACCTGTAAAAGGGACATGCAATTATTGTAAAAAGCCAGGTCATTACGTACACGATTGTCCAGTTTTGAAACATAATATCAGCATAGGTAAAACACAAGAAAGATCACGGCCACTTAGACAAGATCAGAATGAACAAGGAGCTCCGCAGCATGCCCAGGCCATGCCAGCCGCACAACAGCCAGTACAGTTTGTGCCAGCTGCACCACCGTTGCCTGTTGCTGCCACACAGACAACAACACGACAAATGTATCAGACCGCACAGTATGAATATCCTGAGTATCAGCGTTACGCATGAACTAGCCTAGAGAGGGAAGTTGACTTACCCCTTATTGAAATCCCAGTAGATCAAGAAGGACCTTATGTACATAGTGAATTATTAGGCCAAGATAGAAAATTTCTACTCGATACAGGGGCAAGTCGAACGACCATAAAACGTAGTGAAGTTCCAGGGGCACCCCTCTCAGGCTCACAGAATATTTCCCTTGGTTTTTCAGGAAAACCTATTGTTAATGAAGTATCACAGCCACTTCCACTTACGATAGGACCTCTGACCCGAACTACAGATTTATTGCTTACTAAATCATGTCCAGAAAACTTGCTAGGAATAAAAACGTTGAAAGCTCTAGGAGCCATAATATGTTGTTCTCCGGAAGGAGTAAGGTTGTTTTTACGTGATTTTAAAGGTCACTATGTGTCTAGAGACATGGATCCCCGACTACAGACATTACCTACACATCTATGGGCACAAGGCCCTACTGATGTTGGTTGCATGAATATTACACCATATCGAGTCACATTAAAGGCAGGAGTGGTGCTACCACGAATGCGACAATACAAGTTACCACCAGATGCTGTAGTGGCTTTACTGCAAATCATTGACGAGCTCATTGCCCAAGGAGTAGTTGTGGAAACAGACTCCAATGTATGTAATTCACCGATAATTCCGATTCTTAAACGAACAGATCCAAAGGCCCCGCCAGTCTATCGATTGGTTATTGATCTGCGCGAGTTAAACAAATGCATTGTGCCACAATTCCCTGTGGTCCCAGATATCTCGTCATTACTGACAGCCATTGATTCCGAAGCAACATTCTTTACTGTAATTGATCTCAAGAATGCTTTTTTCAGCGTCCCAATAGATCCGGAAAGCCAATATTTGTTCGGATTTAGTTTAAATGGACGTAGCTTTAAATTCTCACGCGCACCTCAAGGATTTACAGAAAGCCCCAGCATCTATAGCCAAGCACTGAAACGAGAACTAGATAGTATCCACATGCCAGTTAACACTGCTCTGCTCCAATACGTCGATGATTTACTGATCACCGCAAGAAGCGAACCAGAATGTGAAAAAGCATCACTGACAGTTTTAAAATTTCTAGCCGAAAAGGGGCACAAGGTGTCCCCTTCTAAGCTGCAATTCTGTGTCCAGCGAGTTATTTACCTTGGTCACTCGCTGTCCAAGGAGGGAAGGCAGCTTACACCCGACCGCATTCAGTTAATAGCTAACATGCCAATGCCCAAGACACAAAAGGAAGTACGGGCTTTCATAGGCCTCACTTCATACTGTAGACAGTGGATCCCTCAGTATGCATTTCTAGCAAAACCACTCATTCAGTTGACAACACAGGAGGCAGCCACATCGACTGTTCTCCCTTGGACTCAGGAACACACACAAGCTTTTGAAAGCCTAAAGAAAGCTTTATGTCAAGCACCTGTTTTAGCAACACCATGTTACAGAAAACAGTTTACACTCTTTGTTACAGAACGCGAAGGTACTGCCTTGTCAGTACTCACACAGGAACAAGCAGGAGCACACAAACCATGTGCTTATTTTTCTAGTACATTAGATCCCGTAGCTCAGGCTTTGCCTGCATGCCTGAAATCAGTAGCAGCGACAGCTTTAGCAATCAGACAAAGCGATGCCATAGTGTTAGGACATCCATTGACAGTTCAAGTACCACACGCAGTAGAGGTTCTTGTAAATAGAACGCAAACACAACACCTGACTATAGCACGACTTACAGGGTATGAACTTACATTGTTTCAGCCACATATAGAAATCAGACGCTGTAACACATTGAATCCTGCCACACTTTTGCCAGTAACCGGAACAGACCCACTAGCTCATGACTGTATTGAAGTTATTACTATAACGACAAAACCCAGACAAGACTTAACCGATGTCCCATTGTCAGATCCAGACCTGACACTGTATGTAGATGGTTCATGTATGAGAACAAGTACAGGAGAGTTAGTGGCCGCTTACGCAGTCACAACAGATACTGAAGTCATTGAAACTAATCGTATAAATACTTTGTCAGCTCAAGCCGCAGAGCTCATCGCTCTGACACAAGCCTGTATTCAAGCCACGAATAAAAAAGTCAACATATACACTGATTCACGTTATGCATTCGGAGTTGTACATGACTTCGGCGTGCTGTGGCGAGAGAGAGGTTATTTAACTTCCCACGGTGCCCACATTCAGCACGGACCCCTCATTCATGCTTTATTAGATGCAATACATCGACCCACTGCAATATCAATTATGAAATGTAAGGCCCATACGAAGGTTACTGATATCATTTCCCAAGGCAATGATCTAGCCGACAGAACAGCTAAACAGACTGCTCAAACTCAAACCCCCGACATGACAAAGACAATAGTCCCGATGCCGACACATTGTATGACAGTTAAAGATCCTACTCTTGACGTAATTGACATACAGACACATGCTACACAAGACGAAATAAAGAAATGGACTGAATTAGGAGGGATCCAAACGGACCAAGAATGGATGATGAAGGAAAAGTCTGTATGGTTCCTTCCTGATTCAATGGTCCAAGTTATAATTAACACTACACATAGTCCAGCACATCTCGGAGAAAAAGCTATGCTAGACAGCATTCAACACATTTGGTTCAATAAACATTTACGAGCAGCAGCAAAGCAAAAAGTCCGTACCTGTATGATCTGTTGTCAGTTTAACCCAGGAAAAAGCGTTCCCGTAGAACAGGGTGGATTTCATCCTCCTGATCACCCTTTTGAAGTGCTCCAGATGGATTATATCCAGATGGAACGATGTCGAGGATTCAAATATGTTCTCGTAGTTGTCTGCGCTCTGTCCCGTTGGACGGAGGCATACCCGGTTTCAGATTACACTGCCCCGACTACTGCCAAACAGTTGGTTCGAGAATTCTTCCCACGATACGGTTTACCACGTGTTGTCTACTCAGATAACGGCCAGCCGTTCTCATCCGAATTAATGAAACATGTTTCACTTCTGTTAGGATATCAGTGGAAATTCCACTGTGTCCGACACCCCGAGGCAGCAGGTCTCGTAGAAAGACATAACCAGATACTGAAAATCAGATTGTCCAAAATATGCAGAGAGAAAGGTGTCGACTGGGTAGTAGCATTACCAGTTGCACTCTTTTACATGAGAATGGTAGCACACTCTCGAACAGGGCTATCCCCGTATGAGGTGATCTTCGGCAGACCACCAAATATGTGGGGGACGCCCATACCACGCAAAATAACTGATGTTGACTGTAATATGCTGACAGATTACTTGGCTTCCTTGATGTCTGCACTACAATCTTGTCGTTCACAGGTAGCTGCAGCATTTCCCGACAACACTGAGGTGAAACCCCATGACGTAGTTCCGGGTGATATTGTATTTGTGAGAAATTTCGACCGAAAGACTCAGCTGGAGCCCAGGTGGAAGACACCCAAGTTGGTTCTGCTGACCACAAGAACAGCCGTGAAGATCGAGGGCCGCAAGGGCTGGATTCATTCAAGTCATATCAAGAAATTTCATGGACAATCCTCGGATATAGACATTGTGCCCTGCACTCCCTCACAGACTGATTCAAAACTTCCTTTGGTTGAAAAAACTGAAAATGAACTCTATAAAGTTAAATTGAGGCCTAGAACGTCAGACGATTTGATTGTTTAAGTCCTCTCCTAGGTGAAGCGGTTGAATCTGTCTCTGACATGTATCCTCTAGACCTGAATCATGGACAGTCGCGAAAAATGATGAAACGTCAGGCGTATTGTAAATCACTGCGTAGCCATTGCATAGTGACATTAATAATCTTGTTTTTCTTGAGTCTTTTAATAATTACTGCAAGCATATTGTTGCACATATATTACCCTATTTCTAGACATGTTTATAATGTTACTGCTGAACATTCTTTTAGTGACTTACCTCCGCATGAATTGTCTTATAGACTTGCGCTGCGCAATAACACTTTCATTAGTATGTTACATCATTCCCATCAGACTAGTAATGCCACTAATTGTTGGGTGTGTGGTCGACTCCCTCCCTATCAGAATTATGAAGGAGTCCTGCCATTCTTTCCACACCCATTTACACATAACGGCTCCTGTGGAGCATGGTTTAGTTTAATCAATTCCATAGATTCAGACACAGCTGTTTACCAAGATCAATGGGTATGGGGAAATCTGAATCTAGTTTTACTCAAGGTCTGCTACCCTGACAAGGAGGGTCGCCCCAAAAGAACAGGAACTAATCTAGAAAATGAAGTATATGGATTAGGTAATTTTACACCTAATCCCATGATTCTAAATGTCATATCCGAAGTTGAACTAGTCTTACCCACCATGTCAGTATTCCCAGCAAAAGGGGAATTATGTGTAAGAAAGGTTGGTTCCATACATATGGGCCATAGTAAATGCACTACTATAGTAGAATTCAGTGATCAAGGCAAATCTTCATTTAGAGCTTATCACCACTCCTACTTTATATGTGGTCAGACTGCATATATGCGTCTACCTCTAGATTGGGATGGTACCTGCTACATTGCATTCCTTTTGCCACCTGTTTTTCTAGCTCCTCCTGATTATTACAGAAATATTCATTTAGTACACAACAGAGAGCGGAGAGATCTCCCAATTGTCGATTACACTGAAACAGCATGGGAAAAATACACAGATTTCAATAAAGGCATCTTTCCCTATATAGGTACTGTTACTAATAGTAAACTGATACGTAGATTAACTAGAACCCTTGAAGCAGTAGTGAATGAAACTATTTCCGCCCTAGGCAATTTAACAGAAGAGCAGTCTGCTATGCGGATTGTTGTGCTTCAAAATCGTCTTGTCCTTGACGTCATCCTGGCTGATAGGGGCGGAGCTTGTAGGGTCATCGGATCAAGCTGCTGCGTATTCATACCAGAAAATTCGCCATCAGTATATAAAGCCATAACTCGCCTTCATAAGATTGTAAACCAGATACACCAGAACCCAGGCACTTGGACTTGGTCCAGTTGGTTTTGGAGTGTGATATCAGCCTGGGGATGGAGAGTTCTATCCTTCCTAGGTATTGGCCTTCTCATACTATTCAGTTGCTGTCTATGTCTACAATGTGGACCAGCGATCTGTGGTCTGTGTGCCACATCGTGTATTCCACCACCAAGATTTCATTCGTCACGGAAGAAGAAAGAAGAACAAATGATGTTATATTAACAGATCAATGGATTAATGAAGATTGATATCTCTTAACGGGCAAGTAGGGGACAAGGAGGGAATGTGGAAATATGGATTTTTCTGGTCAGTTATGTCCCCTATCTTGGACCCCAACGGTTCTATGTGCATGTCACAAGTACATGTATGTTCCCTCCAGTTCCAGTTATGAAGACGCAAATACATGTGCGTCCACCGTCAACATGTCCTCTGTCAGATCCGCCATGAATAGGCCGGATATTCCATTCCTAAGTACGAAAGGCCACCGGCTTTATATGGTTCACTTATGCCATTTTTACAGTCCAGGCAAGTAGGCCCAGATTCTGTCATCAAACTCTTCTTGCTTTCTGCCTCTGAAAGCTCCAGTCTGAGCCTGCATCTGTGACCATGAACTTTGTCTCATTCTCTGCGCGGCTCACGAAGCCTGACATCAGCCTATTCTCTGCCAAGAACTGTATTTCACCTTCAAATTATCTGCTTCCCCCTCAGCCGATGCATTCCTGCCTAGTAGTTTAAGTAAACATTCTTCCAGTTACCAAGCAAAAGGCCCGGCTTCTCTGTCCTCATGCAAGTAATTCATAGTCCTGTTACCATGGAATATTTCTACCCCCTCGCATTTAGTGTAGACACTTAGACGCTTGTACACGCACACACAGTCAGTATAGAACAGATTCTGTCCGAGAGTCCTTCTTTTATGGATAACATAGTTCTTTAAACATAGGATGTTAGATATGATTTGGGATTAGGTTGACTTGACCCCCCAGACTTCTTGTCTCCACATGTAGAGCTAAATGTCAAGTCCCCTTCACCCCCTAGTTACACGTCAATTACACGTCATGCTGCTGCGCGCGCATCTATGCCAAGTATTATCTTATAGATCCACCTATAGGTGACATCATAACCAATTATGTTCCTTTTTACTCCTTGTTCCACCCATTTTTGGTTACGCAGACAAATCGTCATTTTCCTTATCAATTGTTACGCCTATTGCATTCGCTTCATTGTAATGTATGTACTATAAAAGTCATTTCATGTCAATAATGTATGTACTTCACTTCCTGAACCCCCGTGGTGATGGAACTTGGAGCATCCGATTATAATCGATTATTGGAATAAAGCCCATTCCGAACCTCTAATACCACGGATTCTGCCTCTCATTTTACTGAGCTATTTTATTATGTTTCTGTATCAAATTCAGTCCAGGTAAAGGAAAATTATTTACCACAAACCGACAAGCATACTTTTATATAGGATTAACAGTTCTTTTGGGGGATTGTGTCCTACATTTTTTGCAAATCTAAACAAGGACTGGGAGTTTTTGAAGAATCAGGTGGTCCCACTTCAAATTGGCGTTAAACACATTGCCCAAATAGCTCAAATCTGTTGTTTTCTTTATTAATGTACAGCCACTAAAAACAACTTTGAGCGGGTGGGCTTAGGCCCACATGTTAAAATAAAGGATTTATCAATTTACCTTAAGGCTTAACCCATGCATAAAACTGTAAAACCCATCTAAAAGGGCTTTCAGGCCATTTGCAGTGCAGGCGAGGAGGGCAGCATCATCTGCATATAATAAAGCCAGAACTGGGCGCGAACCAATTTTTGGGACATCAGGGGTACAGTCTATTAAGGAGTCAAGGGCATTAATATAAAAAAAGAAAGAAAAAAGTGCACCTGGGTGCAGCCTTGTCTCACCCCACTGGTAACTTGGATGGGGAAATCTGGTCACCTAACTGGGAGTAGCATACTCTCATATTTGTGTCTTGGTGAAGACTTTTTAATACATGCAATAGGGTTGAATCCACTCCAGAAAGTCTCTCAGTGTCCCACAATGTATTTCTATTCACCAAGTTTAAAGGCACAGGAGAGGCCCATAAAGGCCATGTGTATATTCCCTCTCCTGGCCTTGACATATTTACCTAGAATTAGGGAGAAATTTTGAGCTTGCTCTGTAGTACCCATTCCTTGCCGAAACCCAAATTGTGCTTTGGTGAAAAAAGGAGTTTTCACTCGCCCAAGTTACCAACTTCTCTAGAATGACCTTGCCAAAGACTTTACCCAAAGAGTCGAGCAGTGCAATCCGGCGGTAGTTGGATGGAACATTCTTATCACCCTATTTAGGTCGAACCTAAAGGTATTCTGTCTGTGAAGATGGCACACACCCACGATACGCCCACCGCTTTTCATAGGCTGATTGGTCTGCCTTTCCTAATTTCATAGTTTTCGTTGGTGTATAGTACACATTTGTCCCGCTTTGTGGGTGTTTCGTTCCAGCCATGGCGACCGCCCCTGCTACACAGATCCTTCAGATATGGGCCATATGTTTTCTTAAACTGCACTACTTTTTCTTACCGCTCTCTCCTCGCCGCTGACCAGCACATGGCACTGCTTGGTTGCGTTTTCTACCCGTTCCAGTGTCTGTTTTTTTTTCTTTTTTCTGCCCATCTTTCTCTAGCTGCTCTTTCTCTATTTTGTTATCCCTCCCCGATTCTCCCTCACTTGCTAGTTGTTTTTCCACCTCTCAGTGTATTCCGCTCTCTTGTTTTCAGAGTGTGATCGCTACATATTATGCTAAGTACATGAAGCACTCGAGTCTTAGGCAACGACTTTAGCGAGGGTCAGAGGTAAGAGTTCAAGACGGTCACTCAAAATTGTGTCTGACTCAGAACAAGGAATGCCCCTCATATCCTACCCTATGATGCACAATCAGAGAAGATCAAGTCTGTCTGAAGGAGTTCTTCTAAGGGGGTGGATGTGGCAGTCAGCCTTCATTTTGGCTGCTAGTTCGGGTGTTTTACGGAATCCAGTGAGCAGCACCAGAGCTCGCCAGGGCGCCACATTCCATTCATGCTTCCCATCCCCCACAGCACTGCTGAAGCAAGAAGCCAGGATAATGCAGTGACTCTCCCACGCAGCTCACAACCAGAGGAGAGAGACATGGTATGCTGCCCTATGAAAGCAAGGTCAGGTGTAGCAGGCAGTCCTATAAGCAAGAGCCAAGTGCTGTGCTGCCCTCTGAAAGGAGCAGCGTGCTATCCTAGGGGGAATGGGCCGCGAGTAGTGCACTGCTCTAGGAAGCAGGAACCAGGGAATGTACACAGCCCGAGTAACTAGGGAGAAGTCATGGGGTTACCAGGGATGTGGAATTCCTATAGCCCGACGTCCGGGACATATTGTTTGGGGGTCAAGGGCAACAAGTTTTCATGTGTATTTTGTCCTTGGGCCAAGTAGGCCCACCCCCCTACAGCACAAACCCGTTGGCTGCCAGTTTACAGTACCACATTATGGATTAGGAAAGGGCATTGTCTACAGTTAAGGTAATGTGTGTGTCCATGTGTTAATGCTGTTCAAACTTGTATTTATGGTTCATTATTGCAAAGCATTTATTATTAGGGTGAGCATTAAAAGTAAATGCCGTAAGCTCGGCCTTCACTACTGACGGCGGTTCCAGTATAAATGTGTACACACTTTTTCAAAGTTTAGTAATATGAGGCTCTGTATAATGCTCCCAGAATGCTCTCCGTTTATATGCAAATATTTGCAGAAACTTGAAAGCAAGAGTGATGATTCTTTGCTTTCAAAATAGTAGGAAAAAAAACATTTTGCAAAACTACTGTAAGATTTTAGGTACCATATCTTTGCAGCATCATTTAGTAACATGTTGATGTATGCTTGTATTTCCCAAAAATATTCATAATGGAAAATCAGTGTAACCAGTTGAAATCTGATTATGGGAAACAAAAATAAACAAGCACTGGCAAAGCCAGTAGGTATGAAATTTGTGGTCAGCCTTTTGGTTTTGTCAATGCGCGACTTGTTTAGGCATGGTTTTTGTAAAATCTTATCGGTGTGAGAGCTGCTGGGCCCTCACCATTATAACAAGCATTGGCAAACGCAAAAATAGATTTTGGTCTCCAAATAAAAGCACACATTGCCACAGCACTTACAGGCACTGAACAAAATACTTTGTGTGCCAATATGCTCCTTATAAAACAGAAGAATACTGTGACTCACGGTGGAGGGAGAGAGAATTTTATTAAACACAAAGGTCATGGTTAACGCAAGGCATAATTAAAGGCCCAATTAAAGAGTCTCAAAAGTCCATCAATGGTATATATCCTTGCATTAAGTGCATATATACAGTTTCCGTGAATTCACAAGAATTTACAGAAGTAGGCCAAGAAATAGTACTCCTAAAAAATATTTGTGAACTGCATTTTAGCATGAGCAAATGTGCATGTGCAGATTTGCTCATGTCAAAATCTGAATGTTTCAAGTACACTTTTCCTCCAACCACTTTTTTTCGAATCCTGGAAGAGGTTTTACGTCTGCCACTGTCAGGAGTAAATTTCTAACCTTTTTCAGTATGTGAAAAGATTAGAAAAAAGTTAGTGAAAACCCTTAAAACATGCAAGTTAGTAGGTTTGCACAGACTCAAAAGGGCATTCCAACCCTTGAACTATTGCTTACCACTACCTTCAGCCCCAGTATGTAGGCCTGCAGAAACGTAGCAACATAAGGGAATTGGTCGTATTCAAACCCTACTATGGTACGAGCCCTGGCATAATTAGAGATGGAATATCAGAACTCTACTATAATGAGATTGCTGCCGTAATTTGTCACCGCAGTACATGGCACAAAAGGGACAAGTGGATTTTGTTACAGGACAAGTAGATTTATGAAGCAACCTACCCCATGGACATGTAGATATTTTATTAAATTCCAAACCCCTGGTCACGGCATGCTGCTCTAGGAATTAGGAGCCGGGTACAGTGGTGCTGCCATAGAAAGTAGAGGGCAGCACATAGTTCTCTTCCGTGAGTGGATGCAAGATATAGCTGTTGACCTAAAAGCCAGAACTAGGTGAAGATACCCTCTCAGAAGCCGAAGCCCAGGAAAGTAAGCACATCTGGTAGCCAGGGCAACCCTACTCTCAGAAGCAAGAGCCAGGGGCAATGTCCTGTGGGTGGAAGTAGGATCTAGTGAGGGGTCTACCCTAGGAGGTAAGACTCCGGGATTCTGCTGAGCTGGGAAACAGAAGGCAAAGGCAGCTTCCTAGAAATCGGTAACGGGCAGCTCGGGTCAGACAGAGCGAGGGACAGCAGTGCTGTAGTGTTTAATAACAGAGCCCAGTCCGCTCTCTGAGGTGCAGAGGTTAAGGAAAGCAGCTGACACTACTCTCAAGTACAATCTGCTGCCCGGAGAGAGCGACCGCACCACACAACTTACTTGGCAGCTGCCCTGTGCCCTACAGCTGTTTCTCCAAGCACGAGTGATCGTGGACAGGGGTGAGGGGCCTCTCGTGGCTTATTGCTGCTTTGATACCACCTCGCACCCTACCCCTCACTACAAAGTTCCTAATTGGCACCTCCTCTCTGCCGAAAGAGCCATCAGGGCCGCCCACCCACCCCATCTCCTTGTTTATTCTTCCCCCAAATTCTCTGTGTTGCTTCTTCCTCCTCCCACCCACCTATTCTCTGTGTTGCTGCCACCTGTCATCCCACCCCTTCCCGTCGCCATTGCTTGCCCTCACCTCTACTCCCTTCCCCAGCAATTGCTTGCCCGCCCCACCCGCTCTTCTCCGCCCAAACAAAAATATCCAAATTAATTGGCCTTTTCCATTTTTCATTCCATAAAGTATTGCTTGGATGCTCTTACACAAGTGTGGGCATTTCATTTTTTAACTTTACTGAATTTGCCAAAAACACAAAGAACACAATATGACATACATATGGAAATGAAAAATGTTGTACATTAAAAACGGGAACCAAAGAGAGTGTGGGCATTTTTAAAGTACATGCTAGTTGTTGGGAAGCAATCCTTTGGCAGATCATCATTCCCATTTAGAAACTGCTGGCATGCGTATGCACATCTGAATGTACGTTGAATGTTTCTTCTATACTGAGCTTTGCACTTTATACATTCTTGTTGACTGACTGTGGAGTGACTTACGGAGATGCTACTGGATTTTCAGTGATTTTAGGGAATTTTTAACCAGTTTTTATTCATGCTTGGTTTTATTTTTTGACCTTTACAATGGATTTAGCCTTGTTAATGCTTCCCCGTAAACTGAGTGTTTAAAGTGACAATCTGGCTCTCCTAGCCCATTATAAATACCACACACGATTCCTACTGTAGAGATATTTTGTTATATTAAAATCCCCCACCCATATAGAGAAACCTCCTTCAATTCTCTGTCAATGTTCTCCTGGAGAATTTGCTCCAAATCCTCAATAATCCTTACCGGTTGAGCCCTGAAGTGTTTATAATAGAAATGGATTAAAATGATGTCAAACTCTTTAGGGTACAAGATCTTTACTAGTTGAAAAAGAGGATTACAAATAATTCCTTTATTTGAACATTCCCCACAGGAGTTGATACCAGAAGTAGGAAACCACCCTTCCCACTACCAACAGATGAAGGGACAGCAGGTGAACAAAACGACCTGAACCCGTTTATTGTAATATGTCATAAGCCCATGTTTCCAGACAACATAAGATGTCAAAGGCTTCAACAAAATGTAACCAATCTATATTGGAAAACTTTTGGCGGATCCCTGCCACGTTCCAGGAGACGATCCGCAAACCCTTTGTACACTATGTGGGAGGGTTATCTTCAATTTGGATAGCGGCTGCCTGAAACAGGGGCGGTTCGTTTGAACAGATCATCAATGCTTGCGGCTACTTAACAATCCCAATACCCAGCAAGCGTTCATGTAATGACCTTGACCTTCCATCGGTGACATGGCAACTATCTCTGTTGAGGGAGAGCTCTATGGGTAGTTCCAGTCTGGCAAAGTATGTTGACCAGAAACATTGCTCTTTTGAGTGAACCACATAGGGGTCAAGTCAGTCATTTCTATCCTGCTCCGAGAGTACGTACATACATATAAACACATGTACATACACACACACACACATATATACATATATAAACACACACACATACATATATACATACACACACATATACATACACACACACACACACACAATATATACACACACACAATATATATATACACACACACAATATATACACACACACACTATATACACACACACACAATATACACACACACACAATATATATATACACACACAATATATATATACACACACTATATATACACACACAATATATATACACACACAATATATATACACACACAATATATATACACACACAATATATATATACATATATACACACACAATATATATACACACATATACACACACAATATATATATACATACACAATATACACACACAATATATACATACACACACACACACACACACACACACACACACACATATATATATATATATATATATATAAATATAACCTACTGGCAGTCGCCAGTAGGTAGTTATAGTTAGGACCTATTATACATAGGAAATCCGCAACATTCTATTTGGAATAACGTTGGCGCCGGTTGGCGAATCTTCGCAAAATTTTCAGAACTGGTGGGGCGCTCCGGTCCGCCCCTATCCTAAAATTCTCGGGGTGATTCGTCAAGCGGGTGCCGAGAAAAAAGGGGGGTCCCAAAACATGTTCTCCCCATGCAATTTTCCATAGGAAACTTTAATCGTAGCTACAGCCCAAACTACTGAACGGAATTACACCAAATTTGGTAAAAAGGTAGCCCTTGGTTCAGAGTCGTGCCTTTTGGTTAAATGCTGTAAATCCGTTCAGTAGTTCCTGAGAAAATCAAAAGTAAAATCACATATATATCTGGGCGAAGCCTAACCACACAACTCATCGTGAGATCTGATTGGCTGTCAGCACGTCATCCAAGACGTGTTGGCAGCCTTCTTGGGACCAATATACATGATAGCACCTCATTAAAAAGCATTGCAGTTAATAGAAGGTTTTAAGACTTTAGTTACACTATAAATCATTTGTTGATGGTACCATACTCATTTTAGGAATTGTGGTGTGTTCTAAGGTGATTTTACCATGTGAAAAAGCCTTCTGCTGGGATATCATGAATCATGTTTGAGAGAAAACTATTTTCTCATGCTTTTCCCACAGAGGTTTGGAAGGTGATCTACAAGCTAAACTGAGAGCATATTTTCTGTAAATTCACATTATCTTTCTCAGTCATATGAGAATGAAGTCTGACATTCTCAGTAAAACATGTACATCCAACAAGGGCAGAGAATGTCAATTGATTCCTTTGTGTTCTACTGCAGCTTCCCAGAGTGTTCTAAAGAACAACTAGAGCGCTAACAATCCTACTTATGACAAACGTATTGCACACCTGAAGCCATCTTGCTTGGAATAAAGTGGTAACTCTTAAAAAATTTAATTTATAAAGGAACAAAATGAGGGAGTTCATTTTGCCATAGAAAGTATGATTAGTACTGCAGAAAGAAAAATGAGGGCACATTTTGAGTGACTTCTCAAATCCTCTTCTATTTCATTAAAATATTCTGACATGCAGACTGAAACATGCACTTTCAATACCAGCAGCAGACTTCCCTGGTGAGCAGTATCTTTACTACAGTGATCTAATGAGCAACTAGAGTGCCAACATTCTGAATTTATGGCAAATGTGTGACACGTCTGAATGCCTTCTTGATGGAATCAAAGTAAAAAACTGAAAGTATTTCCTACTGAGGAGAGTGTAGTAAATGAGGCAATTAGGAAACTTCATAACAAATAAGTCTCCCAAGATGGCCAGCAGAGACAAAAGAGCCCAAATGCAGCACAAATATCACCCAGATGTAGCCCAATGACAAGTGTGCAAAACACTTTTTATTTTTTGTGTTTTAGCAGTTTTATATAGTGCAGACTTGTCAGGTATTGGAGTGCTTTACATGAACATTGGTTACATCACACAAGAACAAATTCAATTTGGTTGTAGACATGGGGAGATTAAGTGATTTGACCAGAATCACAGAATGTAGAGCTGAAGCAGAAACTCCATCCTGGTTCCCCAGTTGCAAGGTCTGCAGCTCTGGAAGTAACACTACATCCTCTCCCCTAAGTGCAACATTTAATCAAGTGGTCAACTGGATTAAAAAAACATAGAGATAACAAATAATTAAAAAGTGCTTTGTCGCCATTTGAAAACTCAGAAAATATGTCCTCATTTTAGTTTTTTAGAGCACTAACCATAATTTTGATGCAAATAAGACCCTCTCATATATGTAATTTCTAAAGGAAATGCTCTAGGTATTACAGTTTTGATTACATCAAGATGATGTCAGGCGTTCCACACTTTTGTAATAAATATAGAATGTTAGCAATCTAGCATGCACAAAGGACCATGGAGGATAGAAGGGGGGGGGTCAGGACCTGGGCACAGACAAGAGAGTTCTGGGGAAGGGGCCTCATAACAGACCACGTGGGGCAGGCAGGAGGAGCAGTTGCAGCACAACAGACCAGGGAGGGTAGAAGGGTGTGGCAGTAAAATGGAACATGGAGGACGGGGCTAGGGCCATGGAATGTGGACAGGCAGGGTGGAGGTGGCAGAGACAGCTTACAGTCATCTGACAATGCTAGGCAGGTGGGAGGGGAGTGGCAGCTCAACAGAACACTCAGAGTAGATAGGAGTGGCAGGTCCATGGAACATGGTGGGCAAAAAGGATTGAGCAGGGGCATGCACAAAGACATTGGAGGGCAGGGGGAAGGAGAATAGGGGCAGCAAGCTAAGCACAGAGGCTAAGCAGGAGGTCAATGATGGGGCATAGAATTGGGCAATGGAGGGCAGGAGGAGTGGACTGGTACATCATGCTAAATGGAGGGCAGTGGCAGCACATCAGACCATGCATGGCAGTAGAGAGGAGGCTAGTCCATGGAATCAGACAACAGAGGATAGGGAGGAGGTGGATGGGGCAGCAAGCTAACTGTTCAGAGAACGCGGGTATTAGGAACTTTATTGTTTTTAAAATGTGTGTCTGTGCGAACTACTTAAAATATGAATAAGTATGCAGCATAATCTCACTTTTATTCAGGAAGAAGAGGACGTTTGTGACTGTGACCACGGGCTCACTTGGCAGAAACATCCCCTGACCCTCCACCCCCCTATCGCAAAATGTAATGCATGTGAAAGGGGTAGGCGAACGCAGGGTTATATAGAATATAGTCCTGAGAGCACGATTGAAAATGCAAACTAGATATAGTGTATGGTATAAACTATGCACCAAAAAGTGTGATCTAAGATGAACCAGGGCGTGAAATATAATATGCAATACATTGTGCGCAATGACGGATTCATTGGAGAGCGCGAGAAAGCACAGGCACTAGCGCGTGCTATGCGATATGCACCTTGGAGTGTAATATGCACAGGCCAGTGTTGTGTAACCTAACTAGTCTCTAAAGTTGTAATATAAAAATATGTGCTGGGGAGTGTAACGTTGCATATGCACTGTGACAAAGATATGGATCCCAGATTGTAATATGTATGGCATAGCGCTGTGCGTTATAACTAAGGCTCCCTGTTTTCCGTTTTTACGGATTTTTACAGATAAATACAGACAGAAAACATTTATTTTCTTATCTGTATTTATTTTTAAATGTGGATAAAAACGGAAATTGGGTTGCTTTTAGAGTAATTCTAAATACTGTCTGCCATGACTGCCAGGCCAATTGCTGTGTGGATTGATAGGTATGGGAAAGAAAAAGAAAGGAATTTTAGTAAAGAGGTTTTAACAGCAGTAGCTATGCACAAATTTGATACTGAAATATGCATATTTTCTTATCAGTGCATTGATTTATCTTCTGTGGGGGTTTACAACATTGAAACCCCGCAGCCACTCAAGCATGAATGCATATTTACCGGTTCAATAAATGTGGAAATATACTAATTTTAGCTTCATTTTTCCACAAATCCCAAAATAAATATGGATAAATACAGACGGAAATGTCAAAAAAATAAATACCATAAAACCGGGAGCCCTAGTTATAACATAGGCATCGAGGAAGGCACAGGCAATATAACCCGTGAAAAGGCATGTGTGGCATGACATATTCACGGGGTGGTGTTACAGTGCACATGGGCTAGAGAGTGTCATAGCATACGCACTAGCTGGTGGAATACAACAGAGAGGTGTGTGGCACTCAGCGGGCACTGGTGGGTGTAACACAGCATTGGGCTCAGCCAGGAGCGCGCTGTGACTCTCAAGTGAGGTTTGTCTACTTTCCAGAGAGTAAAATAAAAAGTATTACACATCCGGCGGTGGATGTGTGTTTTATTACCCGTGAGGGGGGTTTCTTGCATAGTTTGTCGAATTTTTGTCGAATCCGCTTTGAATGGCTTCGTGTGCGTGTATATTAAATGTGCCCGTCAATAGCTACCCATGTATGTATAAATAAACGACAATGGTGTCTTCTTGGAGAGTACCCACCGGCGGGGGCGCCGGGATTAGGCATGGTAGGGCGTCAGACACGTCAGAGTTTCACTAGCGGTGTAAATGCATTCCACGTGGATTCATTGTATGCATAGTCGCCTTTTAATGAATTTCACGCATATCGTCATGGTGATAGGTACGTACGGTTTGTCCAGCATGTCCTAGGTGTTTCTATAAATATATATTTTTTTAAATTAACAAGAAACAAAGGCCATGCCCCGGGGGTTGGGGTCCCCGGGGCCGATAAAGGCCTCGGGACGGGGGAACGCTGCCCCCTTCCAATTTTTTTTTTTATCTAAAAAAAAAAAAATAGGGAGCAGGCCCTGGGGGATGGGGTCCCCAGGGCCAATAAATTAGAAAAAGAAGGGGGGGCCACACAGCCCCCCTTTTTAAAATAAATAAAAGACCGGCATTGTTGCAGCACTCTGCAAACACGCCCCCTGGCGAGTTGTAAGTTGGGGAATTAATTCCCCTTCAATACGGAGGGTCCCTGAGGGCCAACTAGCCCAACAGGTATCTCCAGTATGCGGCAGGGAGCTGCGTTGCAGAGATGTGGTCTAGGCCGTGCCCCTTTTTACATCTCTCTGCAACGCAGCTTTGTGGCGCTTACTGGAGGTACCTAGTGGGCTAGTTGGACCGTAGGGACCCTCAGGATTCAAGGGGACTTAATCTCCCAACTTCAAACGGCCACAGGGCGTGTTTACACAGTGGAGAGGGGACGGGGCCTGAGGTGACGTGTGCAAACATACCCTATGGCGCGTTTTAAGAGGTAGTTTTAATCCCCCTGCCCTATTATATACTAGGGGCTTACAGAGGAGCTCTGCCACTCTATCACAAGGATAATGTCATCAGTGATGTCATTTGAGATGTCATCAGTGATGCCATAAGTGATGTCCATGACCATGTCATGAGTGATGTAATATGTGATATCATCAGCAGTGCATTGCGGGCACGCGAGTTATAGTTAGCTGAACTAACTATAACGGGGGAATTTCAATGGTTTTGTACGAGTGAAAAGTCCAGCTAACTATAACGCCCCTGAAACCTATGGTTTTTTCAGTGAATTTCTTAAATGCTAATTTCTAACTATGCCTATAGAGATAGGACATGTGAAGAAAGAAGAAAAAACGTACAGAAAGAAAAAAAGAAATGCAGAAAGAAGCAACAGAAGTCCTCAAAGATGAAGAAAAGTGTAGGAAGAAGGATAACGTGCAGAAAGAACAAACAGAAGAGCAGAAAGAAGCCTTGTTGTAAAATCATCCTGTACCCTCAACTTTTTCAGACGGATACTGGTGGTAACTGAGTCTGACTAACCAGTCCTAGAGCCAGTGCTATGTTAAAAGACACTTAGAATACAGTGAAAACACCTACATACACTAGGGAACACTATGCATTGGGGTACCCATGTGATTAGCATGACCTCCTCTGTAAGTTCCTAGTACATAATAGGGCAGGGGGATTAAAACTACCTCTTAAAGTGCTCTACGGGGCGCGTTTGCACAGTGGTGAAGGGAGGGGTGGCCTGAGGTGGCGTGTGCAAACACGCCCTGTGGCCGTTTAAAGTTGGGAGATTAAGTCCCCTTGAATCCTGACGGTCCCTGGGGTCCAACTAGCCAACCAGGTAGCTCCAGTACTGAAGCGCCACAGAGCAGCGTTGCAGAGAGGTGTAAAAAGGGGCGTGGCCTGGCCCACCTCTCTGCAACGCAGTGCAGTGGCGCTTACTGGAGGTACCTGGTGGGGTTGTTGGCCCCCAGGGTCCCTCAGGATTGAAGAGGAATTAATTCCCCAACTTAAAACGCACCACAGGCGTGTTTGCACATGTCGCCTCAGGGCCCGCCCCATCCCTTCACCACTGTGCAAAGGCGCCCCGTGGCGCATTTTAAGTTGGCGGATTGAGTCCCCTTGAATCCTGAGGGTCCCTGGGGTCCAACTAGCCCACCAGGTACCTCCAGTAAGCGCCACAGATCTGCGTTGCAGAGAGGTGTAAAAAGAGGTATGACATGGACCTCATCTCAGCAACGCAGCCCTGTGGCGCTTACTGGAAGCACCTGGTGGGCTAGTTGGCCCCCAGGATTGAAAGGGAATTAATTCCCCAACTTTAAACGCGCCACAGGGTGGGTTTACACACATGTCACCTCAGGCCCCGCCCCCTCCCTTCACCACTGTGCAAACGCGCCCCGTGGCAAGTTTTGAGTTGGGGGATTAAGTCCCCTTGAATCCTAAGGGTCCCTGGGGTCCAACTAGCCCACCAGGTACCTCCAGTACGCGCCACAGAGCTGTGTTGCAGAGAGGTATAAAAAGGGTCGTGGCCTGGACCACCTCTCTGCAACGCAGCCCTGTGGCGCATACTGGAGGTATTGAAGGGGAATGAATTCCCCATTGTAAAACGTGCCACAGGGCGCGTTTGCTGTGTGTTGCTAGGAGGAGGCGGGGACTCGGCACGATCTCCGTGTTTTTTTATTTTTAAGGGGGCTGCGTGGCCCCCCCTTCATTTTACTTTTTTTGGGCCCTGGGGACCCCATACCCCCGGGCCTTACCCCCATTTAAATAAAAAATTGAATGGGAAGGGGCCGCGTGGGCCCCCCTCCCGTGGTCAATTCCAGCCCCGGGGACCCCATCCCCCAGGGCATGGCTACATAAATATAAATTTTTTATTAGGCCTCTATTGGCCCCGGTGACCCCATCCCCCGGGGCCTGGCTTTTATTTATATGTTTTAATTTTTGGGAGAGGGAGGCCGCATGGCCCCCCTCCCAGGCCACTTCTAGCACCGGGAACCCCATCCCACGGGGCTGGCCCTCTCAGTTGGGGACCGTGGGGGGAGCCCCAATGCCCCCACTGTCCCGCCGGCTCCCCTCGTCCTGTGGGAGCCGGAATTGCTTTTCCACATGGGGAGCTGCTAACATGCAGCTCCCCGTGTGGAAAAGCAATCTGCTTTGCTTCATTTAAGCCCGGTCATTGCAAACAGCAGTGTCCCGGGATGGTCACCCCGGGACACTACAGGAGCCGGCCCTAGGGGGTGGCAGTTCCCAGGTCTACAAGGGCTCCAGGAGGGGGGCCGCGCGGCCCCCCTCCCACCTATTGCACAGCCCCAGTGCTGGTGCTCCCCGGGGGTCCGTTACAGACCCCCTATTTTGAATATTAGGGCCCAACACCGGTGTTAATTTTTTTAAATAGAAGACCCGGGGTGGCTGTCCCCGGGGCAGCAGGGGGCATTGTGCCCCCCCCGCAATTATAATTAATAAAAGCCCCGGGTGGCGGTCCCCGGGGCTTGGGGGGGGCCTTATCGGCCCCCCACACATTAAAAATAAGAAACCCCTGTGGGTTGCGGTCCCCGGGGCTGTGGGGGCCTCCCAGGGCCCCCACAATTACATTTGTGAATGCCCCAAGGACTTGGCCCACCCGGGGGCTAAAGAATACCGAAGTGTGGGAGCCTGCGCTTCGTTGTTTTTTTTTGTTTTATTTACGGCTGAAATTTGCGCTGGGTGCGCGTATCTCACCGATTTTCTTTTAAAAAAAAAAAAAACTTTTGTGGGACCCCCTGAGGAGGCCTAGGGGGACCCCCTGAGGAGGCCTAGGGGGTCAGGGTGATTTTACCCTGCCCCCTTTTCTTTTTTTTGCGTTTCTTTTTCTATTTTCTTGTCCCTCGGTAACCGAGGCACAAGATGGCTGCTAACACTTCCTGGTTTGGAGTGCTGACATCCAATTAGAATGCAGCTCGTGATCGGGAGGATGCACGGATCCTCCGCGCCTCTAAATATTGAAACTTTTATTTTTGAATTTCTCAGCAACTACTGAACGGATTCACACCATTTAAAAAAAAGGTCTCTTTCTGAACCAAGGGCTACCTTTTTGCCAAATTTGGTGTAATTCCGTTCAGCAGTTCGGGCTGTAGTCGTGTCTAAAGTTTCCTATGGGAAATAACATGGAGAAAACGCGTTTTGGGACCCACCTTTTCCCTCTGCCCCCGCTTGGCAAATCACCCCGAAACTTTCAGGATAGGAGCTGACCGGAGCGGGACCAACGTTTCGAAAATTTCACGAAGATTCGTCAACCGGTGCCAAAGTTATTGAAAAACGAAAAAACGCTTTTTGAATAGAAACAAGGTCCCAACTATAACTACCTATTGGCGACCGCCAGTAGGTAATACACACACACAAAAATATATTTTTTATTTTTTTTTTATTATCTACTGGCGCTCGCCAGTAGATAGTTATAGTTAGGACCGTGTTTCCATAGGAAATCTGAAAATTCTATTTTGAATAACTTTGGCGCCGGTTGACGAATCCTCGCAAATTTTTCAAAATAGGTGGGGCGCTGCGCTACGCTCCTACCCTGAAAGTCTCGGGGGGATTCGTCAAGCGGGGGCCGAGAAAAAAGGGGGGTCCCAAAACGTGTTTTCCCCATGCATTTTTCCATAGGGACCTTTAGTCCAAGGTACAGCCCGAACGGCTGAACAGAATTACTTGAAATTTGGCAGAGAGGTAGTCCTCAGGTCAGGGTTGTGCCTTTTGAATATCTGGAGTCAATCTGTTCAGTAGTTCCTGAGAAAATTTCAGTTAAAAGTACATATATATCTATAAGCGCGCACCGTGCGCGTACGGTGACGTGCGCGAGCGCAATTCTGATTGGTTGTTAGATGTCAGTAAACATTCAAATCGGTCGAAATCAGGAAGTGTCGGCCGCCATTTTGTCTCTCGCAGTCTGAGGCAGTAAAAAACAAAGGTGGAGAACGTGAAAAGGGTGCAGGGTGGACAGTTCCTGACCACCTAGCCTTTGTCAGGGGGTCACTGAAGGACCCCCAAGGGCGAAAAAAACATTTATCGTGGGCGCATGGTGCGCGAAGCGCCCCGAGTGCCCACAGCGCGCGCACGGTGAAAAACCTGAACAAAAAAAAATATTAATAAATACATAACTTAGCATTTTTAAAAACGTACAAATTCACTTAAAAAAACCATAGGCTTCACACACGTTATAGTTAGGAATTAGCATTTAAAAAACCTTGCAAATTCACTTAAAAAACCATAGGTTTCACACATGTTATAGTTAGCTGGACATTTCCCTCGTAAAAAAACCAATGAAATTCCCCCGTTATAGTTAGTGCAGGCAACTATAACTCACGCGACCGCAATCCTCTGCTGATGACGTCAGATATTACATTGCACTGCACTGCATTCTCGGTTCATTCAAATATATGTAGCCATGTCCTCAATGGTGGATTAATGGCATCATGATAATGAAAGGACTTGAATAGTTTTATAGACAACGCAGCCGCCATTGTGTGCTAAACAGATGTAAATCACACTGTATATCAAGGCTCAAATGCTTTCAGTGGACTCACCCCAATAGGTAAGTATAGAAATATCTCTGCTTGCCGTGTTGTTGCCATCACTAACTGCAACCCCACTCGGGCTCCCTTCGAGCTTATGCATTGCAAAATCCCTCCCCTGCCTCTGGATGTTAAAAGATGGAAATCCTCAATTACAACATGAGCAATGGTTGAATGAAATAGCGGACTAGTGGCATGTAAAGGGCCATATACAAAGGGAATGATCACATGCTGATTTCCGATTCATTATGGGAACCATTCCTTAGACTGTAAAATACGGGGGCGTGGGTTGGTGGGTCAGCATGGCGGACGTGAGCTGAGCACGCTCCATCCAGCTTCTCCTTATCCTTCAACTATCCTGCCTCTCCGGTCTCAGACTAGGTCCCTAAGCCGTCCCGCTACTGTCGCCTGCTGGGAGCTGCCCCCGGAGCCGGCTTGAGAGCCGTAGATGATGAGGGGGCTGCGATGTTGTGATCAGCGGAGGCCTACCTGCAACGAGGCTCTATCCCGCGCCGCGGGTAGCGTGGATTTCCTGCCGCCTTGCCCAGCTGCCGCAGCTGTGGGGTGCACCCAACGCGGACTGCTGCGGGGCATCGGCAACAATATCCTGTGTGGGGCCGGCCTCGGCAGATCGGCGGCCCTCCGGCCTCTTGAGGGATAAGCTTCTGATCGGGTCGCGGACGGAGCGGCGCGGGAGGCTGGAGCTCATTGTGCAGCCGGCGGCCATCTTAGAGCTGCGGTGTCCTCCATGAAGTGCCCTGTGTGTTTCCTGGCAGTAAGGGGGCTGCATTGAGAGCCCAGCACGTGAGTACAGCCGTGTGGCTGGGGTCAGTGGCCTGGTGGCGGCCGGATTGTTCTGCCTCCTTGTCTCTCCACCCCCCTCCTCCTCTCTCCTCAGCCAAGCGTGTTGGCCTATCAGGGGCTCATGGTCTTGTCGGGCCACACAGGGTGGGGGGGGGGGGGCCTCTGCTTCCGCTATTGTTTGGGGGTCTGGTTTGAGTGACATTGTGCCGGGGGAGGACCCCGAGTGGCGGCTTAACAATATTCTTGTCTCCTTGCCTTTCTCCCCCCCCTCCTCCCGTCTCCATCTGGGTGTAAGCCCATAGGGGGACCGGTGGTCTTGTCGGGCCACGCGGAGGGGTGGGGGCGGGGGGGGGGCGAGAGGAGGGGGGGGGAGGAGGAGGGGAAGGCCTGAGCCCCTGCAGCGGCACCTGGATCCATCGTAGGCATAAAGGCGTTGGTCCTGAAATTGACGGGCCTGTGAGGAGTCTCGGGTGCATAGGCGGTGGGGAGAATCGCTGGGGGTAGCGCCCCTGACCATATAGACGCAGACGGGAGTGGGATTCCGACGCTCGCGGGAGTGACTGCCTGATGCTCGAAGGAGCAGCTGCCTATCCACCGCCTGGGGGCTCCTTGGCTGGGGTCGGTGGCAGGGACTGGGCCAATATGACCAGGGATAAGCCCGGCAGCGGCTCGTCTAAGCAGAGCACTATGGACAAGTTCACATGCCAAGGGGCTCTGGCGGTTCAGCCCGTGGGGCCTCAAAACGCTGTGCTGGACAACGCGACCCTCCTGGCCACCATTACCCAGTCCAGGGAAGCCCTAGACGCCAAGATCAGAGCGGTCGGCTCTGATGTAATGCTCCTGTGCCAGGACCTGAGAAATGCGGTCGCCCGTATTACAGAAACGGAGACAAGGATTTCGGGCTTGGAAGATGTGGTTGCTATGCTGCAACAGAGGATATCATCTCTCGAGACCACGCAACGGGGTCTGACATCAAGAGTGGAAGACGCGGAAGTGAGGGCGCTATGCAATAATCTGCGATTTGTAGGTTTTCCCGAGGACTGCGAGAAGGGGAATATGGAGCGCTTTCTTAAGGAATGGCTGGAGGGCAGGCTTCCCCCTGGGGAACTTTCGACCTGCATCGTAGTGGAGCGCGCACATAGGGCTTTGATGCAGAAGCCCCCACCATGTGCCCCCCCGCGGCCCATCATCGCCAAGCTCCTCAACTATCACGACAGGGACACTATCCTGAAACAGGCCTGAGCTACGGAACCGTCGTTCTTCAACAACTCATGCATCTTAATCTTTCCGGACTACATCAAGTTAGTACAGCAGCAACGGCAGTCGTTCCTGGCCGCTAAGGCCCGCCTTTGTGAGCTCAAACTCCCTTATGCTTTGCTTTATCCAGCCAAGCTGCGTGTGGTATACCAGTCCCGCACCCACTTCTTTGACACACTGGCAGAGGTGTTCAATTGGACGGATGAAACTGCCCGGCTGCGCCCTCTCTCTCCCCCAGGAAGAGAATCCAACGCCTCTTCGGGTGGGCCTGCCCGGAGTCATCGTGGGCTGAAGGGGAGAGGGGGAAGGCGCTCCAAGTCCAGGCCCCGCTCGCAGTCTGCGGGAGCCGGGAGGGGTCCGTCTCTCGGTCACATGTTTCGGAGGATTGACATCAGCTTGACCAGAGGCTATTATTCGAACTTGAAAATTCTTCATAGACCAGAGAAGCAAGTCTGATGGCCGGTCTCTCTGTGGGGCTCCACAGAAGAAGAGGAGGCCAATTGACAATGGGCTGTGTTTTGGGGATCCATTGGTGGGTGAGGAGTGGGACCTCCTGTTGGGGTCAGCCTGCTCTGCCTGCTGCGATAGTTACTTAATTGTTTTGGAGGTACAGGGTGGGAGAGTGTTGTTGGGTTGTGTTTCTGGGGGAGGGTTTGTAGGGTTGTTGCGCTGTCTACCTGGGTGCTGGACTCCTTTCTAGTATGCGGAGGATTCTTGATACTGCCACCGTACCGTATAGGGCCTGCAGGGAGTAGGGGTGCCTGTTAGTGTACAGGAGTCCCCTGGCCTTATTAGAGTTCTTAGTTGGAACGTGAGGGGCACTTGACAAGATCAAAAGGGGGGCTATCCTAACATCGGCCAAGCGTGCCCGCGCAGGCGTATTGTTGTTACAGGAGACTCACCTCATGGGGACTAAGGCTCTATGCTTTCAGCAGTTTGGATTTACTCAGGTCTTTCATTACGGGTTTGTGAGTGGTTCCAGGGGGGTTGCTATTTTGATACACAGGAGGGTTGCGTCTACACATGTTAAGACCTGGGGGGACCCTCAGGGTAGGTATAGATTTGTGCAGGGAATTGTGGATGGTGAGATCTTGGTCCTGGGGAGTGTCTACGCCCCCGCCTCTTTGTTGGGGGCTGGCAGAGAAAATTATGACCCTCTGGGCGGATATACCGGAGGGACTAGCGGTGGTCGGAGGGGATTGGAATGATGTGATGGATGTGGTCAGAGACAGGTGAAGATCCGGGGGGATGTCGGAAGCTCGCCACCCCACTAAATTATACTCCTTATTGATGAGTTTGGATTGGGTTGACCCCTGGGGCAGGATTCACAATAGTACACAGGGCTACACATATCTCTCGTCAGTCCATAGTTCCTTTTCCCACCTGGACTATCTGTTTGTTCCGAGGGTCTTTGATAACAGGGTGACGGCGGCGGACATTCTCCCACGGCACTTACTATACGAGGGGGGGGGGCGGGGTGGGGCGGTGAGCCATTCCGCTGGCGCCTATCAGTCTGGAACCTTCAGAAGGAGGATTATAGAGACCGAATGGAAGATGCCATTGATCAATATCTAGATGTCAATCTGGGCTCGGTCTCTGGGGCAGGGAATCTTTGGGAGGCCTTCAAGCCCACTATTCGGGGGGTAGACATCTCATTTTGCGCTGCGGCCCGACGCTTTCGTAGAGAGGCCCTGGTACAGGCGGAAGTTACCATTCTGGAGTTGGAGGTACGTGGCAGGGAAGAGGGGGGGGGGGGGGGGGGGGGGGAGATCGGCTCGACATCAGTTACTTCTAGCGCAGCAGGGATATTCTCGTATTCTCTTGGATGAGGCTTGCCAGGCTTGGCTGGCTACTCGCAGTAGGGTCTACTAGTGGGGCAACAAATCTAGCAAAATGTTGCATCGGCTGTGTCAGGGATCGCTTCGCCCCCAGGCTCTCCCGGGTGTCGTGGGATCGGATGGACTACCTCTGTCTGGCGCGCCGGATATTGCACGTAGCTTTGCAGAATATTATGCTGTTATATACCCCCATGGTATGCCTCCAGGTGGAAGTCATTGATCGTTTCTTGGACGATCTCTCGCCGAAGGCACTTCCAGATAACGTTCGGGAACAACTGGAAGTCCCCCTTACTGATGAGGAACTGGGGGCGGCCCTGGGGGAGCTGAACTTGGGCAAGGCCCCTGGCCCTAATGGCTTTCCGTCCAAATTTTTTTAAGAAATATTTCCGGCAGCTGGGGCCCCACTACCGTAAGGCGGTGGAGGAAGCCAGGGACGGGGGGAGGTCTGTCCAGCAACTGGAGGCACGCAGAGATTGTGGTCTTCCATAAACACGGTAGACCGCCAGACCACCACGCCTCGTATCGCCCTATCTCGCTCCTGAACGTGGAGGCCAAGATATTGGCTAAGGCATTGGCGAACCGCCTCCGCCCTCATATCGCTCTACTTGTGCATCCGGACCAGGCTGGGTTCATGCCCCAGCGTGCAACCCGTCATAATATCAGGCGGGCCCATGTGGCGGTCGCAGCGGTCCAGGGATTGGGAGAACGGGCAGCGCTTCTGCTAGCGGACATGGACAGGGCGTTCGATTCCCTGAGTTGGGTCTATTTATTTGCGCTCTTGCAGCGACTGAATCTCAGACCGCGTTTGTCTTATCTAACTCTGTTTATACACTGACTTAACGGCATCAGTGCGTGTGGCGGGCTTAGTTTCTTCAGGCTTTCCTATTGGGCGGGGCACTAGGCAGGGGTGCCCGCTTTCCCCATATCTTTTTGCTTTAGCAATGGAACCCCTGGCTGCCTGGGTACGGATGGATGCTCAGGTGTCCGGCTTTGAGTGGGCACACGGGCTCTCTGATCGCATCGCCCTTTATGCGGACGATGTATTGTTTTTTCTTACTAACTTGGAACGCACGGGCCCCAGATTGCTGCGTATCATGCAGATCTTTAGGAAACGTCGGGTCCATATATGAACCCTTGGAAGTCCACCTTGTGGGTATTGGGGGGGGGGGAATCCGGCGCACCTGGTAATTGGGCATCGTCGGTTCAGGTGGCGTATGGGGGCATGAAATACTTGGGGGTGTATCTGTCTGATACTCCCGCCATGGCTTGGGAGCACAATCTTGCACCTGTATGGGAGCGTGTGCGTGAGGATATTAAGACCTGGGTCCCATATGCCCCTGACCATCTACGGCCGATCTGCCATTTTTAAGATGGTGTCGCTCCCGCGACTGTTGTATCAATTACAAAATCATCCATACTCTATTCCCCCGCGATGGTTGCGCCAGGTGAACTCTGCCTTAGGTCAGTTAATTTGGGGTGGGGGAGCGGTGACGATAGCGATCAGGACATGCTTCTTATCTACGTACTGTGGGGGGCTGGCAACCTCCGACATCTGGTCTTATTATGTTGCATCGCATTTACTGGTCTTAAATGAGTGGTGTTATGGGGACAGAACGGATGCAGCCTATGCCGTGGAGCGGCGTTGCATGGGTGACCAGTCCCTACACACTCTCCTTTATTCTGCCCCATTGAGGCGTCCCCTGCAGTCTGCCACACAGATTGTGTTTCAGCTTTGGAGGCAGGCTTTGCGGAGGATCGGTTGGTGGAATAGACTGACTCGGGAGACCCCACTTTGGCACAATGGTCGCTTCCCACAGCTGCTGAATCTCTCCAGGTTTCGTGACTGGGATAACATTGGAATTTCCACTCTGGGGGACGTCATGTGGGGCACAATTTTAAAATCCTTTCAAGATATCCAGCAGGAATTCCATATGCCAAAGACCCAATTCTTCAAATATTTACAATTTAGGCATGCTATTTTCCCCAGCTTGGAGGGCCTAGACCCATTACCGGAGTTTAGCTCCGTAGAGGCTTTAGGTATTTATGGAAGACCTCCTAGACCATATGATCTCTAAAATGCATCAATCTCTGGTTACACACTGTTCTCCCTCCTTGCAGCGTCTGCGAGAGGCCTGGGAGGGAGATGTAGGTCAGATAGAGGAATAGACAGAAGCTTTGGCCTCCCCGCGTGGGGCGGCTATTCCGGTAAGCCTGCGGTTCATTCAATTTAAATATCGTCATAGGGTCTCTTTTACCAGGGTTAGGCTCTGGAGGGCGGGCTTGGTGACTTCCCCAGTGTGTCTTCGTTGTGGGCACGAGGAGGGGACCCTGATACACACTATTTAGCACTGCACATCGCTCGCACGATTCTGGAGGGGGGTCATGACCTGCCTCTCTGAAGTATTGGGGAGGGAGCTCCCCAACTCCCCAAAACTTGCCCTCCTTCATGTGATGGAAGGGATCGGGGGCAACATCTATAAGCGCTACCTTATGCTCCTAGGCTTTACCTTAGCGAAGAGAGATATAGCTAGAGCCTGGAAGGCGGTGGTTGCACCCTCGGTCTCGACCTGGAAAAAAGATCTGGACTTCTGTATGGGTCTCGAGATTCCCGTTTTTGAAGCTAGAGGGTGCCCCCTTAAGCATTATAAGATCTGGAGGCGTTGGGCAGATTATCGATGCTTAGAATTGGAGCCACCGCGGGAGGGCTGGAGCCGGGACCCAGGGTGACCTGTGGGCCTTCCCTGTTTTCTACATTCTCTTACGGGTTGCCCTTACTTCCACGGCAGGACCCGATATCTTGGACACTGGGCTTTTATGTAGAGCAATGGCAGTTTGGTTTAGAGATATGCTGTTCCGGAATCAGGAGACGTGGCACTGCGGGGTGGGGGGGGGGGGGGTTTGGAGGTGTGTTGGGTGTTTGCAGGGATCGATTCTATATGCATCGCCTTTCATATTCTCCTGTTTCAATTGAGTAAAATGGTCAAAGTCAATTTCTTTTGTATCGTACATGCGGCAGCTGTCTGGAATTCAGGTCTGCATCTTATGTGTTCTTTTGACAAATAAAATTTGTTTTAAAAAAAACTGTAAAGTACAGTTATTGTACTGGTCAAGGAAGTAAACCTTTCATACTTAAACTACTGAAATAGCAATGTAGAGTGGAACTGCTTGTCTTGCATATAGTGGTTTTCAACATGGGTGCACTGGAAGTGGCATTCTTTGTACCTACAATGCTACTATGTAAGCAGCATGTATATGCGCTACCAATACACCAGAAGAGACAGTCACTATCTGTGTGCTGTTTTGTTTTTAAGGCATTTGCTTTATTCGGTCAGGCTTCATTTGTCTTGATTTTATTTTTATTATATTTTGGTATGCTTTGAGATGTCTGCAAGATTTAACATGCAGCATTTCAGGAACTGTATACATCGACCTGGCTGCATATTGTGATGTATGGTTAATACACATTGATAAAAATGGCAATAAAAGATTAGCGCAAATAAAAAAAAATAAACAAAACAGACACTTTCTTGCACTGCACATTCTCCCCCAAAAAAATGCTAAACTGCGACTATTTCTCAGTTCCTTCCATGGGAATCCACAAATCCTGGATACTTTTAAAATTCCCTAAATGTGGGAAGAAAAGAAGCAAATTTGGACCGGATACCTTTTGTGGAAGAGAAATTATGAATGCATAAGTGTGAACTGTCCCAAAAATTAAGAAAAAGGCCTCAGCACTTAAGGGGTTAACAATGATGCATAACACCAGATGACAACACGGGACTGCTTAACCAGGTGACAATACAGTCATTTGTTGACATGCAGAGTATGCAGTATTTACATCCAACACTGCTTATTAAATTCCTCGTTCACCTCATGGACTGATCCCTTCCCAAACCCCACAGTATTTGAATGTTTATGGGTTCTTACATTTCTAATAGTTAGGCCTACATTATTAAAAACTGATGCCAGAAAGAGATCAGAGCAACTCCATTGATGCTTATCGTTACTAAAAGCCAAGCGGAGCTTCTCCTCGTCCCTTTACGTTGCTCACCTACCCCCAATCTTTCAAAGAACGAATGGTATCTTGCCAATCCCAGAGCAACCAGGCCATGTCATGAACTGCCTACCCTATAACGTTTTGCACTACGGATGATGCTCTAGCCAGGGCCATTTGTGTAAAGCATGCCCCAACTGGCGCGACCTACAAACCTGTAGAAGTGAACTGTTAAAAAGGATCACCCCAGCCTTAGCATCACTTTTTCCAGCTAACATGTGGGTAAACACGACAATTCTCGAGTATGTGGAGTTAAAATATCTAAAAACAGCCATAGAAGTCATGAGCGTTCACGGGTGGTATGCACTGGTGCAGACATAAATACACTGCAATCCCTGTGCAAGTTGTGAGGCAGAACTCGTTCCTCTCCTGTGCTCTGGCATTTGTCCAAGATTTAGCTGCTCCTTGAACAGAAAATAAATACATGGCAGTCCAACCAATTATGCCAATTTTAGGTCGAAGCCTACTAGACAGCCCATCTGTCTGGTTGCAAAGACATATTGGGGACATGCTGAAAGTTTCCCTTGGAATGCATTCCGCCCATTGCTTACCATAGGCTTTGTGTTTGGGTTTTGTAACTTACATTTGCTGGCTTTCTATTTGCTGGCTTTCTATTTGCTGGCTTTATTCGTTTTAAGCTGTCCAGCATGTCTTTGTCCCTCCCGTGGAGCATAGCCTGTTTACCACCTTGCTGAATGTGCTCACTTTCTGGAAACTCTTTTTAGGTCTCGCTGAGACAGCGAAAGCTTGTCTCTTTGAGACATTCTGTAAGTGGGCTTTTCAAAGTGCTGCCGTGGCCTAAAGCTTCAGTGCACGTGAACGTGCACGCGCGCAGCGCCATGTGTCTTTCCTCCGCAGCGCGATCACTTTCACTTTCACTTTCGCGGACGCGTCAGCTTCACTTTCGTGGCCTCGCGGCCAATGCTTGCTAAGACCCCGCCTCTTTTGGTGTTTTTTAATGAAGGATTCCTTACTTGACAAAGTATGACGGCGTTTGATTTCATTTCATGGTTACCAGGGTGTCAGCTCAGCTTTAGGGCAATGTGACGGTGTTTGCCCCCACCCTATATCGATCTGTGACGATAGGTTTGAGTTACCCCCTTAACGGGGTGTGAGTCTTCATCATGTCCTGTGACACGTACCGCCCCTTTATCATGGTGCTTGCCCACCCTCCTTTGGCTTTGACAAACAGTTTGCCCTTTTTCACGGCAGTCATTTCGATAGTGTTTGCCTTCTGCTCTTTCGAAACCTATTACGGGGAGAATATCACACCCTCTTTAAGGGACTGGCAGTACGTTTTGCTCCCCTCTCCCGAGATTTGGGACGTGGGTGTTTCACTTCACAACAGGCAGTGACGCGGAGAGATATGCCTTCCTTTAACTAGCTGCAATGCTCCTCCCATTTGTCACGCTGATAGGTGCCCCCTTCATGCACGGTTTGTATGTGAGCACTTATTTTTTTTTCTGGCACATACGGGGGTTTCTCCCTTGTACGGTGTTATAAGAGCTGTTTACCCTAATTTGCAGACTTGTGTTGCAATTTCTCCCCACACAATCTGACTGTTCTCCTTTTGCAAGAGGACACATCTTTATCCTTCAAGCTCTCATTGGCTGTTGCAGTTGTCGAGGTGACCGTTCGCAAAAAGTGTCTCCACTTACAGGGCTTGTATTGCCTTTTCTGTGAAATATGATGAGTATTTCTGCATTCGAGAGCTTTGGTGAATGTTCTACTTGCGCCACCTGATAGTCACCATGACTCCATTCTTTTTAGTGTCTGTAAGGTGCTTGCCTTCCTGTGTTTTGTTTTACCGCATGTTCTTCAGTGTTGCTTTGTTTTTCTGACCCTTTAATGATCTTTGACAGTCCCCGACCCTTCGTTTCAGCGACGGTGAAGTGTTTTGGGAGGAGGTGCATTGACACGCACGCCACTGGGCATTCTGCACTGTGCAGGATGGTGATTAGTGGGGGTTGGTGGTATTGTGGCAGCTGTTAGATGGTAATGTGCTGGAATACTGTGATGAGTAGCATGTGACGTAAATAAGGTTGTTTAAATGTGAGGATTTTACATATTAAGCAGCCACATATGATCGTGTCTAAACCTTGAAGGGCACTTTGGAATGGGATTGAAGCCAAACTACTTGGTGCCTGAAACAAGGTGTGCAGTTGAATGGAGTGAATCGGTGAGAAATGTCAGTCTTGAACTGATAAGTCATTGCTACTGTCTCAGTAGATAGTAGTAGCGCGGTCTCCTTGTGGACATCTGAGTAGAGCGACCATGTCATCAATGATGACGATTTTCGTGTAAATTATGGTGTCTAGGCGTATTCATAAAGCAAACTTATAGATTCATCTAAGATTTCCAGTAGTTTCATTAAAAAGATTAGTATTAGGGCTAGGATGGAACTGCTGTTTAGTAGCTCGGAATATGTATATCGGTGTGATTTTTGTTTGAAACACTTGGAAACAAATATTGTCTGTAAAGAGTTGATGCTTCCAACTTTGGAACTGTGATTGAGATGCCGAAGTTTTATGAACATGATTTGGGTGTTCTGATGAAATGCCGGATGGATTTGATTGATGGTGAAATTAGTTTATATTTATTTGATAGAAGGGTATTTATATTCATATTAATTTTAGAAAACGAGAGCATCCTTGGTCTGCCATTCTCAGCACGATATGGATATGTGGAACCTTCCATAGACTGGTTACTGGTGGGTTCACAAGTGCTTTATAAATTGTAGTGCCCTAGAGAGAATCACTGCAGTGTTAATGTACTCAGATTGGCACTCTTATTGGTAGTTATGCTGACCATGGTGCCACAGCCAGCTTGAGTGCTCAGATAGCCTACACTTCAATTGGTAAACTGCTTGTAGACCAGCTAAGGACTGTCTGGTCTGTAAAAGCACTAGTACAACACTCTTGATAGCACCTGAAAAGTTTGCTCTTGCTTGTTGGGGAGCTGTGAGTAGAGCTTTGCAGACCGGCACTTTAACGTTTGAGTGGATTGTCTTAAAAAAGTTTCGTCTGTGCCAGTACCACCTCTGTTCTGAGAACATGTTTTGCGGTCTCAGCTGCTCTTGCGTGCACCAGTTTCTTGGAGCCTTTTGGTCAGGTCTGTCCTCACGGTAAAGTCTGAGTAGCCCAAACACTTGCTTTCCCTGAAACCATCCTAATTCTTTTTTTCTTCACAGGTTTTTTAGGTCTCGCTGAGACAGCGAAAGCTGTCTCTTTGAGACATTTTGTAAGTGGGCTTTCAAAAGTGCTACCCACATGGTTTTGCTGGCCTAGGGCTTGAGTGCACGATGGCGTGCACGTGCACAGCTGCTCCTCTGCTCCTTGCATTCCCCCCTCCCTTCTCACCCAGCCCTTTGATGCTCTGCTCAATTACTTTCACCGCTTTGACCCTTGCATTCCCCCTCCCTTCTCACCCAGCCCTTTGATGCTCTGCTCGATTACTTTCACCGCTTTGATCGCAAACGCGATCACTTCCTCTTGGCATCCGTATGGATGTAAACAAAAATGTAACACTAATACCACATTTTCTGTCACTCTTGTGAACAGGTTTGCTGTGAATGTATGAATGAGAATGACGTTTTAGAATACGTTGCATGGAAAAGGCCTCACCCTCCACATGTGTCTCCTCCTCACCCTCCACATGTGTCTCCTCACCCTCCACATGTGTCTCCTCCTCACCCTCCACATGTGTCTCCTCCTCACCCTCCACACGTCTCTCCTCACCCTCCACGTGTCTCTGCTGCACGTCACACACTGCTGCACGCCTCACACTGCTGCACACTGCTGCATGCTGCACGACACTGCTGCATGCTGCACGACACTGCTGCACGCCGCACACTGCTGCACGCCGCACACTGCTGCACGCCGCACACTGCTGCACGCTGCACACTGCTGCACGCCGCTGCACGCCACAGTGCTGCATGCCTCACACTGCTACACGAAACACTGCTGCACGCCGCACACTGCTGCACGCCGCACACTGCTGCACTCCACACACTGCTTTTATGCGAGTTTATGCTACTGACATTGTAAATGACAATGGGCCATATGTAGGAAGGCAAATTGAGATCGCAAATGCTGAAATTCGCCGAATTTCAGCGTTTGCGATCGCAATTTGGGCAGTGTGCTATGTAGTACACAAAAACTCACATGCAAAATAAGGAATCGCTAAATTTGCGATTCCTTATTTTGCTAATGCATTTAAGGAATCCCAAATTGCGATTCCTTAAATGCAATGTAGGAAGCACCCAAGTTGTGCGATTTTGGATTAAGGAATCGCATATTACCACCAACTTCAGGTTGATGGTAATTTGTGATTACTTAGAAAAATGCACTATTTTGCATTTTTCAAAGTGCCATGTGGCGCACACACATGCCCTTAGGGCATGTATGTGCACCACATGTGCACCCATGCTCATTTCAGGGGTGCAACAGGGTGTCCTATTGACACCCTTGCAACCTTGAAATTGCATTCTCAATTTGCGATTCTCTAATTGAGAATCGCAAATTGAGAATGTCTTCCTATTCATTCCTAGGGGCCTTTTAGCCCATAGGAATGAATGGCCAGGTATTCCTTATTTGCGAATCTCAATTAGAGAATCGCAAATAAGGAATAGGTGGGATTCGCAAAATATTTTGCTAATCCTAACTACATTGCGTTTTGCTATTCTCTAATTGCGATTCCCTAAAAATTGCAATTAGAGAATCGCAAAACACAGCCTACCTACATATGGCCCAATGCCTTTTATTTGTTTTAAAACCAAAACAAATAAAAGGCATTGTAATTTTACAATGCCAATAGCTCAAACTCTTATAAATGCGAGACCTATTGCATTGCAAATGCTTGTTTTCTTTTTCGTGAGGCACTCCATTAGAGCACATGTTTTCAGTTGTCTCCCTTGAAAACTAGTTCAGGATCAGTAAATGAGCTGCCTTTTTTGGGAGATGTTTCCTGCCTAAAATATTTCTGCTCAACTGATTCGACTTAGCTTTTGCAATACCAGTTCATCAATCTTGCATGCCTGTGAGGAGCAATGTTCTCCCTATGAGCTTATTTATTTTGATCAGTGTTCTTTAGTAATAACATAACATAAACAACCCTCTTCCTCAATTTCATGCCCATGACATGCGCTAGTAGTAGAGGTGTGGCGATTGATGAAGCACTCCCAAAATAACCATGCTGGAATTCACAAGTGAATGAACAGCAAGCCTTTAAAATGTTTATCCTGCCATATTTGCTGTGCATTCAAAGACCGAGGTGATATGTCAGCCTCTGTCCTCCGAAAGAGGTTAGAGCTTACTTATTTTTCTCTGACTGCAAAGTTAGAGGATTTGTGTGACAATCTTGCTGTGTACTGGTGGGTGATAAACGCTGTAGAAATGTATTTTCCTAGCGAACAACAAAATGCCAGTAAATGAACTGTACAAGTATTTCAGAATATATGAGAATTAGGAAAGCACAAATGAAGCATTTCTATGATCAAATCAATACACTAGGTGATGCCGATTTTCAATCATTATCATTTGTCTGCTCTATAATTTTTATAAGTAAAATTATATGTCTGTAAAAATGTAATGGTAATTTAAATTGAAAATGTGATGCCTGTGAAGGCAGTGCACTACCACACCATGCATACTCCACTCCACAACGCTGTACTGCAGTTCACTCTATGGCCCTCCACTCTACGACATTTTACCCCACTCTACACAACTCCACTCTACAACACTCTAGGGTAATCGACGACACTCTAAGATACTCTGCGCCACTCCACAACACTGCATACCACTCTATGCCACTTTACGACACAATATGCCACTCAACACCACTCCATTCCACGTCACTCACTTCTATGTCACTAACTTTTGCCATGCTGAGGAGCAGCCACGCTGGTGTACAGCATGACTAAAATACATTGGCAAAGCTAATAACTCTCCCATAGACGAGACCTACTAGCTTTGCCAATGCTTGTTAGTTATGTAGCCTTGCTAGAAACAAGCTTCCCGGTAACAGAAAGATAACTGTTCATCAAACACAATGACCACAATATAGATTGTGTATATTCTACCCTTCTAAATAAAATCTCGAGGCCCGTTTTGAAACGCATAGTGTTGAGGACTGTGGCATTCAACTGGACAGAGCCACGACTACCCAGACTGGTCGTGATTTACGGAGTTTTTGGCCACTAAGTTCACTATTTAAATAAGTTCCCAAATGATTTTCACTTAGGGTGTTGGCAATGGATACAACCCTCGTGAAATTTTTATACATATTTTTAAGAAAAATCTGCGATTATCATAACAGTTTACTGTCCCATCGCAGTACTCTAGTAAATATCCTAAGACTGCAGAACCGAAACCAACTGAGCAACAGTGACGCGCGCAAGGTGGGGGGACAATCCACTGCTGTTAGTTAAACCATTCACTCTACTATTAGACTAGCCCGTGTTCGCGCCCACTCAATTTTACATAAGAGAAAATGGTTAATTCATTATGCTGTCCATTTATTAAATGTAATAAACATCGGCTCCTTTCAAACTTGAGAAATAACGTATAATCTAGAAAGGTCATAACTTGAAAACGTCACCTCGATAGTTGACTGACTTTGCATATGTAATCCCCAGCGCTCCAAGATACTACTGTTCTAATTAAAGTGTTATTCTTCACTCCAACTAGGGCATGATGGCTCACAGAGTAATCAACCATCGGGACACAGCTGACGTATAATTCTAAAAGTATAGAACTGGACCGCAGCTGAATTCCGGCCCAGGTCTCTGCGACTCTAAATAAGGCAATAATGGGCTGTCAAATCCGTCGTGTTTTAATCGGGTGTTAAAATGAACAAATAAAAATCGTGGGGATTATCTTCACTCAGAAAATGACACTCCGTGCTCTTTGTTTAGCTGCGACAGCTGTGTGTTGCCCTGCCGCTGTGACAGCTGTGTGTTGCCACACTGCTGCGTTATACCATATGCTGAAATTTCATTTGATTTGTAAAATATTCTTTCTACTGCGGTAGGGAACGGTCAAGGGAGACAGCCGACGACTTCAAGTGCAGAGACAGCAAGGTTCCCCGAGGAAAGGCTACAAGAGAGAGCAGTCAGGTCACGTCAGCTCCTCCCGGGGGATTGTTTTTTGTAAATGAGAACTGTAATCCACATAGTGACAACACGAACTGAACCGTAGCACACATGACCGGGCTTGAGAATGAGGCCTTCCCCCAACAGCTGGGCTCAGTCAACGACACACGACACAGGGTAACAGAGATGCAAAGGCAGGAGAGAAAGGGAACACGAAGAGAACGGCTCGCCATTAAACACAGATGGTGACACTGCCCTGCTCCAAGCATCTTCGGATCTACGCGGACATCCCACTCCAACAATGAAGCAAGCCCCGGGCTTATGAAACAGAGGCCGAGAACACGAAGCTCCACAAACACCAAAACACCGAGGAGTTCTCCACTGCAGCAAGCCACAGGCCCTCTCTGCCCCGATACCCAAGTGATCCTTATCACTTCTACCAGCCCAAACCTATCACTGCTCTGAGCTATGAAGTATTCCAGCTCTCCGCTCTCAGAAGCGGCATTCCACGCCATATGACCCGTGATGACATTGCATGGCTGGCCACTCACGACTCCTACTTTCGCGCTGAAGCATTTATAACCACTGTCTCCAAAAGTTAGTAAAAGCTGTGCTAAGACTACCCAAGACCAAGCCAGCGATAGCATATGCTGCCACCTAACCGACAGCTAAGCGCATTGAATCCCTTGTATTGGGAAGGTAGGGGGCCCCAGAGGATATGGGCATAGTATTCCAATAGGCCAGCATGCCCCAGAAGTCTACAGCCGGGATCTGACCAAAAGATGCCTCTAAGATTTACTGAGAAATTATGTTGCCAGACAATTATGTGAGAATCACCAGTAGAGAGGGGCTTTGGCTCCGCTCAAATGGTAGGAGCCAGGAGCACATCCTTTAATTGGGAAGAAGTTGTGTGCTTCCACAAAAAAAGTTCTTCCCCTCCACACAGCGGTCATCGTTTTATATATTTATCCAGCTCCTCAGCCTGACATTTCAGGGGTACACATGGGACATTGTAAAGCTATGGAAGTGTTTAAGATCACTAAATAATTTGTAGTGTTTTTCTATGGTAGAAGCACAGATGGGAGGAGGAAAGTCTAACCTACATGTATTTTTAGGTCTAGCATGACAGTGCAACTGTCACATGACCTTTTAACCTACACCAATATTATTTTACAGTTCTTTGCTTCTTCACAAACACACATAGTAAGTAAGTAAAAAGCTTATAAAGTGCATAAATGGTGAGGTGTCTTGGCACTGGGAGTGGCAAGGATAGGAGTGAAGAATCAGGTGAAAGCTTCATTTCTGTAAGGGGAATAGCCAGGTCTTAAGCATTTCCATAAACAGGGGTCTAGTAGGTTGTAGCCTAAAGATGACCGGTAATTCATTCCAGAGCTTAGATGCTCGATAGGAAAGGTTTCTACCTCCCAATCTAGCCTTTTGTATTCTGGGGACCTGGACTAGACCTTTTTATCGGCAGAGCTAAGATTACGCCATGGGGAGTGACAGTGAAAAGATTCTGTACGTCCGATGACCCACCACCATATAAAGCTTTATGCACGAGGCATAGTGCCTTGAAATCAATGCGCTGCTTGACTGGAAGCTAATGCAGCTCCTTAATGCGGCTGGCAATATGGCGGTATTTAGGAATATTGAGGATTTTGGAGGAATTGAAGTTTGAACAGTTGCCATTTGTTTATGCTTAAGAAAAGTGAATTACAGTATTCGATTCGGGAGAGAATTAGTGCAATTTTAACAGATTTTCTGAGGTCTAGGGGAATAAGAGGCAAAATTTTGCAGAAGGTTTTACTAGGAAAAAGCAAGATGGTATCAAATGGTTGATCTGTCCTGCAAAGTTTAGTTGGTCGTCAAACAGGAAACCTAAGTTCCTGGCTTTTACAGCGGGGATCGGGCAGTGACCTGCTTCTGCCGGCCACCAGGAGTGATTCCATAACAGTGGCACATTCCCAAACTCCATGACCTCTGTTTTGCCTGTGTTTAATTTGAGGTAATTCTAATGCATACACCCCATAATGTGCTTCAGACAGCTGTAAAATCTCCAGGCTATGTTTTCCATACTCAAAGAAATAGAGATGACAACTTGAGTGTTGTTGGCATACGATACCCGCAAGAAACCGTGAGCCCTAGTCAGCTTGGCCAGAGGTGTAACAAAGATGTTAAATAAAGCTGGCGACAATGCTGAGCCTTGGGGAACTCCGCAGGGGAGGGAGAACCTCTCCGATTTAAAATTGTCCCAACACACCCTCTGTTCAGACGCAGTGAGGAACGAGGTGAGAAGGGTTAGGGCCGCCGCTCTGATTCCTATTGCCTTCGGCCGCTGAGTTAATACCAGATGGCTAACAGTATCAAACGCTGCTGATAGGTCAAGGAGGATTAAAATGGCTCTTCCTCCCCCATCCAGCTGTCTGCGCATTTCCTCTGTGGCCATGATTAGAGCGGACTCGTGGATTGCCGTGGTCTGTAGCCATGTTGGGTGGATTCTAGAAGGTCACTGGCATCGAGATATCGAGTTAGATCTTGGTAGATGGATTTTTCTAGAATTTTGGTAGCAAGAGTTAAGCAGGATATAGGTCGATAGTTTTTCACCTCGGAAGGGTCCACAGATGGCCCCTTGGATACCTATGCTCTGCATGCTTGTGAGGAGTGTGTAGTGGGAGAACTTATGGAAGGCTGCCGTGAGGTCTTGGAGGATCAAAGCCACAGTCTCTCCTTGATCAAGTATGGCTTGGATGTCATCTGTAGCCACGATGAGAGCTGTCTCGGTGCCATATTTGCACGCAAAGCTAGGATTGGACACCAAAGTGTGAGGGCCAAACACATAGCAGTTAAAAAATAAAATCAATAAATAATAATAAAAAAAAAAAAACAAAAAAAAAAAAACCGATCTAGGTATAATTAGCTGATCCATGCCGTGTTACAAAATTAGAGCGAGACACACAGGAGAGAGAAAGAGCGAGCAGACAGAGTGGGCTATATTTGTAAAGTAGTCCATCATGCAGCTGAATACAAGCACTCAAGTGGAGGCTAAAGGATACACTTAAAAAGCCAATTGGACCAGGTGAGAGAAGAATGCTCCACTGGGATGGGCCAAGACGCAACTGCCCAAGTCTTAAGCCAAGGACTGAAAGAAAGTGGTCTAAAACACACCAGTCCTTGAATATTGTTAGCAATACATCTGTTTGACAGCTGAGCTGACAAAAACACAGACCCCTAAATGACACAGATAAATAACTTCTTATAAATTGATTCTCAGATTGGTATGGCTACTTAGCGTGCTATCATGCTCAGGGAGAGAAGTATCAGTCACACTGTACATTATCATTCCTAATTATAACAACCCTTGTTCGTGCCCAACAAAATTATACCTTCAACCAAAAGTACAGAGCCAGAAGTGGTGTGGGGAAAGTCTATTTTGACTAGATCTTTTGCTGTCATATAGCTGAACAGGTCACACAGTTCTTCTCCCACTTTTCAAGTACAGCAACTCTGAGCACATTAGAAAAAATGAACTTAACCTGCCAGAAAAAAAATTCTGGCATGCTCTTCCTAGACAAACCAGATGTTAGTACTTTACCCAGTCCCCAACCTTCATGTAGATGCTTTTGGTCAAGTTCTGTTAGTCACAATGTACTATACTATGTCCCGGTCTACTAGGAAATCACGTGCCAAGCTTGAACTTTTTTCATGCACTAGTTATCTCCTCAAACTAGAATTCTGTTACTACTACAGATACAAATTAGTGAATAATACATGGGCCTCACTTTTTTGAACGTCATGCACCTGTTGAGCTACGGGTGCAATAGTCAAGGTCACTCGCTCACCTGTATTGTTTGTTAGTTTACAAGGACACGTTTGTGCCAGCTTGTGTTGCTTTTTTTTTTTTTTTTTTTTTTAATCTAATACAAATATATTATTTTTTAAATAGTCTAGGTCACTTCAAGAGTACAAATAATATAAAGCTAATGTACTTTCCGTAAAATCCACCATCTGCTACATAATTTGCAGATTTAAGGAAAAAATTACTTCTAGCTCAAACGGGTAACAAGCATTGGCATAGCCAATAGGTCTCGCCTTTGGGACCTTATAAGTGTTTAGCCATGCAACGGTTGATGTCGTTGCACCAAGGATATTGTGCTGCATAACTAAATACTTATAAAGGTCCCAAAAGCGAGACCTATTGGCTATGCCAATGCTTGTTTTTTTTTTTTTTTTTACTGTAGTTTCAATAAATCATTCCAGCAGCCTCTGCAGTGCTCTGGTAGGGTTAGAGCAGGTACAATGAGTACTGAGAAGGTATAACTTAAGTATGGGTTAGTTTGCAGAAAGCGTGCTTTCAGATATTTGCCCTTACCTTCCAAAGTGCACCCCTTGGTGAAGAATTCATGGCTGTGACACTACCACTTGTGAGTATCACCTTTTACCAAAACATGTCTAGCATCATTGCAAAGGAATACCCTGCCCTGGGGCCGGTTGTCACTTTTATTCAGACCTACTAGTATCTCCCGTGTGGCCGCACTTCCAGAATGCTCCTGCCCAGTTTTTACTGACACTTCGATCTCTTCTTTGATTCCGATTGCCAAGGAAAAGTCATTTGAAGGCTTTGTGTGTTTTGCAACAAACCAAGGGGCAAATTATCAAGACAGGCGATAAAATTATCGCCGCTTTAGCGGCAGAAAACTGCCGCTAAAACGGCGATAATGGGCTTGATAATATGCTCTATGGAATTCCAATTGAAGCCCATGTTAGATGTGAAGGACATCTAACCTGAGCTTCAACTGGAATTCCATAGAGCATATTATCAAGCCCATTATCGCCGTTTTAGTGCAGTTTTCTGCCGCTAAAGCAGCGATAATTTTATCGCCTGTCTTGATAATATGACCTCAAATTTCAGTGCACGCCTCTCTGCCACATCCACTTCTTGATCTGTGAATTCCTAAATTAATAGGGCCAATGGCCCAATCCTCAAACCAGCTGTTGCTGTATGTGCCTGTGCAAAACAAGGTGCAGGCAATCCAAAGCTCTTTTTTATTTAGGAAATGAAGATTGTTTTAGATATGGAAAGGCTTTGAAAACTGAAATTTCCATTTTGAAGTCATATTACTAGTTGTAATTACTGCTCGACATCATTGCTGTCTGACAGACTTTGATGCCAAGATGCTACACTCACTGCACGTATGTGGTAAGTGTTCTAACATAAGAAAACCAACATCCCAGTAACAAACAATTTGCTGCAGAGTTACCTGCACAGGCATGGGTCTGACCAAGCATGGATGCTTGACCCCAAAAACCTTTAACCGGTGTTTAAAAGGTTTCACAAACTATAAATCCACCCCGTTTAGTATCATCCTTACCATTTTCTCAATCTACCGCTTCAAAGGTTTGAGGGGGGCCTGGCTCCAAAACATTTTGCTCAAGGGTGGCCCTCTGTAACAAAGTTTGAAGACCAGTGACTTAGTGGTTCACCCTTTTCGCCTTGCCCAAGGGAGGAAGACATTTGGTCATTCAATCTGCCATGTTTTATACACCCTGCTTAGGGACGCTGCCAAACCTCCATTCACTAGCTCTTCTTGCAGAAAGCGAAGCAAAGTTGCCTTCTGGCTCCCCATGAGCATAGATGCTGTCCCGCAGAAGGATGATCTTTATAAAGGCCACATTGACATTCAGCTTTAGTTGCAGGGAAATCTGTGGTTCTGGGATTTCAAGCTATTCAACGGCAGGTGCGAGTTTTTCAGCACATCCTGACTTTTTCACAGCTTTCTAGTCCTTGTAGTTACAAATACAATACAAACATTTCCCCATTAATAGAGAACTGCAAGCACCACCGTATATAATAAAAAACATAAGAATAAATAACTTAGGTACTCCCACGTTATGAGGAACATCTTGAAATTTCGACTGCCAGCATCCACTTCTAGATCACATCAGTATAACTTTAACATCTGGTGCAGGAAACTTGAGGACTACTGTACTGAGTTCTGGGAGACCAGTAGAGTGTATATATTTTAAATGTGTTTAATTTTTAACTTTTTCAATTCTGCTAAATGCACCTCGACAAGGATCAGGATCACTGCTCAAATTAGAACATTCACTTTCCTATTATACTCGTAATGCTACAACTAATGCAACACAAAATGCACCCACTGATGAGCTGTTTAAGAATAGCTATATATATATATATGCAGGGCCTACTTCACAGCACATTTAATGGCCACTCTCTAAAGTTCATTTTATATACCCTGATGCGTAGGCCTCGAGCACCGGCCTTGCCTGAAACGGAAAGCCGCCTCAAAACATCCTTTCGACAGCAACCGCCGGCCAACTACCCCGCTCGTTAGTCTCAGATTCACTAACATGACATACGTACATTTTCCGGCTCGTAAAAGGTAGCCGTTTCGTCCTTTTACGCTGTTAGCGTTAGTACGCAGGAAAAGATGGAGAACGTGTGCAAGGCGCACAAAATAGCCTACGCCGGAGTACTTCCCAGAAGGGGCGCGTGAAGGTAAATAAGAAAAAACACATTACTGCCAGCTCCTGCTTGCGCTTCACCAGCTCAGCCAGCTCCCGGCGGGTGTCGGGGATTTGCGGGGTGGCCGCCTTGTTGTGCATCGCCATATTGGAAGCTATCGAGAGGCAGGGTGTTGGGGGAGGGAGGCGAGCCCATGCTAGACTGGTAACCGGTCAGCAGAGGGCGCAGGGCGCTCACAACAATCCTGTTATCGAAACACTGGCGGAGTTCCCCTCCGTCCATCCCACCGTCTAAAATCAGCGAAGAAACAAGTGATCTGTCCCTCCGATGACCCGCCCTCCCTCCCGCACAGGCGCCTGCAGAGCCCTCACTGCTCCCCAGTCCGCTTTCACTTTCGTCCTTTACGAAAGCTTTCTTGTCTTTATGAATATGTCTCTGTGAATACGCCAGTATCCCCGAAGTGGTATGTGGAACACTGAGAGCCATACTATCATCACCTGTTCATGCTAAAATCATCAATGTTCTAGTACTAAAAACATGTTACTCAATGGTTAAATAGACTGACATTCCACGTCACAAAAAGTCCATCAGAGAAGTCCTCGCATGACCTGGACAATGCAACAAAGACCATCAAAGCAACTTCTTGCAGACATTAGAAGGTCCCCTAGACCGAAATGGGGCTATATGTTTGAAACACATGGCCCCATAAAGATAAGAAAAGTTTTTACCACAGAAGTAAAGGAACCGAGCCAGTCCAACTGGGACAGCTCTAAAAGAGAAAAGTGTACGTCACTAGACGCTCTTTCCCAATGGCTGGCCACTGTTTAGCATAAATGGTGATGCCAGCCAATGGAAAAGAGGGGCGGGGCTTAAAACCCACTAGAGGAATCTCCTCTAACTCATTAAAACTCGCCAGCGAGACTGCGCATGTCTGCGCAGTCTACGCCAGGCGAGACCTAAAACTGTGCCACGTGTGGAGCCATGCAGTTGCAGACCCTTTACAAAGATAAACTGGTCACTTTTTAGTTGTCAATTGCTGTTTAAAGGAGCCAAACTGGTACTAATGAGGTGAAACATTGGTCCAGACAGCATGAATGTCCACTTAAACAAAACAGTGCTACAACACTAAAACAAAACACTGACTGTGATTCATTGTGCTGAATCACTTGCCTTTTCTTGCCGAACCATTTAGTCATAATAGACGGATAATTTGGTAGTCCACTGATGTAAAACACAACTGCCCCCCACCAACAGTACAGCCAAACCTTACCTTCAAGCTAATTCCAGCATCCTTACAGAGCTTTACAAGTTTGTACTTCCTTTTAGATTATGAGCACAGCCAATGAAATTATGCGACGGGGAGGACCAATTTATGCGGTTTAATGCAGCACACTATAATACACCTTCATTATTTTGTCATTTTTACGCATCTTAACACTGTCTAGGTAGAGATTCCATTAATACCAGTTTAACACTCAAATGCAGTAAAAAGGAATTGCATATTTCCTTTGTCCCCAATGGCATAAACTAAGCTATTGGAACATACCCTATGTATTACAGCAATACCCAAATAAGCAATGGTGATTAGATTAGCGTTTCATTGTGACAAGAAAAAAAACACAAACTAAAACCTAATTTTCCAGAGATGGTTCATTAGCTAAGTTCAAAACCAGTTGATTCCTGACCATAATGGTAACATTTTCAATATCCTTTAAAACATCACTCTTTACAGTAGAACTTGCAATGTCACATGGTATTTGTAAGAAATGGTCCGACAAATACTTGGTATCTTAGTGCTGCGTGAAGACTCTGGTCTGCAGGTCTGATTCATCCTGGTGGAAGATCTCTCAGCAGAGAAAGGATTCTTTACTGAATCAGATAGGGTACGTATCAGTGATTTGGGGTTGACCGGTTGAGTACAAAGGGCCTTACAAACTAAATAATATGAATTATAAGCATTTAAAGGGATCTCTCAGAAGTGATTCAGAATGATGGTTCAGATCTTAGGTTATTCATTCTAATCCATGTCAGGCATTGTTTGCCTACTGTTAGTCAAGTCCTGATGTCCCTTGTGTGGCTGTAGATTGTTTTACTACTCTGCTAACCATGAGTGTTTAGAGTAAGACTACATGCTTTAATGTTTCAACTACATATTCAAATGCTGAATGTAACAATTCCTAATATTGATCAGATTGGGCCACGCAAGCCAACATTTATATGTCAACTTATCTTCAAGCTGTACAACCTTGGGAGAAACCAAGCACAGCACCAACTATAGCCACAACATACATCATGCACACTCAAAATATTCACTGGGAGAACGCAATTGATATAGAAAATCCATCCTGAAAATCTTGCCACTACAGATATGCTCCTCTATGACACTACACTTGGCATCTTGGAAGTAAGCCTCACCAGGTAGGCAAACGCCTATGTAAATGACTAAAGGTCTTGGATCAGTGTGTAAAAATCAAAGTCCATCATTAGTTAAAATATTCAACGTTCCACACACTAATGCTGCTCTCAATCACGCCACAGGGCTTCTCTGGATACATCTTGAAATTAAGTCCGTGTTCCTAGAACCTTGCGCAAAATAAGAGGACTGTGCCAACAGCTACCTCTCTAGCACCTGCAGGCACACCGGCTGTAGAGACCTTAACAATAACATTATGCACACAATCTACATTTACTGTTGCTAAAGACCACAAGTAAAATGTACTCCCTTTGAGAGCAGGACTTTCAGCTGTTTAGTGTTAAGAGAGAAGTTTAGAAGAAATCTGGTGTAGTAATCACCAAGCCCCAAAAGAAGAATTACTACTGTAACAACAGCCTAGACTAAGGAGAGGTTAGGACTAGTAACCTTTGGCATCAAATTATGGTCCACATATTAAACTCGCTTCACAAGGAACTTACACTTTCTCTGACTTAGGAGGCTAGACATATTCCTGTCTTTGCAATTATTCACAATTACATTACGTTCCACAAATTTATGCAAAATTTAAAAAAAGTAATTCTTAACAATGATGACCTCATTAGTCTTCTGAAATAAAACAATCTTGAGTTGAAGATAGGCAGCAAAAGCTAAACCATAAAGTAGCCCAAAATACCAGAAAGCTGTTGGGTGGTCAGATCTGAACTTAGAAGCTAGTTTAATCTGATGGTATGTGGCTTTCTAGATGGAGCAATGAGGAAACAAAACTTCCTGATAAGTCTGCCATCATTTCTTATAATTTAAGAGGAGGATGATAATCAATTAAAATAGTTTATTTACAGATCTTACGCCAGAACACTAAAAACACAGCTCCCCAGGTTTTTATTTAACATCAATGAATGTAGAACCCTAAAATAAGGAATCCACATATTCAAGGACTACTGCCTTTGCACTATTTCAATAATCCCGACACCTTTTCACTGCTAACCATTGCAATAATAATCAACTTGAAGTCTGACTCATTAGTGCATGAAAATTTCAAAGCAATCCTAGCAGTCTTCAAAACAATTGTAAGCTTCCAAGATGACATCAACGTTGTCCTCTAACACACATTATAGATCTTTGGCTATAGCACCGATCAAGCTTAATCATCACGCTGCCCTGAAGAGATTAACAAGAAAGCCATTGATCTCTCTATGTAACAGACTTTACCACCTATACTGCAAATGTCAAAGTTAGTTTTAACTATGAAATGAAATATGAATGATATTGCACCCATATACACATACCAGTGTATCAAGCACACAAAGCTCATTGCGGTTGTAGTATAAATGGCAGACAAGAAAATATTAACATGGAAAATAAGGGGTATGCATACTCCTGCGCGGCGATACCTGGTCTATTCCTACTTCAAGCGTAGCAGCTCAGGTAGCAGTCTTACAGGAAAGTCATTTAGCTGGGGCAGAAATAGAGCGCCTGCGTCGTCGCTGGCGAGGCCAAATTTATTCCGCCGATTATTCTACATATGCGAGGGGTGCATTGATTTGGGTTCGTGCAGGGACTTCCTTTGCAGCTGAAGAGGTTAAAATTGACGCAGATGGGAGATACGTCTTTGTAAAAGCGTGCCTAAATGGAACACCACCAGTATTGGGGGTGATATATGCCCCTAACGTAAAACAGACGTAATTCTTTCACTCCCTCATTAGAGTTATGGCGGTGTGGAGTGGTACTGCATGGCTGATAGTGGGGGAGGGGGACTAGAATGCCATCCTGGACACCACACTAGACTGCAATTTTCCACTGCTACCGGGTACGCAGTCTTCGAAAAATGCTCAGACACTAACAGAATGACTTCACCACTGGTCGCTGATAGACCTGTGGCAGGAGCGTCATCCTAATAACCCTATTATACTCCTACTACTCGTCCCCACATGATCTGCACGTGCGCCTAGATAGAATAGTGGGCTCAGGAGTGTTATATACCATTCTTGAATGTGCAGAATATCTCGGGCACACACATTCTGACCATAACCCACTATTAATGTACCTAACATGGGCGCCACCCCGCCCACCTATACCTGTGTGCTGCTTTCAACCGGGGGCCCTAGAGGACGAGTCATTCTGTGAGGCAGTAGGGGCAGCTACGGCCGAGTATTTTGAACTAAACGCGGGGTTGAAGGGTGATGCACTCATAGACTGGGAGGCATTTAAAGTATCAATCAGGAGTAGCTGTCAAGGCATTAACTGGAATATCAGTAGGCAATTGGAGGGGGCAGTGGCACGGGTAGAAGCAGAACTGATGCAATTAGAAATAGACTGGGCAAATAAATCCGTGGGAATAGTGGCACTGGAGGCAAAAAGAGGGGAGCTGGCAGAGTTGTTAGAGCGTCTGCATCAAGTTAATTAAGCTGCACATTCAGCTCGTACGCAGTCAGATAAAGCAGGGCGTCTATTTATTTGTTTATTTATTTAACACAGTTTTATATAGCGCAAGCTTGACCCAAATCGGGTATCAGAGCGCTTTACATAGCACCAGTTACGTTACATGAGGACACACATTCATTTTTGTTAGGCACGGGGAGATTAAGTGATTTGCCCAGAATCACAGGATGTTCAGCGTCATTGCCAAGACTCAAACCCAGTTCCCCAGATTCGACCGCCCTAGCCGTTAGGCCAACTCCTCTCCCCATTGGCATGCCTTATCCAGCAAGACCAAACATCAAAACCTACAATGGCTCTTCATACTGGAGAAGGCTGGCTACTGCACACACCAATAGAAATACATGCAAAACAAACAAGTCATTACACAGCTCTCTATGCGTCCAGAAACACATTCAGTGATGGAGGATTCACCACCCTACTCGCCCAGATAATATGACCATCGTTACACCAGGCACAGGAATTTGAACTAGATGAGCCAATCACCCCTATGGAGATAGGGTCAGCAAAAAGGGCAATGGCTACAGGTAAGATACCGGGCACGGACGGCCTCCCCTCATACTATTTTAAGGCCTATGCGTCCACCGTAGGGCCACCTTTACTGCAAGTATATGATAGAGAGAGAAAGGGCACCTCTGCTAATCGCTCTATGTGGGAGGCATTACTAGTGTCTCTCCTCAAGGTTAATAAAGACCCGACGGAGCCTAGCTCGTACCGCCCTTTGGCATTCCTGAACTCAGACTACAAGGTTTTGGCCAAGGTGCTTGCTGACAGGCTGGCGCCTCTGGTCCCGCTATTGGTGGGAACTGATCAGAATGGCTTCGTCCCGGCCCGCAGTACATCGTTGAATCCCCGCCGAGACTTCAGGGTGGCAGAGTACTCCTCCTGAGACTGGCCCCACTCGGCCTGTCTGGCATTAGATCTGGAGAAGGCATTTGATTCTCTGGAGTGGGATTACTATTTGCGGTACTCACTAAGTTGGGTATCACAGCTAGGGCAGCTACTCTATACTCTGCACACAGCAAGGATGAAAACTGGCACGTACATCTCGGAGCCTATCCCAATTGGCTGAGGTACTAGACAGGAATGTCCATTGACTCTCGTGCTATTTGCCTTGGCAGTAGAGCCCCTAGCAGCAGTGTTAAGGGAGCAGGGGGTAGACTGGGGTATTCCCCTAGGAGATGGCACGCATGCAGTATCTCTGTATGCAGATGACATACGGATATATCTTAAGGATGTGAGTGTGCTCCTGTCCACACTTATAAACACACTGGAGACATTTGCCGTTCTCTCTGGCCTGAGAGGCAACTGGGGTAAGACAAGCTTGCATCCTTTTGGTAAAATACAGCCGGACCCTGAGCTAACCTGCAATGCAGTCCGAATACCCTGGCAGCCAGACACGTTCAGATATCTTGAAATTCGTATTTACAATACATGGGCAGATCTCTTGGAGAGTAATCTGGGCAGATCAATCATTGCGTTACATTTGCAGATGGCTTTCTGGCGCACACTGCCACGGTCGGTAGCAGGCCGCATTGCATTGGTAAAAATGGTGGTGCTCCCTAGACTGCTGTACTACTTTGCTAACCTGCCTGTATATGTAAACCCGTCTAATCTCCGGAAACGAGACTCGATGCTGCGGGAATTCATACTGAAAGGTGGCCGGTGTCAGGTAGCGCTAGCGAAGCTCCCCCTTCCAGTGAGTGGGGGAGGGCTGGCTGTTCCTGATATGGACCTATGCTACCTGCCATCACCAGTACAGTGGATGGCGAAGTGGCTGGCAGGGCTGCAACTGAGACAGCGGGGATGGATTCTCCTTGGTCTGATGCTCCGGGTGGCACATAGGGTATATCGCAGAAGCCTTTACTTGACGCGGGCGGTGATCCCATATGCGCCAGCGATCCTGCTGCTGGCTACACCTTGAGGGACAGGCTCGGTAGCTGCAGACACTAGGCGATTTCTACCAAGATGGGTCACGCAACCCATTTGCAGAATTGACGGAGACATATGGGTTGCCACCTGGTCAATTACAATACTACACAATATTGGCGACATACAGGGATAGCTGGGGCGATAGGGCCACGGAACAGCCTATCCATTTCACGATACAGTATCTTCGTGTCATGGGTAGGGGTAGGGGTAGACACCAAATCAGATGGCTCGCAGACTCACTCCGGATCCACAAGGCGGCATCAATGATCCCTGTTAGGCACTGCTGGGAAGCAGACACAGGGAGGCCATTCACAGATAAGGAATGGTCAGAGGCACTGCTTAGTCCCGCACACATTCCGCGCAACTCACGCTTTTGACTTATACCCCACTACATTATTCAAAGAGACTATCTTACCCTGGAAGGGTTAACAGAATATATGGGCGAACATACGGGGCCTGCCCCAGATGTAACCATATTGGAGCCGACTTACTACACATGTTGTGGTCCTGCATTTCCTTACACGCTTACTGGCATCGCATTTGTAACATTCTGATGGCGATAGAGCGTCATCTGGATCGCACTTGGGAAGAGTGCATAGTGCATCTTTTTGCTACAGGTAAGAAGTTGAGGGCAACATCCCGTTTCTTAGACCTGGGCATACTAGCCGCAAAACGCTTGATAACTAAGAGGGGGAAAAGTCCGGAACCGCCATCGGTAACAGCATGGGGTCAGTCTCTACTGGTATAGGTTAGAGCAGAAGCTTCAGCACTCTGAATAGAAGATATTCATGGGCTCCGCAAGGTCCCAATAACGTCACAATGGGAAATGATGCTGCAGGATTTGCACGGGTCCATTCGAAAGGACACAGAGGGGGAGGCTGCTGCCTCAAACGGCAACCTCGCACCTGGGGGACACCCACAATTAGAAAACACTTCTGGGCTGCGGTAGACCTGGGGGGTTTGCCCCGACTCGTCCTGCCTGTACACTAAAGGCTCCCTAATGACGCGGAGACACTGGAAGAAAGAAGCCGAAGGACACTGGTGGGATTGACCCAAGCAGCAATTATACCTGCACGAGCGCGCCCATAATTGCAATTTACATCCAGTCAGTCGCAACGCATGCCTCAAGCTTATCTACGCATGTACAACCTCCTATATCCCATATAAACTATGGACAATAGGAGTAGTGTCTGAAGGTTTTGCAAGCTATTTGTGACACCGCAAATGCCGCCCGCATTTATGCTATAAGTATGTGTAAGTCCAAGGGGGGGAGGGGGGCAGAAAATTGGGGACACAATACACAATGTGAAGCTATATTACAATGCTCAGAAGTTTGTTACATTTGTTTTAATCTGTTGTACAAATCGCAACTGCACCGAGGTTCGTGGGGAAAAATTGATTCTCAATATCACCAACAAAATCTCACATATGCTAATTTTATATTGTGTACCATGTGTGCAGCTGTGCATAAAATACAAAATAAATAAATAGATGGTTTAAAAAAAAAAATTTTAAATCACGCACATAAAGCTCATATTACTGCCTATGATGGGGGGAAATGTACTTGAAAGGATGGTGAGCCAGAATCAGTCATAGCTTCCATATTCATGCCTTCAATTTGCACAAAGACAATTAAGTAGCCCATCTGCTGCACCATGCTGTTCAATACTCAACACCAATGTACCCATATCACATTGCTTTTTGACACGAGTTCTTGATTAGTATTTACTTGGTTTTCAAGATTGTGGTACACTATGGGAAAGTGCCTGCTCTTACGAATCATTTCCGTTACTTTTATTAAGCAGGACACATTTTATGATAAACAACAACATTAATCTAGACCCATTTAAATATCCCCATCCGAGTTGCCTTCACTTATCACCCACACTACAAATATCCTCCTCTCTAGACCCTAGATCCTTCTTGTCTGTTGGTGACAGTCTAGAACGTTTTTTTATCCGGTAACTAATCCCTCTACATAAGAAGTAACCCACCACTTGCCCTGTCAATCTTAAGTTTTTGTTTCAAAAGAAGGAAACCATAGCACTCCGTTATTAGTCTAAAAACGTCATGTACATTCACATATTTATCCTTCAGAACTGGCCAACAGCCGAACCACATTTAGTTACACAGTGACTTTTATAGGGGGGGGGGGGGGGGGGGGGGGGGGGGGTTATTGCAGAGTTCAAATTAAAATATGTCTAGAACACAGAGACAAACGTATTGAGTGGGTATCTGATCCGAATGTATAAAACCTTGAAAAACCCGGATTTGATATAAGACTCTAGGTGGGAAAGTAATAAAAGTAATGTAAAGTAAAAGTGAACAAATCTCGAAGTTCGAGTCCTCCGACATATTGGTCTGATAGTGGAGGGACAGGCTTACCACCAGTGATCAGATACAAACTGCTAAAAAGCATGCATGTAAGTGTTGAAACTATAGGGTAAAAATGAAACATCCACGCCAGTGGCGCAAAAAGGATTCTCTAAAGTGAATACTCAAACTTTAGTAATCGTCCAACCTTGATTAAGGTATAGATGAGTTGATGGATTCCATGTACGAAGACCCATATGGAGTGATGGGTATATACTGTGATGCTCTCAGGAATGGCACCTTTGCGCGATGTGAAGTGTATGAGAATAGACGCAACCAGCACAGAAAATACAGCCAGTGGGCAAAAAGCAAATACGGGAAAAGGTGTATTCTTTAAACTATGAAGGACTGAGTATTTAGGTGGTGAATAACTCGCATCCAGTCTGCAGAGGTAGGATAATGTCAAAACAGATGGTCATGTCCTGCATTAGGAGCCGCACCCTTGCACAAGTAGGGGTCAAGGATTAAAAGAAGTGGACGTTGCTCTCAGAGGAGGGGGAGGAAAAGAGCAAATAGGTTTAACTAGAACCTGTTTAAAATGATTGTCATGTAGAATGACCTCTCTGTGAGCTCAAGGAAACAAGCATTTTCAATTCAATAGGTCTCGCATTTGCAAGCATTTAAGCTATTGGCATTGTAAACGACAATTGCTCAAACTCTGGCAAATGCAAGTCCATTTTAATGGTGGCAGCAGCTCCTTTCTGTAGACGCTGCTCGTGTATTCAGGATACAGTGAGCAGTGCCTAAAGAAAGGGGCGCGGCCAATATTAAAGTGAAAACACCCCATACGCGCTTTCACCCAAAGTGAAAAAATTAATTAATTTAGAAAAGTTCTGTAGCGTGGCCGCTAAAGTGAAAGCGACCTGCACTATTAATGAAATAAACAAATAAGAGCAGCAGCTAATGTGAAAGCGGACCGCACCTAAACTAAATAATTAAATAAGCACGCCCGCTATTGTTAAAGTGGACCGCGCTGTAATTTAAATATATACATTAGTAAAAGTGTGCTGCGATGTCATAGGTGGAATAGGGGAAGATCATTAAAGAAAATAAGGCTCACCAACTTATAAAGCAGACTGTGTAACAACACAAGTAAAAAGTTCAGCCATTATGGAAGGTTACAAATGCAGACAAGCCAGTACGAAGGAGGGACTATTAAGCCTATTCACAAATGAAAAGTAACAATTTCGCAAGGACAGTAACAGGAGCCAATTAAAAAGATGGGTGGGACATAGGTGCCACTTCTATGCCATACCTCAATACAGAATGCCTCGCAGAGCAGCACATGCGCTGCCCAGGCTGGACCTAAAACCTTGGCATTTTGCTCGGACTCAAGTTCCTATATGTGAGGACTAGCGCCGGGGCACTCCTTGGAGCATCTGTGCGCTTTATAAATATAGGTTCATCCCTTCAGTGGAGGAAATAACTAATCTGGAATTAAAGGCTTGGTCCTAGAGCTATCGCTAATCACAGGTTATAGAGACTGGAAATAGGTCGTCCAAATAGAATATCTGTTTATGGAATCTACTTTTTATTTTCAGTAGCAGATGCTCAGAAGAGTCCTGAACCAAAGGCATATATTTCTCACTTGCTCACCAACAAGTTTTAGATCTGCTCCTTTAGTTTGCATTGAAGACTTTTATTGCTGATTTGCTCATGCATACAACATGAGGTGCAGCAGTACAAGAATATATGAAAATATACATCAATTGGAAGATAGAGAGGGAAAACGAACTGGGAAAACACGATTATTGCACCCCACAATTCACGTGGTTAGATTGGAGCTGACTGAAGTTTAGAATGTGGAGTCCTTGTAGGGAGCACACTATTCAACAGCCAAGCTCGCATTTGTTTCACACATCTAGGAAAAGAGAGGCCACATCACTGCGGATGTGGTTGAAAGGAGACTAAGAGGTTCTATATAAAATAGAGGCTTAGGGTGCCAACAGCAACTGACAAATCTTGCTTTTTGTTCCTTAAGTTTTATCAACCCTTCGCTGTCAAAAACTGCAGGAACATTGAAACTGCGCTGCATGGAAGGGCCCACTTGAGGTGGTGAAGGAGGTGCGCTGATGCAGAGTTTTCTCCTGGTCCTGTTTGGCCTTCACTAGCAGCTCATGTGATTTATAGCAGTTTGAGCTTTGCACCGGTGGCTCGGCTAAACTGGCAGTCGAGGTGTGTGGCATGTATGAGTGGGTTAAGTGGGTCATGGGTGCAATGCAGGCCCCTGCAGCCCCCGAGCACAGAGGTGCCTCCACGCTTCAGGAGTCCTACCCTCATACGCCACTGGGGTAGATGACGGGCCTCCAAGCTTTTGTGTAATTAGAGCCAATTATGCTCAGTGAATATCACTGTGCAACACTATTAGTGTTGTGAAAGTGATCACATCAGACAAGGGGTGCGTGCTCAGCCTGTCGAGGAGCTGTGCCAGGCCAAAGGAGACCCGCGCAGCAGCGAGGATACCCAGGAGTGGGAGGTGAGCTTTCTCTGGCAGCGGGAAGCGCACACCCTTGTAAGACGCCGTGCATAGGCACATGACCTGTATGCATGCACCTCTCCTGTCTCCCTTCGTACGAAGAACCGACGACAATAGGTCTCGCCAAGGCGAGCAGGGCATGTGCTGCGTCGCTAGGCGAGACCTGAAAAGGGGACGGAACATACTTGTTAATGACAAATATTAAGGATGGCTGCTAGGTATAAACAAGCCTTCCAATATTCGTCCTTAGGGTTGGAGCACACCGGGGACCGGTGATTTGTATAAATTAGAATAAAACGAAAAGAGGAAAGCTGGAAGGCCTAGAGATAGTAGCAGCTGCTGCCGGTTATCATGCCGCCTATCACGTCGGGATTTTTCTGATTCTTCTATATTTATGTGTGATGTCGTCTTTTCGAGGGACTATATCCCTATTTTCGATATTCGCCTCTTCTGTAGGGCTTCATTTACACCTTCAACATTGAAGACCTCTTCCTTTTGTATTTTACGCGTCAACTTGAATATCAAGCAATCTGCTTCATGTATGCATGCCTTACTGAAGGATTTATATATATCAATTGACTAAAGATTCAGAAACTGGGGTCTCGTTCCTTGTATGAGCGGCAATATATATACGGTACATTTTACTGGAATTTTTGAGTCGTGTACGCATCTGGGTCTGACTATTTGGCAACCTTGCTTGACTCAGCCCTGAAGAAGCTCCTGCGGCAAAAGGAACGAAACACGTTGGCTGTTTGCAGTCTCTTAAATGATCTTAAGAATAAAAGAAGAATATTTGTGGAATATATTTGTTAATTGGGACTTAATTCTGGGTGCACCTTCCTTTGTGCGAAATTTCAATGAGATATAAGTATGTCATACCCAAAAAAACACGTGGCAAGTATAGGTCAAGTAAAATTTATAGAAAAGAGGGGACCATATAAAGCTTCTGTCTGAAATGTAAAAGATACAAGAAATACTGAGATAGTGATACTAATTTGCATATTGTGTCATTTTCCAACGTGGTGGGCATAGGAAAGATAAAGTCCAAAAAGAATACCAAAAAAGTGTGCTCAATGGCAACTCATGAGAAGCCAGATCTGAGTTACCGATAGCATATATTCTGGCTAGAGTAGAAGGGGCAGTAATGTTGCTATACTGGTTACCTGTGTAAAGTTGTCAATAGGTGACAAAAACTAAGTGAGTTCAAAAGTTACAGAGTGACGAGTAACACAAATATAAAATAAGGGTGAACAAACGTGGCAATCAAACTGGAAAAATTAGTCTGTTTATAAGTGCAGTATCTGGGAAACAGATTTAGTGGGAAACAGTATCACTAATGTAAATGAGCTTAACACTCAAAGCATAAATAAGTGTCCCCGAACAACTAAAGTACATTTAGACATAATCTGCAGTGTGTAAAGACTACAGGAAACACAACAGTCAATGTTTCCTAAAAGACTAAAGGACGTGTGCGGTGTGTCAATTGCAACGTGGTACACAACCAGAATTTATGCCTCTGATTAGGCAAAGATCTAATTGCGTAAACGTACATAAGCAGAACTCCTAGTGGGAACACGCTGTATAACACATACATAGCGGGACATCATGCCAGCATTCTATTAATTAAAGATCCTATGCAGCGTCTCAGTTGTGAACGCAGAACCCAACCAGATTATATGGCTCAGGTTAGACTGAACGATCCAGTATCGAGTAGGTACAGGGGCGTGATTCAGTCGTGTGACCAAGCCATCATTTAAAAATGTACAAAATAACGCAAGAGTTAGCTTGGAACTCATGTATACACCGAAGTCCTACCTGACGGAGTGTTGCTCTCTGGCATCTCAGCAAGGAAAGACACCACAGAATGGGTGTCTATTTACGTGGCACTCCATAACTAAACAGCAATGAGGGACTGATAATATATAAAGTGCCATAGGCCACATAGCGCCCATTTTGAAGTTATGAAGGGTCCCTAAAACGGCATATATGATGACATACATTATGGTAATATGTAGAACGTACCACCCAAGTAAATGGCAGCAATGGACACACTACATAAGAAGTAAAATTAATTAAATCTGGACAAAGAAAACAAGTGAGTAGATGTATAGCACGGTGATCGAGACCGGTAAGGCAGTGGGTAAAAAGCAAGAAGAAAGTTTAAAAAAGAGATAAGTGCACGGTCCTCGTGACTAGTGGGGCAATAAGTCAGAAAAAGACAAGAGTATATAACAAAGTTAGCATGACATCAACGTGGCAAACTTGATTGTCCTGTCGGTCTTGTGAGTACAGGCACCAGTTCAAATGGGGTCCATAAACGATGTAAGGTAATCATGCCCAAGTTGGAGCTGTGCTTAAGGTGCTTAAGAAAATAAAAGGTAGAGTCAAGTGAATAGTAAAGATTCCCCATCTATTTCCCAGCGGGTCATGGGGCGCAAAACATTGTGTGTTTTAGCTGTCAATATGTGACAAGTACTAATGATTGATGAAAAACAATACACACAAACATTTTTGCAGCATTATACAAGACATAGGTCATTTGTTATTGACAAGACACATGTCTTCAATCAAAATAAACATACATGTCATGATGTAATCATAAATTGGTAAAATTCTTAATAAATTACATTCAGGAAATATAGGCAGAGAAGATATGTATGGAGACCGTATATTAATGGAAAAAACGTATTCAGATAAGGTTTTCCATGAGCTTAAGTTACTCAACACATTTTGCGATTAAATCATTTCTTAACCCCTTACCGTGCCGTGCGGAAGGTTCGTTGCGCGGGCGGGCCGTGACGGAGCGGTTCCGTCATGGGCACAGCGCGACCGACGCGCATGACGGAACCGCTCCGTCACACGCATCGAAGGGGTGAATAGCAACAAAAGGAATTCAAATTGTCCTGTTAGACCAGTATCATCATATATCGGTGCATGTAACGCATAAAGAAGTTCCTGCAGAAACGCGTATAAGAGAGAAGATATGCAAAGACTGCATAATGATCAAAAGGTCAGTCAGATGGTGTTTCATTCGAGCCTATGATGCTCAAAAGTATAAGTACATATGCAGAGTACCACGTCACGTTCACTTTGTTTACTGTGCAGTATCATTATTAAGTGAGAATGAGAAATAAACTGAGTTCTTTGTCTATTTGTAATAACCTCACAGCCTTGAAAAAGTCACTGAGTGGCGAAACAAGTCGGCTGTTGTCCAGTACCAAAAGATGAATGTATGAATGTAAATGTACAGAAGATCACAAAATCATCGATATCTTTAATACAAGTTTTGTTCAACACAATTCCTTTGTGTTTGGACCGTATGACATTTTTAGACTAATACCAGAGGGCTATGGTTTGCTTCTATTGAAATTTGTAAACATTAGATCATTTGGTCAACCATGAGCTGACACCATTGGTAGTAGGGTATGGGATACCAATAAAGCGCCATCCCAAATATCTATGACATCATTGTACTGTTCCCACATAAATGATATGTTGTAACGAGCTGAAATTGTTAAACTACTACTACCTCTTGTCTTTATTGTTAGGTGTTCTGACTGACTGTCTTCAGTGTTCTATGCTCCTAGGGTCTATAATTGGTTCCAAAGTATGTTCTTTGTTACAAATTATCAGTACCTTAATCCTTTCTCTAAAACGACATACAATGAACTGATCACTGATGAATTGGTCAGAAGCCACAGGAAGCAGGACATGTCCCTTAACAATACAAAAAGCTTTAAATTGATTCACGGACGTGCTGATAAAAAGCAAAGAACATGTTGCACTTTATCATGACATGATTCTTCCACGAGACGACACTTAACTACCTTTATGGCTTCGTTAAAATCATTAACACCAACAAATCCAGTGACCATAAGAAAACAAACATACATGCTCAACTCCACACGAATGAATAAGTGCTTTCAACATTGCTGGATTGTTGTGCTCAATGGCAGTGTGTAAAAGAGAAAGAAACCATAAATGGGTATTAAAAAATCTCACGGACAATGAGGTGCTATAGAACAGTAACATTTCTATAGGTGCACCGCCCCACGTTTTTAATACTTGCTACCTCTCCAACCGAATAAAGTTTGTTTGGGATGGAGAGCCTAGCAATTTTAACTCACTTCACTTTTTTGTTTATCATTTATGATCACTACTGCTGACACCGGTTTTTCTACCTCCAGGTGGAGGTAAGCAGTTTGTCAAAAAAGTCCCGATGATGATGCTTTCACGTTCCAGTAGAAGCGGAGAACCAAGATAAACTGCTCTACCACTCCTGTGAATGAGGGTTTTTAAAGTTGGTTACCACACCTGACCCTGGTATTACAGGTGCGAGTGATACATTCCCCCATTATTTACATTAGACAGGAAGCCAAATCGATCACAGCTTCTTCCTCCTCCTATGATTATTTGATATTAAAAATATTTTTTTTAAAATAAACACAAGCAACAAAGTAAGCAGACTCACCAATGGCTTTCACTATACGGCAGAACAACCAACGAGAGAAAGCATTGGTGAAATCTAGCTTGCAATTTACATCACAAGAGACCTCCAGCATAAAAATGGGAGCTGCAGCGTGGGAATATACAGACATGCAATGGTTTGGGGTAAGAATGCTGTCAGCAGGACAGAAAAGCATGAGGCAGCTTAAGTTTCCACCCATGACATCAACACAACACAGAAGACTTACTATTCTTAGCAAGCTAGAATGATCAGGGGCTTCAGTTCACAGTGTACCAAGAGAAACACACTTAAGTCACTTCTCGTTAGATCACAGACAGCCCCCAAGAGGTGAGGAATTTCAGGAGGCTTCTTGTCAAAATGGTGCATTTCAAAGATGCATGCCAAAGCTGCCTATGACGACAAGCTGATTTCCACCCCCATGTTACCACCTACCGCGGAAGAATATCACGAATCCACCTCATAAATGTGTTTAAATAGGAGTGTCATGGCTACCCACCACTTTGCAGGTTACAATCTTAAGAAAAGGTGTAGAGTCAATTCTAGTCGACTGTAAGTAAGTTTCAGAAGTAAAGGAACCCACATCTTAAAATTCCCGAGCAACCAACAATCTGCGGGACTCCAGATACAAGTGAAAACTCAAATCTTCTCAACACTCAGATTACAATACAAGGATGATTAGGGTAGGCAACATACAGGAAGGACACTCATCAAAACAAACACAGGCAGTGAGGATGCGCAAGGTGAAAATAAAAACGAGCTGACACATTTATACAATGGTACACATTGTCTTTCTGATCTAAATTACTGTTTCTATTGAGGAGTGTACCTAACGTAATAATCGTTCGTTAAATCAACTGAGGCCAGCACTAGTGACGGATAAATGCTCCATTACACTTAACTTTGCACTATGAAGAACACTAGATGCATTTCTAATCCATGAAGATTGATTTTTACTAATCTTACAGATAAACATTACACTTCACGTCCTTACCATTTGCGATCGAACTCCAATCAGTTTGCTAAGTATCTCCAGCATAGTGTCAGGTTGTTTTACTATGCGAGGTTTCGACTTTACCACCAAAACAATTATTCACAAAGCAGTATCCTCGCTTTAAGACTAGCAACAATGTATGTTGCTTTATTTATGGCTAAGTGACAATAAAACATGGGTTCAAACACTGTCAAGCTTCCTTGGCAACCCACGTTATGTTTAGGTCCACCCAACACAGTAAGATTACATTCGTAGAAACAAACGTTAGTGTAGTATTTTTGAATTTGAAATAGTCTTAACTATTTTGTTTTACATGTCAACTGTTGCGAGATTAAAAATAAATATTTCGATTGACAAACCGATTCTTCGGCAGCTAAGGCTAACATAGACAGACTCTGGTTTGTCTCAGCCTCGGCTTTTCTTTCGACTTTTGTGGTTTGCCAACCAGAAGTATTCCTGGACACCCACTGGAAAGGGAGCTTTGGGTTATTTTGGCCATCCTAGGGCCAGGTGTGAGTCGATACCCAGAGGCCTTAGCTGATCCCGGGCCTCTACATCCAGCTCCCCGCCCCCTCTTAAGGCAGAGACAAAAGCCTCTGCCACGGAAACTGTAAGCTGTAGGAGATCTTTGTGTGGCCTGTGTTACAGCCCAGGGCCGCAAGACTTCCCAAACAGTCTGTGCTCGCTACCTTGACCCCAGAAGGCCGATCCCGAGCGCAGATTCGGGAAAAAAGTGGCAATAACTCACCGCATGAAGCTCCTCTTCCCGCAGATCCAAGATGGCTGAGCGCGGAGCAGGGAGAATGCTGGGTGCACTTTCCCCTTTGACCCCGTCAGGCGGTAACCTCTTTGGTGGCTGCCGATTATCTGCGGCTCTAGGGGTTCCCAGTACGGACGTCGGAATGAAACGGACGGCCTGTGTATTAGTGGAAGACGCGGGGTATCCCGTATATCTCTGTCACCCAGCCATCCCTGACACCTACTGCACTGCGCATGCGCACCCGGCTGATCGTGGACCCGAGTCAGAACTTAAAAACAAGCCCAATGCATCTTAAAAAGTAGCCCAAAACAAGCGCATATCCTACCAAAGGAAACACAAGGCATGCCAGAATCCACAAAACCACGAAAAAAGATACAAAATTGAGGATAAATAACGACGAAAACAAGTTGGTGCCATGAAACTTAGAAAACTACATATAAGTCCCACTAAAATGTTTTTTAATGTTTTTGCATCTGTTCCTAAAATAAGTCGTGTTTCTAAACTTAAGCTTTTGATGAGTCATATTTGAGTAATTGAATATGTTTTTATTTAAAGAGACAACAAACTAAAAAAGCCATGTTTTAGAATTGGTTTCGCAAATAATTATAATCTTGTAAAAGGGAATAACCCCATTCGAAGATGGCCACTACGTTGTTCAGTCTGTTTTTGTGCATCTTTTTGCCGAAGCCCAATAATAAACAGCGCTTGAAAGGGTTGAGGCTATTGCCCCCCTCCGCCCCCCCTTATTTACGCTCCGCCAATGATTGTCTTGGACTGTCCAAGTCTGTATATTGATTGGCCCAGACAGACAGCTGCAGACTCAATAGCCAGCCGAAGATGAGATATGGGCTTTACGCGAAGCCTCAACAATCCACCTTTTGAGTAGCTAAACAAGCACAACAATTCCTTAGGCGTTTGGAAAAATGACACTGGACAAAAAAAACACAGAATGTTGCTTACAATAAGTGAATTAATCGTGCATATGCCCACGACCCATTTATCTATATCAACATTTGGGCGCAGCTTAGAGGGATATTTTGCAAAATTTGATTTGGGAGAATGTTTTAAGTGGGAGAAAGCTAAAGAAATATTTGTTCCCAATCGGAAGTCACCTGCTAAAATTGTGAACAGTGGCTAAGATGATGATTAAAAGTCAACTTGTTTATTCCTGTCTTCTTGTGGCTTTTGATTGCTTACGCCTCTTCTTTGCATGTGTGAAATTCATTTGACCGCAGTATTCCTGTGTGTATTGTTGCATGGCACTTTGATGCTTTATCACAAGCAGAAAAGCGGTCCTATCCTAATATTGTAAGTTCTATTTTTGTTTGCCTTAGGATTGTGCCATTTTGTGTTTATATTGAAGATATAAAAGTTACAAGTACTGTTGCAGGGATTCTGCTCATGCACAGAACTATGCGCAGGAAACCAGGACCTCAGTGAATTGTGGTGTACCAAAAAACTCACCTTAGTACCCAGCACCCCTATCCGACTAGCATCAGTGTCTCATTCGTTCTCCGTACTACAGCAAAGCTACCAATGATTAGACAACCCAGAAGAAGCGACTAAGGTTACTCTCAGGAATGGTGGGAATCAAGAACACCTTTTCGTTGTTATTCTCATATCAGTCCACAAGGTGAGTAATCAGAGACACAGAAAAGTTTAAAATGTTTATTTTTAACTACGTGCTCTAAGATGCAGTATTTTGGCTAACATAAGCAAACAAATGATTAGAAATAAAACCATCAGCATTGTTACAATTCCATAAAACACAAAGGGAGAAATCATATTATAACGATAGTGGAAACAGGTCCTATAATACCTTGTGTACCACCCTCCCCTGTCTATAAGTTAGTTTTATAATAATAATAGAAGGTCTCTAGGTTTGAATGGGGAACCCCATACCTCCAAGATCAGCTTAGGTGAATCACATCACAGGATCAGCACTGCTCTCTGTGTCTGGAAAGGTTTTCTCCAAGAGTGCCAGCATCATGCATGCAATGCAATATTAAAGGCATCCGAGTTTCAGATATTTGCCGCAGTGTGCTTCTTGTGTCTAGAGCGTGGGACGATCAACCTGAATTCAACAACATACATTGTTTTTTGACCTTGACGGTTTCTGCACATAGTGTTCAGACTAAGGTCGCGGTGTAAGACTAGGGATGTGAAAAACAGACCGTTCTCATGTGAAGGAAAAGCAAGTATGCTGTGAAGGTCCTAAGGCTACTTCATTCAAAATCTAAACACATTTATATAAATGAAAGTAGTGACACTAGGGATAGAAAAATACAAAATTATTTATTACAATATATTTTTTTATAGACATTTTTTTACATATAGGTCACAGAACCAAGGCTGTAATACATTCTAACTATAATCATTCATCCGTACACTCATACTTCGTACTCTGATTATTATTGTTATATGTATGATAGAATGTCAGCATCCTGAATTCATTAGATGTCTTACGCATATAAATGAATGATTAGGACACTAAATCTCATGGATTTCTATAATTGAAGGGTGGTTTCCAAGATGTCTCAACGCGCGTTTCGGCAGTGAACTGCCTTCCTCAGGAGAGCCACCTCCAATATACTTCTTCGAAATCAAAGATGACCAAAGATCTAACCAGGTTAGGCACTAAAATCACTGGTTGGCATGTCTTGAACATACTGTCCCCTACAGTGTGCACAATGCGATGATAAATACTCGAGGCAGGTCCCAAAGGTGTGTTAACCTTCAGGGATATGGGTATTGATCATATCTCTTGAGTAGATCCAAGAAACAAATATATAGGAGGACTGCTGATCCCTACGACCGCAGGAATATAGAAAGATTTAAAAACAAGATGAATCTCGTAATAAGTGTGAATGGTGCACCGGATATGCGGTGATTTAAAAACGATGATGTAATCGTGTACTACAAACGATGAAGTCCAAGAGCAGACGTCCAAGCTTCTCCACTCCTGTAGCCCATCAAAGCGGATCTGCCAAGCAGTTTTACTTATAATAACAGCTACCTGTAGTGTCGTGTGCAAGAGCAGCAAAGTGACAAGATGGCGTTAACATCTAAAGCGCTTATGCTAACATAGCAATGTGTGCAGGTAAAACCCTGTCTTTACTACAGTACCTGAATGTAATGGAAAAGGAAAGTCAGGACAAAATTTTCACATCTGACAATGGACAACTTGACAAGTCAAGTTGCAGTGTCTGAATTTTCTCTATATGAACTCCAGCCACCTCGCTTCCATAAGGAAAAAACGTATTACCGTGCCTTCCCCGGAGCTGCACCAAGAATCTGGAACTTGCTGCCGTCCTCCATCAGAAGAATACCTTCTCTGTCAATCTTTAAAAAGAAGCTAAAACCTTCCCAATGAGCAAATTCCTCCCATAATTCTCTTTCATCGCGCACACCGCTCTGCGGCATTGCTTTTGTTCTTTTGCAAATTTCTTGTCTGCTTGGTTGCTCCTATTCTTTGTACTGATTTATTACTACTTCAAATGTAATTGCTGGTTCACTCTGCATATTGCTGACATGTTGCCCCTCATATGTAATTGCTGGATTTCTCTGCATTTTGCTGACATGTTGCATATCTGATTATTGTATTTACCCTGGTTATGTCCTAATGTAGTCACTTCCTTCTATCCCTATCCATGTTTATTGCCTATGTTAAACTGTATACAACGTGTTATCCCTGTAAAGCGCTCTATTCCCCAATAAGAAGAGACAAGGGAATGAGCCTTCTCTGACTCCCCTACCCAAAATGATAACTCACTCAAAAGAGAAGGACTAGAAATAACAAAATAGTGCCCTCCTAGGATGGAGGGGGGAAATGAGTTATATAATTGTGAAACCCTCCCTCGAGATGGCTAGACAACTTAATAAAAGACGTAAGAGGAAAGAAGAAAAGACATTGCTTTTCTTAATACTGCCCTCACACACTTTGCAGTGTCATGCTTCATCATAGGGCCGCATCAAACGTCCAGGCGCAGACCAACGCACTGGACGGAGCGTGATTTTTTGAGTATGAAGATGAGTGGTGAGGGAAGAAAAGAAAGGGAAAAGAAATGAAAACAGAAGAAAAAGTATTCCCTCAAGAAGGGACCAAAAAGTGCAGATAGATATAGTTAAAACTATCTAAGGGGATAATCACAATATGCCTTTATTTATGTGTCCCCTTGATAGGATTAACATTTTAAGAGATGGGATACTTAGGGGAGGTAAACGCCCCTATATCCCTACTGCAAAACCAACATGTTTCAGACTGTGTGCGTGCCCAACCGGGTCACAATGGCCTTCGTCAAGGTAATAATCCCTTATCCATTATGATCTTCGCGTCGGTGGACCGATGTGCGGAAACTGAAAGTTGTGGTGCTTTGGAGTAAGTGTGACTACAAGCCCACATTCCCACCAAGGTCCCGGGTTCAGAAAATTTCTTGTGAACTCTTAAAAAGGATTCCTCTCTAGGAATATTGGAGAGTGAGGTTTTGGAGATTCTTCACCTTGCAACTGAGGTAAACACCCTAGTAGGGGCAAAGATCATAAAGGATAAGGGATCATTACCCTGATGAAGGCCATTGTGACTGTAGTGACCTGAGTAAAGGGCACTAGGACCCTGCACTCGCCCAAAGGGAGGGGACAGAGACCGGACACCACTTCCGGTCAGGGAGTGGGGCAGGCAGTTCTGGACATGAGGGCAGAGGGACCAGACGTGCATGTGGGCACGGTGCCAATACAAGAATAAAGAATGATATAGCCACCTACCTGTCTCGGTGAGGATCATTTGTAGAACACTACAGCTAGCGTCGAAAGGTGGGATCTAGAACAACCACTCAAAGCGACAAGAAGTGTGCCTCGCCCACGACGTCCACATGGAGCCAGGAGCCCACCCTGGTCCGCTGACTGACGTGACGACATCGGGTGTACGCCCACACGAGTTTGTATAAAACGAGTATACTGTATATAGAAAGTTATACAAAAGACCACACAATACAAATCCAACATATACACAATGGGTAATATTGTTTCCGGTGGGTTGGGTGATCCTAATCCCCAACCACTGCTCCTAACCAACAGTTCCGCTGACTTTTAACCATTCTCAACAGGTTAGGTACATCGTATCACTAGAATCGCACACGTTGCAAAATAAAAGCAATACTGCCCTACTTAACGATGGGTTCCTGTACCATGCCACAGCGAAACAATGCAATGCGTAGCGTCACGATAATGTACTGAGTCAACACAAGATAATGCAACCCGGATCGCTACCAGCATGCCTTGTTCAAGGAAGAAATACAGCAATGCGTCACGCTGCAACTACGTACAGTGCGATAGGAACACAATGCAATGCGTATCACCACCAGCATTGCCCTGTGCAAGAAAAGAATAAGGCAATGTGTCCCAGTGCAATTTAGTACAGTGCAGTAAATAAGCAATGCAGTGCGCCACGCTATGATCCTGTATCCTGCAAGAGAAACATAACATAGTGCGTGGTGCACTAACTCCTGAGTTCGTTAAGCACCACTAGTGTCAGATGTTGTCCAATAGTTCGATAGTTCGTTAGCAGAAAATATGCAAAGTGTTATACGACTGTTTTCAGAAGTTGTGCGACCGGTTGCCCCAGAAACGGATCAACGATGATACCCAAGGTCCATTCCGGGCCCTGGCCCCTGTACTGCTCCGTCCGGGACCAGCAGGGACCGAGATCTGGGCCAAAGCAACAGGCGCACACAGCTGCCAGCAGCGAGAGGCTGAAAGAGTGTCCCTCCGAGCCCACACCCTGCCCCAGGCGATGATCCACTTTACCTGGAGGGGGGGCGCAACCCCACTCTCCTCTCCTGCAGCAGCGGATTGGCCTCACTCCAGAACCTTGTCACCACGGGCAAGGCTCGCTCGGGCCAGTAGTTCAGCTCCTGCGGGGATGCCAGTCCGGGCCGCCAACATTCAGCACAAACTCCTTCCACGAAGCCTTCCACACAACGCTGGTGCCACCCCACGTTGCCTTCGAGGGCCCGATCACTTGGCCCTCCTCTCCAGCACTGTTAGGACTTCTTCGCTCCACGGTGCTCACCGCTCCCCGGTACTCCTCACCAGCACCTCTGGTGGCACCTTTGACACGCACATCCGGCGCGTCTGAGACTCACTCCACCTCCGGCCTCCGATGACCAGGCGCACCTCACTATGCCTCGGCTGGCACCTTGACACGCACCCTGCGCATCCGAGTCTCGCTCCGTCTCCTGGTGCACACGATCTTCAGGCACTCTCCTCTAGCGCCACAACTGCAGCTCCACACGCACCCTGCATGCTGGAGACCCACCTCGTTTCTTGGTGTACACGATGACCCAGGCGCTCTCCACTAACGCCCTGGTCACACCACGACACACACAGTGCGCGTCTGAGTCTCACCTCTCCTCCTGGTGCACATGAGGTACCAGGCGCTCTCCACTAAACACCCTGGCTGCACCACCACACGCCAACCAGCGTGTCGGAGACTCACTCCTTCTTAGTGCCCACGATGTCCCGGCGCTCTTCAGTAGCACCTTGTTAACGCTGGAGAAGATACTGACGATGGCCCGAGCAGAAGCAAGAGCAACGACACACGCCAAACAGATGGAGCAGGGTAAAGATAGAAGGGCGGGACAAGCGAACCACATACTGAGATGCAGCAAGAAAAAAGACAGCACACCACCACTGCCAACGAAAGGACAAGAAAGAACATGCTACCAGTGCGGCCTTGACTTCCCACACGTTGGTGCATGCCCAGCAGTGGGCCAGAAATGCAGAAAGTGCAACAGAGACAATCACTTTGCGAGTGCCTGCATGAGTAGACAGTTTAAAAGTGAACGAGGAAGACCGGCAAGACCCCGAGCAGGAATGAGCAGGCATGTCAGGCACATGGAGACGGCAAATCGCAGCTCCTCAGATGAATCCGTAGGAACAGTCGCGTCAGAAAGGATGGAACAACTGTATCTGATGTCAGATGCATCCATGGAAGAACGTAGGCCAGAGCACATCAACACTGTGGAGAAGCGTCAAATAAAGAAAACAGCAACTGTGGAGATTGAAGTAGGATGCCACAGCACACGTTTCGTGCTTGATAGTAGGGCCACGTGCAACATCATGTGCACCTCGGAATACGAGAAGATGAAGACAAGAACACCACTATCACCATCACCCGTCGATATTTCCACCTGGGGCTCGAAGAAGCCGGTGGAAAACATGGGAATATTCACAGTTGCACTGACGTACAAAGATAGGTCATGCAAAGAAGAGATACATGTGCTGCGGGGAGACATCCCAGCACCATGCCTGCTGAGCAATGTCACGGCACAGGTAATGGGCCTCCTAGCAATGACATACCACATGTCAGAGAAAGGGAACATTCTACAAGAACATCCAGCCATACTAAAAGGCCTAGGAAAACTAAAAGGGAAACAAATAACACTGCACATCAACAAGGCAGTCAGACCTGTGGCGCAGCATCACAGACGAGTGCCCATACATCTACAACCTCAGGTTGAAGAAGAAATACAGAGTTTGCTGGCACAAGACATCATTGAGCCTGCGGAAGGACCGACTCCCTGGGTGTCTCCAATAGTGGCGGTTCCAAAAAAGAACACCTCAAATATTCGCATATGCGAGGATACCAAACACAGCCATTGAAAGAGAACGACTCCCTGGGCCACACCTCAACGACATGATAAGCTGTCTCACTGGAGTGTGCCGATTCTCGAAGCTGGACCTGTGCATAGGATACCATCAACTGGAGCTCGAAGAGCAATCGAGATACATTACCACGTTCTCCACGCACATGGGCCTGTTCCGCTATAAGCGACTGAGTTTCGGAATATCATCCGCTGCGGAGATATTTCAGGAAACAATAAGGCAGGTGATAAGGCTGGTGAAAAACAGTAATTACAGCGACGACATCCTGGTGTTTGGCCGGTCCGATGAAACACATGACAATGCCCTACGTGAAGTATGCCTGCAGTTGGAACATGCAGGACTAACATTGAATGCTGACAAATGTGAGTTGGGCAGAAGTGAACTGGTATTCTTTGGGCACATCTTCTCCAAAAAAGGAATGAGGCCGGACCGCAGCAAGGTAGAGACCTTAAAAAAGGCAAATCCTCCGATGGACGTTGCAGAAGTAAGTTTGTTTCTTGGTCTTGCCAGTTACTGTGCCAGCTACATAAAGGACTTCGCCATGGTAAGCACACCACTGTGGGACCTAACAAAGCAGGGTCAGAAGTTCATCTGGTCAAATGAGTGCAGTTGGGCATTTGAAGCCATCAGACAGGCTGTGATGGCCGTAGATCATCTTGCCTACTTCGATCCGCTACTTTACACTGAGCTGACCGTAGACGCCAGCCTGGTAGGACTAGGGGCAATCCTAGCACAACACCTGCCAGGTAGAGACTCACCAAGAAAAATTGTTGCATACAAAAGCAAAAGTCTGTCTGACGTTGAAAGAGCATACTCCCAATCTGAGAAGGAGAGCTTAGCGGTGGTCTGGGCGTGCGAACACTATCACAAGTTCAACTGCAGAAAACCATTCACCATCGTCACTGCCCATCAGGCCCTGGTGACAATATATGGTAACCCGAATGCAAAGATGCTGCCTCGCATTGAGCGCTGGGGCATAAGACTAATGGATCACGACTTCAAGATAGTGCACAAGCCGGGTAAAGAACACAACCTGGCTGACTACATGTCTCGGGACCCCTTACCACAAGCACCAGAGAAGACCTCAATGGCAGAAGACTATCTCAACTTTGTACTAAAACAGAGCACGCCGGCGCCTATAACACTGGCTGAAATAGAGCAGGAGACAGCAAAGAATGACACAATGCAAGCAGTGAAAGCAACAACAAGACAACAACGATGGAGACACGTCAACAACAACTGCGCAATGGGGGACAGAGTAAACAAGGAGGAAATGATAGCATTCAAAAGGATACATGACGAACTATCAGAGACTGAAAATGGCATACTCATGTGAGGGACAAGGATATTAATACCAAAAGGTCTACGTCAACAGACTGTTAACTTAGCACATGAGGCACACAGAGGCATAGTCGCAACGAAGAAGATGCTATGGGAGAAGGTATGGTTCACTGGCCTAGACAGAATGGTGGAAGACACCATCATGAGCTGTCACCTCTGTCAAACAACAGGCCCGCCAGCAAAGCTGGAACCACTGCAAGTGTCAGAACTGCCAAGGGCAGTGTGGACAACGTTGGCAGCAGACTTCTATGGGCCGCTAGACACAGGTAACTGCCTGCTCGTGATCATTGACGAATACTCGAGGTTTCCCATAGTACATCACACCTCCTCAACATCATCAACTGCGACACTACCAAAACTCAACTACATATTTGCAGCCTGGGGATCACCAGAGACCCTAAAGACAGACAACGGTCATCCGTTTTCAGGGGAGGAGTTCAAAAAATTCATGAGCTACCTAGGCATTCATCACAGGAAGATAACGCCTCTGTGGCCACCAGCGAATGGCATGGTGGATAGGCCTGGGCTAAATTTCCGTTCCGCTCGAGGAAATTGCGATAATTTGCCATTTTCGCGTTCCGCAGAGAGCGCGAAAATGTCAAAATTTCCGCAGTCCGCAGCTTAGCGATAATTTGTTTCTTGCTCGCGCTGTAAAATAATACATTCTCGCGCGTGCGCGATTGCCTTACCTGAATCCCCGCATTCGCCGACAAGTTTTCCCGATCCGGTCGCGTTCTCCACGAGATGTTGGATTGTTGGTAGCCATTTGCGCTGTCTCGCGACAGTTCGCGCCCGCAGTAATGTCATTGGTCGCGCGATCACATCTTTCTTCTCGCGATCATGCACCGCGAGAAGAGTGAAAACAAGATGGCTGCGCCCGCGAGCAACCGCATGGGTAAGTTGGCGAGCCGCGACCACGCAGAAAATACCGCGAATGGGCGGGAAAAAAACTTCCGCATCTTCGCGATATTTCCTCGTGTTTGCGGAGATTTTTAACATTTTCGCGATAATTTGCGAAAGTCACTTTCGCAAATTCCGCCCACCCCTAATGGTGGAGAGGTTCATGGGCAACATAAAGAAGGCTGTCCAAAGAGCAAAACTAGCACAGATTTCCATAGGACAAGCACTCTGTCAAGTACTGCGAGACTATAGAAACACCCCCCACTGCTCCACAGGATGATGTCCAGCTGAACTAGTGCTGGGGAGGACAAGCAGAACGAGACTTCCACAGCTAGAGGTGAAGAAGTCACCAGATCACAGCAGCTTTGCGGTCAGGGATCAAGAGGCAAAGGAGAAGATGAAAGCGTATGCGGACGGCCAGCGACATGCCACCCCGGCGCACCTCAAGCAAGGGGATCAAGTGGTGGTGCGTCAGTGACAACGGAGAAAGTCTGACAGTCCATTTTCAAAAGACCAGCTAACAATAACAGAAGTAAAAGGGCCAATGATCATGGCGGAGTCGGGCCTCTACCGAATAACAAGAAATAGTTCTCACTTCAAAGGAGTGAAGACCATCGATGAAGACGGAGAGAATATCGGCACATAGGAGAGGAACAGTGTCATAGATAATGAAGGAAGAGGTACGGACAAAAGTGAAGGACAAGATGAGGACTTACAGGAAGAAAAAGCAGGGATTCGCCCAAGATGAGTGAGCAAAAAGACAAAAATACTAATTGAAGAAATGTAGTGATGGGGACAAATACATGTTTCGCCATTCCTCCCATTTCTTTCTCTCTCTCTCTCTCTTCTCTCTCTCTCTCTCTCTCTCTCTCTCTCTCTCTCTCTCTCTCTCTCTCTCTCTGTCTCTCTCTCTCTCTATTTCCCATTTTCCTCTCAACATCCACATTGATCTGTCTCTCTCTCTCTCGTCGCAGTCTCTTCATGACAAAGGGGAAGATGTGTCAGGGGCACTAAGACCCTGCACTCGACCCAAGGGAGGGGACAGAGACCGGACACCACTTCCGGTCAGGGAGTGGGGCGGGCAGTTGTGGACACGAGGGCAGAGGGACCAGACGTGCATGTGGGCACAGAGCCAATACAAGTATAAAGAACGATATAGCCACCTACCTGTCTCGGTGAGGATAATTTGTAGAACACTACAGTGACCAGGTTGGGCATGCACACAGGCTGAAACATGTTGGTTTTGCAGTAGGGATATAGGGGCCTTTACCTCCCCTAAGTATCCCATCTCTTAAAATTTTAATTCTATCAAGGGGACACATAAATAAAGGTATATTGTGATTATCCCCTTAGATAATTTTAACTATATCTATCTGCACTTTTTTGGTCCCTTCTTGAGGGAATACTTTTTCCTCTGTTTTCATTTCTTTTCCCTTTCTTTTCTTCCCTCACCATTCATCTTCATACTCGCGCACTGTCCAGTGCGTTGGTCTGCGCCTGGACGTTTGATGCGGCCCTACGATGAAGCATGATGCTGCAAAGTGTGTGAGGGAAGTATTAAGAAAAGCAATGTCTTTTCTTCTTTCCTCTTACGCTTTTATTAAGTTGTCTAGGCATCTCGAGCGAGTGTTTCACAATTATATGTAACTAATTTCCCCCCTCCATTCTAGGTGGGCACTATTTTGTTGTTTCTAGTCCTTCTCTTTTGAGTGAGTTATCATCCCTGTAAAGCGCTCTGATACCCCAAGGGGTCACGTTCTCGCTCTATAAAACCTCAAATAAATAAATGAGGTCCCAGACTACCTTTTTCTTAGTGGCCTAGATATATATTTCTTAATAACAGTGAAAACGTGTGTTTCAAGCAAAAGCATATATTTTATACATTGAATTTTATTTTACTTGCATTTCTATAGCACTTGCTATCTTTTCTGAGACTTTGAAGACCTTTACACCAGGCAGCTTGCTGACTTGAAACCCAAGGTTAGTCCAGTGTTATTGGTTATTGCTGGTTACTGGGATTAGTCTTGTGCGTTTAAGCAAACCATTACATACATTCCTGCAGAAACTAGGTATTTGGCCTAGTTCTGCAAGGTTTGACTTTCCTGCCCACGGGTGCCCGGACCTAGTACAGCTCATCAATGCTTGAGCGTGAAAGTCAGGGTCAGACTGGGACAGAAAATAGGCCCGGGAACCAAAATAAATGTGGCCTCCATTAGTAAATTGGAAAGATAAAAAAGTGGCCCAGGACTGATAATTTGGACAGTTTTGATCTTATAAAGCGATGCTGTGTAAGTCTTTTCGTTGTATGATGCAAATAATTGAAGCATGCTGCAGCCAATGTTTATTTAAAGATCAGGAAAATCAATAGCAAAAAAACGGACCAACAAACCATAAAATAGGCCCACAATTAAAAAAAAATTGCCCATACACATTGGGGAGAGGAGTTGGCCTAACGGCTTGGGTGGTCGACCTCCAACCTGGGGAACCGGATTCGAGTCTCGGCAATGATGCTGAACATCCTGTGATTGTGGGCAAATCACGTTATCTCCCCGTGCCTAAAGCGCTCTGATACCCGATTCTGGGTCCAGTTCACGCTATATAAAACTCAGTAAAAAAAATAATATATGTATATATATATATATCTGTTCAAAAACAGCCCGTTTGCTTGCAAATCACCAAAAAATCACCAATCACAAACAAAATCACCAATTTGTGAAACATATGCTATGACCACGATGAAAAGTTCAGATGGAGAACAAAAAAAGAAACACAACAAAGGAATGAGTGCTTGAATTAATTATAACACATCAGATTCACAGGAGGAATTAAGAAACAAAACAGGAGGACGCACTCAATCCATTTCCACAATAGCTCTTCAGGCACTGCCTGATTGCCCAATAGGCTAGTCCAACCCTGGAGAAAGTCCAAATTATTGTAGCCCTGCACAACCCCACTTGACATACTTGTCAATGTGGTGCCCACACTTTATGGGTGTTTAAATTTTTTTTATTTCAAAAGTCTCATCTTATTGCTTACTACATGAGTAATAACCGCACAGAATATAACTAGAACAGCACTAACACGTCACCAATAGCAAGAATAATATGAAAAGTTCTAACATGGTTGGAAAATTCCTGGCAACCTAACACCCTAAATACTAATTCTCTTTGCTAGACTATGATAGAATGGCATAGCTAACTTGCCCCTAGAGTTTCTTGGAATTCAGCGCACCGCATCCCTGTTCACAGCGGAGAGGCTGTGGTTATCAGACTTCTGCTGGGATATAGTGTTCTATCGGAAGGAAAATACACATCAGCTGTGCTCAGCTCCTATCCTCTCTGTATATGCTCCCAGCATAGGAATGGATGCTGCAGCAGTATGGCAGTCTGGGTGGACCTGACATAAAGCCCCTAAGGTTGGGCTCCATTTCATGTAGACCATTACTCCACCTTAGATAATGGAGGGTGCGATCTTCTCAATCTTAGTCGCCATCTTTCCTGATTTTTGCAGTATCATTGTCATGTTTGCCATTTGATGTAGATGTCATCTGCCCTTATATTTCTAAGAACTATGAAAATGTCATGTAATTTGATTGATGATATAGATAGAACACCTGATGCAACATCCGTCTGGGTCAAATATCTACTTTTCACTACGTCAAGGGTAAATGAAAACAAATACAGACATATAGCTGAAATGCTGTACATAATTTGTCAGACATTCTTATACTTATGTCAGAAATCCTGATATCTGATAAGATTTAGTATATAAGGATTGCCACTTGACAACTTGTCAAGAGGGATCCTTTGCCCAGATTATTGCACAAGATTCTGCCAGAGACGGTGTTAGAAATGGTGGTCTCTAGGTGGCAGAGATAGGTACCTTTGTCCAAATAGTGACCCTTGCTTCTAGTCAGGGTAAGGGGGATACACACTTTAGATAACCCCTGCTCACCCCCTGGGTTGTAAATTGAAACTACGATGTGATTAAGCATTTACTAAAGACATGAATTCTCCCGCCTTACACATGTCTCTTTCGTTATGTTGACTGAAGTTTGGACTACATTTTGTATTGTCATGTCTCCACGTGCTCAACACGAGGAGAGTCCTATCTTTGTGTTAGTTGCTCTTGTAATCTGCCTAGTAACAGTCTATAAATAGTTCCTTTGTCCGTCTGGCGCATGCCCAGACTTGACCACATCTGTTATCAGTTAGTCCTTGCTTGACCATGTTTTCGCGGGCTCAAGGAGTATGTCAGCTCCGCCCACATATTGATCCTGTATTGAAAATGTCCATAAAAGGTAACATTCTTCGCCTCATGTTGTATCCTCCCACTTATGAGCCCCTCTGTTGTGTATAAAAGGGGACCGTGTACGCGAGTTCTTTGTGCTACTCTATGCAATACTGAAGGGTATTGTATGGATTGTAGGACCACCCTTAAGGGTTAATAAACTCTGTCTTTGTACTTTGCAGTTTCCGTGCCAACTTCCTTATAGATTCCATTACAGGAGAGCGAACCCTTGTGTCCTGCGGGCCTAGCTGGGGCCTGTATTCATCAATTGGCGCCCGTCACGTGGGGCTCATCGGCGACTCGGATGCTCGAAGGAGTGGTCGCGACGAAGGTGAGGAATTTGGCCGGGGATGTGATCACTGCCAGAGGCCTTTTAGTCCTGGCATCCCGAGGTTTTTCTTCCTTCCCTTCCGACCTGACCATCTGGGTGGCGCCGGTCCTCGACTGAGACCTCTTCTGTCGGTCCTGCCGTGACAGCCGTTTGGGCGAATTTTGGAGCTTGGCAGTTGGAATCTGGACTCTTGATTGGTAAGAACCGTTGTACGGTACTTGCTCCGAGTTTTTGAAGCCTGGGTTGGCTATTTGAGTTTGATTTGTGATGACCGGTCATATCTTGTATTGATTATTGTGAGAATATATGCGTTGCAACACATATAGGCAGGTAATGTGGAGATATTTCTCCGGAACTGTGTAACTTTGAACGGCACAACGTTTAAGTGCCATTTTTTGGATAATACTGCATATTCTGCATTATTTTTGAGCATGCCTGCTTTTAGCGCACTCCGTAAGTGGTGCTGCTGCTTTGGAAACCGGTTAAACCTCGAGGAATCTGCTCCAGCTCCCCCAGAGGGGACTCCTAATAGGGATATGTATGTGAAGCATGGTCTTTCCTCCATAATGTACAGCACAGTATGGAGGAAGTGCATAGTGCATGCTAAACCAATGCGAGAGGCGGCGCCTTTGTATGTTCCTCCTAAAGGAACGGGGACTAGCTCGGATATTACCTCCGCCGATGCTAAGGGATATTTTGTGTATAATTGGGTTTATACTCCCTGGCACAGGGCTGACGTCATGGCATTAAAGAATGCGTTGCCTGATCCCCGCAAGAATCCAGCGGCCTTTTACGAAGAAGTCGAGGGGGCCTTGATTTCTTGTATTATGACCCTAGCAGATATAGATTTGTTCTTTGGGCTTATTCTACCACCAGATATGTGGCGATCTGTGCGGAAGGTGGATGATGTTGCCGCTTTTAAGGCTCGGTGGTCTGAGCTTGAGGATGAGGATAGGGAGAGAAAGCCCGCGCAGAAACCACCTCAGATTATCTTAGATCTCCCTGCTGCTATTCTGGCTAAATTGAAGACAATCATCCCCCCTAAAAAGATTGACTGGAATATGCTAGCCTCGTGCAAGCAGAAAGTCGATGAATCAGTTGCAGATTTCTTTACGCGCTTTGAGGAGACGTTTCATGATTTTAGTGGTCAGTCACTTACGGATGACACAGGTCGGCACCTTTTTGCTGATAAATATGTGGTGAATTTATTACCGGCGATCGCAGCCCGTCTAAAAGCGAGTGAAAGTTCTTGGTCCACTGCGACCCCGACAGCCCTCCTGACTATAGCTCAGTACTATGAGCGCCAGGAGCAAGAAGCGAAGGGGCAGGAGGAGAAGAAATCGAAGGATTTAAAAACGAAGGTGATGTTAGCACAAGTATATGGTCCGCCCCGACGGGGTGTAAATCGAGGTAGGGGAGGTTTTTATGGTCCTCCCTCGGGCCGATCTGATTTGAACAGGAATCAATGTGCGTATTGTAAGCAATCGGGACACTGGGCCAGAGATTGCCCGGCGTTGCATGCTTCGCGTCAGGGACACAATCAGGGTGGCCCGAGAGGTAGAGGGGGTTTCTCGAATTTTAGAGGGAATTCTAATGATCACGCTCGTTTTGACCCTGCCGGGCAGCAACGAGATAGGTCTAATGTTTTCGATCGACAAAACCAGTATCAAGTGTCGGGGATTGACCGTTCTGGGTACCATGATTCTCAGCATGCATAGGAATGCGTTGGATGGGGGTTAGAATCAGTTGAGGTGCCGGTTGATCAGAAGGGTCCTTACGTATCAGCTGAGGTTTTGGGTTCTACTGATCAGTTCCTAGTGGATACAGGAGCGACTCGTAGTGCGCTGTCTAAACAATTGGTTCCGAGGGCTCCCCCATCTGGCTTAATGGTTACATCGGTAGGGTTTGATGGTACACTCTCCCGAAGCCCTCTTTCGCGGCCCCTCACATTTCAGGTTGATTCCTTTTCTGCGCCCTGTCCGTTTTTGCTTGCCCCGAACACGCCGGACAATATTATGGGCCTTGATATGCTGAAGCACGTCAGAGCTACGATCCGCTGTTCCCCTGCTGGAGTGCGGGTGATATTGAATGACAATTACCCCCTGTCTGAACGGATGTGTGTGGTTACAGAAGATGCTGTGTTAGCTACCCTCCCTTGTGCTCTGTGGGCCACCTCGGATACTGATGTGGGACAGATGGTGATTCCGCCTGTTCACATTAGTGTCCAGGAGGGGGCGGTGTTACCACGCCTTCCACAGTATCGTATTTCGCAGGAGGGGGAAGAGGCTCTTATACAGATTGTGCAGGATTTGATTAAGGTGGGAGTAGTGGAAGAAGTTCCCTATAACGTTTGTAATAGCCCGATTCTACCCATTTTGAAAAAGGATACGGATGCCAAAGTCTATCGGTTTATCATTGATTTGAGAGAAGTAAACAAGATCGTAATACCCCAGTACCCAGTGGTCTCTGATATCACGACGTTGCTTACTTTGGTCCCGCCTACGGCGACCACGTTTTCAGTTATTGATTTGAAAAATGCTTTCTTTTCAATTCCCATTCATCCCGATAGTCGATACCTTTTTGGTTTCACTCTAAATAATAGGTCTTACCGATTTTGTAGAATACCTCAGGGCTACACAGAAAGCCCTAGCATTTACAGTCAAGCTTTGAAAAGACAATTGGACTCCTTTGTTCTGCCTGAGGGTGTCGCCCTCATTCAATATGTCGATGACATCTTGTTGGCGGCCGACACTTCGGAGTTGTGCGAAAGGAGTACGTTGTCCTTGCTTTCCTTTTTGGCATCCCACAATCACAAAGTCTCTCGGAAAAAGTTGCAATTCTGTAGACCAAAGGTGACTTATCTGGGTCACCTTTTGTCTAAGGAGGGGCGTGCACTCACACCAGATTGTGTCCAAGTGATTCTGGACACGCCGACGCCGTCCACGCAGAAGGACGTGCGTGCATTTTTGGGTCTCGTGTCGTTTTGTAGGCAATGGATACTAGGGTTTTCACACATAGCTAAGCCATTGTTAGCCCTTTTGGCAAAAGACACACCTATCCCGCTTCCTTGGACGAATGAGTGTGACACTGCCTTTCAGAAACTGCGACAGGCCCTTTGTTCAGCACCAGTGTTAGGGACTCCTGATTATACCAAACCTTTTTCGCTGTATGTGCATGAGAAAGATGGATGTGCATTATCAGTTTTAGTGCAGATGCACGGCGACAAGCAGCGCCCTTGTGCATATTTTTCGGCTGTACTTGATCCTGTTGCCCGAGCATTGCCTGGTTGTTTTCGCTCGGTTGCGGCAACAGCTGTGTCAATACGCCAAAGCGAGGGAATTGTGTTATCTCATAAGCTGTTGGTATTAGTCCCCCACGCTGTTGACGCCTTGCTTAATCAGACAAAGACTCAGCATTTGACCAGTGCCCGTTTAACGGGATATGAGCTGACGCTTTTGGCTCCTCATATTACGTTAAAGAGGTGCGTGACTTTAAATCCTGCCACATTGTTGCCATACCCCGAGACTCGGTCTGAGGCACGGAAAGCACATGATTGTATCCTTGTGACCGAGGAACAAACAAAGGGTCGTATTGATCTCCAGGATACGCCCTTTTCAGATGTAGATGGAGAACTGTGGGTGGACGGGTCATGCCTGAAGCTACCAGATGGTACGACTTCAGCAGCGTATGCGATTACCACATTGCAAACAATAGTGGAGACAGCACGCATACCACAGAAATCAGCTCAAGCAGCGGAACTGATAGCATTAACACGAGCATGTGAGCTCAGTACAGGATTGTGTGTGAATGTTTATATGGAGAGCCGCTATGCCTTCGGAGTAGCGCGCGATTTCGGCCTGCTCTGGAAGGAAAGAGGGTTCTTAACGTCACATGGAGTACAAATAATGCATGGGGAGTTAGTTCATAATCTTTTAACTGCATTGACATATCCGAAGAAAATTGCCATCGTTAAATGTAGCGCCCATAGGAAAGTAGTCGATAAAGTTGGAGAAGGGAATGCGTTAGCAGACCGGGTGGCACGGGAGACTGCGATGCAGCCCGGTGCTACTGCCATGTATGTAGTGAAGTCGCAAGTAGAAAGATGGCATGATGCGAAGGAAGAAGTGCGAGAAATACAGAGGACCGCTTCTGACAAAGAACGGGAGCAATGGTCCAGTGAGGGAGAATTGGATGATGAGGGCTGCTGGAGAAATAAGCAGATGGATAGATGGAAATTACCCACGGCTTTTGTACAACCTATGGTTCAGATGGCACATGGGCTAGCACATGTTGGAGCTTCCGCAATTGTAAAATTGCTTACCCAAGACTGGGAGCATCCAGAGATTGCTAGCACGGCAAAGAGGGTGGTGCAGACCTGTATGATCTGCCTGAGGTACAATCCAGGAAAGGGTACTCGAACCCCAGCAGGAGGGTTTGTAATACCTACTGCACCCTTTGAGGTTTTGCAGATGGATTACATCCAGCTTGAGCGTTGTAACAATTTGAAGTATGTTCTAGTAGTGGTGTGTGCCTTTAGCAAATGGGTTGAGGCATACCCTACGAAGGACAATACTGCAATGACTACCGCCAAGATGCTGTTGAAGGAGTTCTTCCCTCGATATGGCGTTTGTAGGCTTCTGTGGAGTGATAACGGACCCCACTTTATAGCGGATGTTATAAGGTATGTTTTGAAGGGTCTAGGCATCACCCAGAAGTTCCACGCAGTATTCCACCCTCAATCTGCAGGACTAGTCGAGAAGTATAATGGTACACTGAAGCTCAAGATCGCTAAAATTCAAGCTTCAACGTCTTTGACTTGGCCAGATGCTTTACCGCTGGCGTTGTTGTCAATTAGATCGGTACCGCACTCTCGAATCGGTCTTACACCGTACGAGATTGTCTTTGGACGTCCAATGAATATTTGGGGTCCACCAAAACCTAAGACTGTGTATGATGTACCTTGTGTAATGATGAATGATTATCTGGCACAGTTAACGGATAACTTGGTTTCTGTTCATCAACAGGTCCGGGAGGCGCTCCCTGATCGGTCCACCGGCGAAGGACATAGTCTCCGGCCTGGAGACTATGTCATGGTGAAAATCTTTGACAGGACGAACAGACTGGAGCCGAGATGGGTTGGTCCTGAGCAAGTCTTACTGGCAACGAGGACGGCTGTGCGAGTGTCCAACAGAAAGAATTGGATCCATTCCCTGCACTGCCGCAAAGTACCGCCCGGATTGGTGGAGTCTGCTGTATTGACCGATCAACGAGAGATTCTGACCACAGAGAAAGGCCGTGCTGTGGAATCGAACGACGCTGAGGAGCTCTTTCCGGACCACGCGGCTCCTGGAGAAAAGCGATATCATCTGAGGCCAAGAAAGTGAATCCTTCAGTATCGGGACATGTTGTCAGAACGGCCCTTGGGTTAGTGAAACGGAGAGCCAATGAGGCAAGGGGGGGGGATCAGCCCTGCATTAGTGTAGCGACACCCGTCTTGGCCCGTTGGTGAAGAAATAGACCGCTGCCCAAGGGGAAGAGTTCTGACAAACCTTTTAGTTTCAGGAAGATATTGATTCTCTATTCTGACATGGAGAAAAAGAAGATCCTTTGTGCAACAGGTTTTATGCTCACAGTAGCTATTGTTGGGATAACCACATGGTTTGTGGAGGATGTGACTCCTGCTCGAGAGTTACTTGTGTTGACCACTCCAGTGCCTGAGGAGCACTACTTCTATACCCTTCCGTATCAAGAATTGAAGCATCGTCAGTCTTATTTGAATAACACTTTCATCCAGATGTTGCATCATACCCACGTTGCCACAAATGCTACGAACTGTTGGATATGTGGTATGATGCCAGCTCATCAGAAGAAAGGAGGAACGCCATTCATACCTCTTCCTTTCTCTCATAATGGCTCTTGTAGAGCATGGTACACTTTGCTTTTTGCCACTCGGAAACCCACAGTGGGACGATTACTCTTCAGACTCAATAAAGAATGTCATCAGGATAAAGATGGATATCCACAAGCGAATGGGACAATTTGGGAATGGGAAGAGTATCGACCAGACAATGAATCGATTCCATATGTTTTCACGAACACCAGAGACACTGTGGGAAAAGACAAATTTGTGATTCAAGTGGCACAAGCTCAAGCGGACCTGTGTGTCCAAAGTGTGGGTTATATTCCTGTTGGTGTTAGCGATTGTATTACCATATTAAACATTGATGGGTTGAATAACAGTACCTTCTTAGCATCCCATAATACATACTTCGTATGCGGAAATAAAGGTTATTACCGTTTGCCAGCCGGTTGGTCCGGAGTATGTTATGTAGCATTTTTGTTGCCTCCTGTATTTTTGGCACCTGCATCCTATCATAAGGATTTGAAGTTGTTAAATAATGTGACTGTAAATAGGTATAAACGTACTCTATCAATTGATGACGTGGACCAGACTGACACCAGTCTGCAGCAGTATATTGATTTTAATTTAGGATTGTTTTTCTTCGTTGGAGCTGCCCTAAATAGTAGGAAAGTTCGAAGATTAACAAGAGTGGTAGAGGCTGTGACAAACCAAACCGCTGCTGCTCTTGGGAATCTTACGGAAGAATTACAGATTACCAGAATTGTTGCATTGCAGAATCGTATGGTGTTAGATGTTATGTTAGCTGATCGAGGTGGAGCTTGTAAAATTATCGGAAGTAGTTGCTGTGTGTTTATTCCTGACCACACACCGTCAGTCTATAATGCAATCAACAGGTTGCATAAAATTGCAGCTGAAATCCATACAGAAAACGGCACTTGGTCCTTTTCTGGATGGTTCTGGGCATTGATCACTGCTTGGGGTTGGAAGGTTTTAACTGGTCTCTGTATAATTATAGCAGTTCTGTTTTCTTGCTGCATCTGTGTCCAATGTGGTCCCTTGCTCTGTTCCTTATGTGTATCATTCTGTATCCCCGATAAGAAAGCTATCGCCAATGTCACTTATCAGAAAAGTTTAGCTAAGGAAGTAGAAGAGATGATGATAATTGACATATACGATGATTATCCTAACAAACCGGATGTCTTCAGTAAATGCTGAAAGGGTCGTCTGTTGTAAATTGAAACTACGATGTGATTAAGCATTTACTAAAGACATGAATTCTCCCGCCTTACACATGTCTCTTTCGTTATGTTGACTGAAGTTTGGACTCCATTTTGTATTGTCATGTCTCCACGTGCTCAACACGAGGAGAGTCCTATCTTTGTGTTAGTTGCTCTTGTAATCTGCCTAGTAACAGTCTATAAATAGTTCCTTTGTCCGTCTGGCGCATGCCCAGACTTGACCACATCTGTTATCAGTTAGTCCTTGCTTGACCATGTTTTCGCTGGCTCAAGGAGTATGTCAGCTCCGCCCACATATTGATCCTGTATTGAAAATGTCCATAAAAGGTAACATTCTTCGCCTCATGTTGTATCCTCCCACTTATGAGCCCCTCTGTTGTGTATAAAAGGGGACCGTGTACGCGAGTTCTTTGTGCTACTCTATGCAATACTGAAGGGTATTGTATGGATTGTAGGACCACCCTTAAGGGTTAATAAACTCTGTCTTTGTACTTTGCAGTTTCCGTGCCAACTTCCTTATAGATTCCATTACAGGAGAGCGAACCCTTGTGTCCTGCGGGCCTAGCTGGGGCCTGTATTCATCACCTGGGTAGCTTGGCACGAGTAGACAGGCTTATCCCTAAGGCAATGTGTAAAGTATTTGTACTCAAAACACACAGTAATACAGTGATAACACCACAAATGGACACCACACCAGCTTAGAAAAATAAGATATCTTTATCTAAACTCAACAAGACAAAAACAACAAAAATCCAACATACATGTAATAAGAATATAGCTTTAAAAAGATTTCAAACAACTTGGCCCATAGAAAACTATGGGTGCGTGATTTCTCTCAAAATACCTGTAGTTGCGACAAAATTCACATGACCAAACAGCTGCAGAGATATTTATGTTTGTGTTTTCTAAAGCGCATGGCTGCCCTGCGCTGGTGAGTACTGTGCTGAGATTAGGGCCTCTGGTACATTAACGAGGAAACAGCCATGTCTTAAGTTTCTTCCTGAAGGAAAGTTAATTTTCCAGTGCTCGAGACTGGGTGGAAGATTGTTCCACAACTTCGGTACTACGTGTGCAAACGATCAACCTCCCCATTTCATTGTATTGAGAGAATGAAGATATGAGGATCTCAGGTGTCTAGTTGGAACATAAGTGGTTACCAACTCTCTGAGCTTTGCTGGGCCCTTGTTATTTATGGCCCTATGAACAATACAGAGGGATTTAAACTTACTCCTTGCCTCAATTGGAAGCCAATGCAGCTGTTAGAGGGGTTCTCTTGCAGAGACATAACTAGATATGTCAAGCGTAGGGAATTTTCCTAGAATTGGAGACGGTGGCAGATCCCTGCCCTTAGTTACCTCCTCTAGCGCAGCTTTGGGTTTGATCTGGAATTGATCATAAATATCGGTCACTTTTTGTGGAAGAAAGATGCTATATCGTTGCATCTTTCTTTTGTGGCTTAGGGAACGGTGTTACTATCAAGTGAAGTGGATAGGGTTTTAACCACTCTAATAATATGGGAAGCGCCGAAAAACAAAGAGATGCATCAGTTCCTGAAACCGTTGGGAGGCAATGAGACAGCCCTGCTGCACGCAGGAGAAGTGATGCGTCAAATCCGTTCTGTAGGGGGAAGTGATGTGTCGATTCCGAGACGGTTCTGGTCTGCGGGTGATGTATCAGGAAAATTTGCCGCACTGGCACGATGCGTGGAAATCCAGGATGTGCCGACAATCGATGCGGCGGCGTCAAGCGGCGCTGCGTCGGTTCCTTCAGCTGCGATCCCGCAATGCGTCGGTTCTTGCTACGGCGACAAGCGATGCATCGGTTTTGGCAGCGGCACAATGATGCGTGGAGATTCTTCTCGCATAGCGGTGCTGCATCGGAAAAACTGCAGCAAGAAGAGCGATGTATTGATTTTCTTATAGTAGAGTTGCTTTTCCAGCTCCCAACAGCAGGAACAACCTCCAGAGGTCCAACACAGTAACAGGCACCTCTTGGCAGGTCAGAACCTCCAGCAAGGAAGTTCAGGGGAGCTGGGGGTGAAGTCTTTGTGTCCCTGAAACTGCAGAACAGGAGGTCAGCACACACAGGCCCTTGGAGATCTTCCTCAAGCAGGGGACACAGCACACAGCAAAGTCCTTGTCCTTTACTTGGCAGAATCAGCTACTGCAGGACAACCCCAGACAGCACACAGCAAAGGGGCAGTACTCCTCCTTTAGTTTTTCCAGCTTTTCTCCTTGGCAAAGATTCCCCTTGAATTCCAGAAATGATCAAAAGTTCTGGGGTTTTAGGTCTAATACTTATACCCCAAAATGTCTTTGTTCTCTTTGTGCAAGGGTCTCTGAGCCCAGTCCAAACCAGTTCTGTCCTCTCTGGTGCAGTATGACCACAGGGGGTGGAGACAGCATTGTGAAAGGGAGACAGGCCCTAATCAGGTGCAAAGAAATCTCCTCCCACTACTCCAAATTCAGTCAAGGTCTATTCAGCTCAGCTCTGAGTCATGATCCAGGATGGGCCAGGCACACCTCAACCCCCCCAGTGGCTGTCTATAGTGAATGCACATCCCCAGCCCCTGTCACTCCAACACCAGACGGTCAATACACAAACAGGCAGAGGCACATGGAAAGGTTAAACAAGAAAATGCCTACTTTCTAAAAGTGGCATTTCCAAACACACAATTTAAAAACCATCTTTACTAAAAGATGTGTTATTAAATTCTGAGTTCAGAGAGCCTAAACTTTATTTCTCTATGTTGTCCCATTGGGAAGTTATACTTGTAAGGTGTTACAAAGCATTTCCCATTCTATCCTATCGGGCAAGATACCCTTTCAATAGTGAAAAACGAAATTGGCTGTATTTCACTATCAGGACATGTTACACAGACCACTACATGTCCTACATTTCACATACATTGCGCTCTGCCCAGGGGGGTACAGTGACCCTGCCATAGGGGTGCCTTACATGTAAGAAAAGGTAAGGTTAGGGCCTGGCAAGTGGGTGCACTTGCCAAGTCGACATGGCACTTAACAAACTGGGCACAGACACTGCAGTGGCAGGTCTGAGATAACTTTTCAGGGCTACTCATGTGGGTGGCACAATCAGTTCTGCGGCCGACTGGTAGCATTGGATTTACAGACCCTGGCAATCTCAGTGCACTTTACAAGGGGCTTACCAGTAAATCAAATATGCCAGTTAGGGAGAACCAATCTTAACAACAATTTACACAGGGAGCACTTGCACTTTGACAGTGATCAGGAGTGGCTAAGTGCCCAAAGCCTCTAAGGCAGCAAAAACGAAATCCAGCACACCATCAAAAATACAGGGGGTAGAGGCAAAAAGTCAGAGGAAACCACGCCAAAGATGCCAAGTCTAACAGATGGTCTCATATACTGCCAACATACTTCTCGCTTGGTAGATGCTACACCTCACCCTAAACCACGTTCTGGAGGATGACCGCTACCGCAGCATCGCAGGAAACATTGTGTTCATGCCTCTGCTGATTAAGACAGCCTTTTCTGTCAACAAGGTGTGCAGTGCATCCCTTCTCCCTAAGAAACTCCAGACGGCAAGTTGCTCTGCTTTCAATGCTGTCTTTGTGTAGCACATATAAGTAGAATTTAGGGTGTTAGTTTCTAGATTACATTTTCACCATTTTAGAAATGTTCATCTTATTATTGTTGTTTATAATGTGCCTTCTTGCTGTTTTTATAATATTTTCTGTTGTTGTTTTAGATTTACTTAGAAACAGGTTGTTCCTGAATTAATAAGTACTTTTTACTTACAAGTGTTAATTCTTCTTAGTGCAGTGTGTGTGTGATACTGTGAATAACGAAATAGGTTTGTTATTGTTACCACGGTGCCCCTGATCCCTTCATAGGAATTGTTAGTAACTGAAAAGCATTACCTATATTTAAATAACACATTGAATAGTGTTCTGCTAGGCTACAATGACCTGTCTTTCACATTCATCGATGGTGCATTGAACCAAGTTCAACCATGTCACCCATGGGTGGGAGAGCTCACCTTGTAGAACTATGTCATGTAGTCATAGTCATAGTTTACGGGTCGGGTAGTTACTTTTGTAGTAGCTGCACATGAGGCGCATGTCTTTGAGACATTTTACTCATGGGTGGAATTCAAGCTTATTGATGCTGCCTCAGGGCAGTTTCTTGCCTATATGATGGCCCAGCCGTACAATGTAGGGCTTACTAAAATTTGGAAATCCCTTTAACTTAATAGGCGCACCAGAATTAGTTTGCTGGTCAGTAGCCACATACGCACAGAAATGTCAGTCTGGGGCCCCTGAACAATGAAGGGGCTGCATGGTTAGTTTTGGCTGGCTACAATCACGTTCCTCGCCCGACAATTTAATAAACGCTGAGGCGGTAGGTGTGTTAAATTTCACAGTTGCCTTATACAAGAGACTCGTACAGTTTGTACAATGTACTTTGAGACCCAGACCTGCTGTCGCAGCAGGGCCTGCCACTCCTAAACATGTACAAACTGTTAGTCCACAGACTCTTAACACTATCATGGAAAAAGCGCCCATCAAATGGCTTTCTGGATTGCTTGTAAGACCAGTGTATCCATACACTACCCACAGGACAAACATAGAATACTGACTATGTGGCACCCTCTTGGAATGGTGCCTCCAGTAGAGGAATGTAATATCTGGGGAAGTATCTTTGCATGCATTTACACTATTACGCATGTTACGCCTTCATTGGCAGACCTCCCTGATGTACTTAGAAAGGTACAGAATAAACACTGAGTTGCATCAGCTCTAGACTTAGGAATGATGTTAATGGAGAACTTCTTTACAGTGTGCCCTATCATCCTAATCAACATCATCGGAGAGGCTTCAGATACTGGAAGCAGTTCCAGTTCAAGATCGTGAACGGGAACTGCCAAAAATAATCTTGGAAGTTTACACCTCTGTGGGTAGGGATACCTTGGGTACTGGACCCGCTAAGTCACATCTAAAACCTTAAAATCACACGGAGGGTTCCAGTAAAGAGAAATCTGCAACAGAAGGGAAGAAGAAATAGAAAGACAAAGGAAAGAGATGGACTGGATCATCCACTTCCCGGGAATCTGGCCGGAGTTGTTATAACTTAAGAGATCACTGAAAAATGAATAAACCTAATTGGTATCAGTATTCTGATAGCCGCTCCTCCCGTTCTTTTCAGGACACTGACGGTAAAAGAATAGAGAGGAGGAGTCGATCTCAGTACGGAAAAAAAGAGGAGTACAGTATGAAAAGTGAAGCAAGATGCAAAACTGACGTCATCTTAAAAAGGGAAGAGAAAGGATTAGACTCTAAAACTCCAGTCAGGAAGAAGAAAGTAGCAGGACTATCTAAGAAACATTCTTATACAGGTGTGAGTCCTCCTGCGAAACAGGACTTGGGTGAGAGCACTTCTAGACAGCGCAGCAGAAGTCACAATAGTTCATCAGATGCTTCAGAGGTTTCTGGATGTGAATCCAACGAATGACTTTATACAGATCGAGACTCCAGATAAACATTTAAATCCTCCTGATACGGTTTACAATCTAAACATACAAATTGAAGGGGACATATCACGTTTCATTAAAGCGATCTTTTGATCACAATTATCTGATGATTATGACATCATCTTAGCAGAAGACTGGCCCCCAGTCTTTATTAGGGAAGCACCAAGGAAGGGAAGAAGTCATAGGAGTTGACTTTTCTCCCATAGTACCTGAGGATATCAAGGAAATGTATGCATACATCCTACATAGAAACCAAGCGAGTTAGGATGAGTACTTCACTCCACATGTCATTCTCTTACGCAGTTAACCACAAGCACAATACCCTTTAAGTTTGAAAGAAAATTTTTATTGAAACAAACAGAGGTATCCATATTGTAAGCAATAACAATAAATACATATCAAGGTAATCCATTGACATAGAACAAAAAGAAAACGATAATTTCATGCCATCACATTACAATAGACTTATACTGCTTAAAAATAAAAAGACAAACTCATGAGTAGAAGATATGCTAGCGATGCAAAGAAAATGACTCAAAACAGTGTTAAAAATTTGGAAATAAATCAGGGAACACATAAGGGGTTCATGGGGGCTTCAAGACCTCTGGTTGGGACGGCTTTAGTTGAGAGGATTTTTTGGCACACAAGTCGAGGTACAGTGTAACAGGGGACCACAGGTCCAGACGTTTCATTGCCAACTGCACTGGATATACAAAGGAGGTGTCTAGCCTGTGATTATGGCAAATTACATACCACCACGCCTTATAAGAGATTTTAGTAGAGTCCTTCCAATTAACCGTGATCTGCTGAAACGCAGCCGCTAACAACAAATCAACAATTTTAGTATTACCTGGGACATTCTCCCAGCATGGTGAGAGACTCCCCAAGAAAATATGAGGGATAGAAAAGGGAAACACAGTGTCAAAAATTAAATTTATTTGGGACCAAACTCGCTCCCAAAAGCTTTGCACAAGTGGGCATAGAAACAGCGCATGAAATATGTCAGCGTTTGGGGACGAACATGACCAGCACGTATCTGGAGTAGATGCGAATCTTCTGCTCAAAGCACTTGGCGTAAGTAAAATACGATTGTACACAAAAAATAGCGTTTGTGTGAGATTTGCTGCCCTGGAGGATTTACGCAACTTGAGCCAGATATTATTCCAAAGAGAAAGTGGCCATGAAAGTTGAAAATCGCGCTCCCAAGCTTCCTCCACCTTAGATTTCTGTCTAAGAACGTCTGCTCCTTGTAAGTGTTTATATATGCTAGAAGCCGAGGGTTTAGACTTAAGTAGGGAGGGGAGTTGTGAGGGAGAAGTCTGGGAAGTGGGGACCTGAGGCGAAGCAGATAGGTGATCAAACCTATCCATCACAGCCGACTTGAGTAAAGGATATTTATGCGTGAATGAGGCAGGCAAGTCAAAACGCTGTTTGAGTGAGTGAAAGGACATAAACTTTGAATCTGAGAAAAGCTGGTGTATCCATATTAAACCCTTTCGACGCCAGGTCTTCCAAAAGAATGGTTTGCCACGAACAACCAAGTCTTTATTATGCCAGATTGTTGAATTTAGGAAGTAGTCAATCGAATCTGGGGGAGGGGAAGGTGAGGACAGCAGGAGCTTGGAAGTCAGTTTAATTATAGGAGAGGACACCGCCTGCGGTTTGCGTGAAAATGAAAGGTATTCAGAAAAGGAGAAAGGAGAGAGGAAAAGACGCTCTATCCTAAGCCATAGAGGGCAATTCTCCGAGGGGTCGAGCAACCAGAGTGAGGCTTGTCGTAGAAGGAAAGCTTTTTGATAAACCTGAAAATCAGGAAAATTAACTCCTCCCTCAGCTTTTGGGCGAATTAACTTAGCTAATGACATACGAGGTCGTTTTGAATTCCACAAGAAGGAAGAGAGGGCGGAATTAATTTTTTTAAAGAATTTGGCCGGAATGGGGACTGGAATGTTGGATATGGTGTATAGTACAATGGGTGCAAGCATCATCTTTATGGTGTCTAACCGGCCCCACCACGATAAGTACAATGGATGCCACCTGGCCGTTAAATCAGTGATTTTTTGTAGACATTTGTTTAAACATAGCGCTACTGTGTCAGATATTGAGGGAGTAATATACATGCCTAAATATCTAATATGAGAGGGGCTCCACGTAAAATTTGAGGCACTGAAATCTGCTTTAAATGTGTACTTGGTCAGGGGGAGAATCTCACATTTATCGCTATTCAATTTGTAGCCAGAGATGTTAGAGTATGCCTGTACATCCGTCAAAAAGGCAGGAACAGAAACACTAGGATTGGACATAAAAAGTAAAATGTCATCTGCATAGGCAGCTAATTTAAGGTGAATGTTCGTTGATTGAAAGCCGAATAAATTTGGGTTCTGACGAAGCTTAGAGAGAAAGGGCTCCAAAGCTAAATTAAAAAGAAAAGGAGAGAGAGGGCAGCCCTGACGAACTCCCCTGCCCAAATCAAAATATGAGGAAATCAGACCATTGGCACAAATAGCCGCACGCGGGTTGGAATAAAGGAGAGAAATCAAGGATACAAACTTGGGGCCGAAGCCAAACCAACGAAGAGTATAAAACAAGTACTTCCATTCAACCCTATCAAACGCCTTCTCGGCATCAAGCGCTATTGCCGCTAGGGGGTGCTTCAAGGACGAGGATTTGGTCAAGACATCAAAGAGAAGTCTAGTATTGTCCGTGATAAATCTGCCTTTAACAAAGCCCGATTGTTCCGCTTCTAGTAAGTCAGGCAAGTAGGAGTCAAGACGTATGGCTAAGGCTTTTGAGAAAATCTTATAATCTATATTAACCAAAGAAATAGGCCTATAATTTTTGCAGTGTCTATGGTCTTTCCCTTCCTTCGGTATCAAACATATGTGTGCTTCCGAAAAGGAGCCTGAAGAAGAACCCAGTGTGCTAAAGGAAGCTATAAGGGAATGCAACTTGGGTAACAGGAGCTTAGAAAAGTGTTGGAAGAACTCTACTGTGAAGCCATCAGGCCCCGGCGCCTTATCTTTCTTAAGCAGCTGGAGTGCCGCTGACAATTCTTGGTGTGTTAGATCGGACTCCAGGAGACTGAGATCCGACTGATGACAGGGAGGAGCCTGAAGTGTTGAAAAAAACTGGGAAAGAGAGTCATCAGAGGGCTGCGATTCCGAGGTATATAGGGATTTATAAAATAGGGAGAATTCGTTCAGAATATCCGAATCTTTAAATTTTAAATCCAGGCATTCATCATAGATGGACTCAATATTAAGTCTGTTCTGTTTAACTTTCAGGTAGTTAGCTAGTATCTTTCCTGCCTTGTTTTTGCCCCCATAAAATTTAGCACTGGACTTTAATAAGCACAAAGAAGCATCTTCCGTAGATTTCTTGTTAAATGCTAATTTGGCGTTAATGAGGGCCGTGAGGGATTGGCTCGAATGCGAAGTGTAAAAGGAGTGTTCCAGTGCTTTGATGTCCCGTAAAAGGTCAGCAGTAAATTTGCGGGAAAGTTTCCGCCTCTTTGCAACAAAGCCATTCACGAAATCTCTCGCTGAGGCCTTGAAAGCATCCCAAATGGTGGAGAAGGGCATGGATTGGTCAGTATTAAACACAAAAAACTCTTCAAAAAAAGTAGTAAAAGCAGCGGTAAATTTCGGGTCCAGAAGGAGGGTATTGTTAAAGCGCCACCTCTTAGGACCTGTGGCTCGAGGGAGAATTTCGAGTCCAATTGACACAGGGGCATGATCTGATAACAAAATAGGGCCAATTTCTGCATGTGTAAGGGTTTGTGAGATAGAATGAGAAACAAAAATGTAGTCAATTCTCGATTGGGTGTGATGTGAGGGGGAATAAAAAGTGTACTCTCTGGTGGTTGGATTACAGAGACGCCAGGCGTCAAAGAGTTGGTGCTGGGAAATAACTCGTACAAATGATTTCTGGGGTTTGTTGGGGATATAAGAAACCTTGGAGTTTCTATCAATAAAGGGGTCAAAAACCTGATTACAATCACCAGCAAAAATAAAATTATCTTCCAAACCAAGGGCAATCTGAGCAGCTAAGGTGGACCAAAAAGATGGTTCTCCGCAGGTTGGGGCGTATACATTGAACAAAGATACAGGAACCCCTTTAAAGGACAATTTGACATTTAACCATCGTCCGTTAACATCTGAATTCTGAGACAATAATGTAAGCGGGAGAGATTTACGGCAAAGAATCATCACACCATTCCGTTTGCCATCCCCAGGAGAGAAAAAGACCTCCCCTACCCAACCCCTTTTAAACTTTAACGATTCATCAGCGGAGAGGTGAGTCTCTTGTAAAAAGACAATGTCCGCATTTAATTTGGCCAGATGGGTCAAGATCCTTTGCCGTTTAATGGGAGAATGTAAACCCCTAACGTTCCATGTAACTAGTTTCAAAGACATGAGCAATCATAAGTAAAACAGAATGCAATTAGAAAGCATAAAGTCAATGCAGTACAAAATCCGTAGAAAATGGAAAAAATGCATGGCACAAAAGAAATCTTTTGAGTAAAGAGAGGGACAGAAGAAAAAGACAAAGCAAGGATTGAGAAGAGGATAAAGATAAGTAAGAGAGAGAAAGTCGGAGCAGTAGGGATACCATAAAGGCAATGAGATACGCATAAAAGAGCAGAACACCAAAACAAAAACATTACAATAGAGAGGACGCAAAACAAAATGTAAAACATACCTACAAAAGGAGAGAATGGGTGGGAGGGTGGGTGAAACCACATGGAGCAGACACACGTCCAGGGAGGATCCGATGGGGAACGGGGAAGACCGTATGAGAGGACATCATAACTGTGAAACAAGAACAAATGACAAAAATTAATCTCAAGAAGCAACTGTAAAAAAAAAGGTACCAGGAAAATACGAGCCTAAAAAATGTTGAAGAACAATACTGTAAAAATGCAAAACCATTAATGCAGTGGAAATCAGCACAAATAACTAGCACTACTATATAAAATAGAATGGAAACAACTTCGCCTAGCGAATGGAGAGACTGTGGAGCAGGAAGAATGATAGAAAGACAAAAATATTGAGTAGCGATTAAGCAACATGTGAGGAGGATCCTTCCGAAGAGGTGGTGGCATCCATCCTGTGTGAATCAATAAAGCTCTGCAGGCGCCCAGGATCTTCGTAAGTCGTAGTCCTATTATTGTACGTGACCTTGAAAAGACAAGGGTGAAAAAGGCCAAATCTAGCCCCCATAGAACGAAGATCAGGTCGAAGATTCAGGAAAGCTTTGCGTCTGTCAGCAGTGGCCTTAGAGTAATCCTGCGCAAAAAATAACGTGGAGCCTGACCATGTGACATGCTGAAGAGCTTTGGCTGCCGCCAACACCTTTAGCAGATCTGTGTACTCTAAGAAATAGATAATGACACCCCTCGGTCTCTGGGGAGAGGAGCCAGCAGAAGGAACGCCCCCTAGCCTGTGGGCTCGTTGGATGTTGAGCATAGTTCCGTCTGACAAATGAAGGACTTTATGGAGGAAAGTCTTAAAGAACGCAATAGGGTCACTCCCTTCAAGTCCCTCCCCCAGGCCAAAAATGCGGAGGTTGTTCCTCCGGTTGCGGTTTTCAAGGTCTTCGACCTGTTTCTGGAGGGTGGTAATTTGCGAGTGCAAGACAGGAACAGTTTTAGTAGTGTCGCTGAGGGTGGCAACATTATGTTCAACTGCTGTAAGCCTTGTATCGAGTTGCCCCCATTTGTCAGAGAGAGCTTGTAATGTGGAATTTGTTTCCTCCATAAAGGGTCTAAGAGCCCTTATCTCATGTAGCAAAAGTTCCATGGAGATGTCCGAGGATGCTTTGGGAGGCGAGGGAGGGTCTTTTTTTAGCCTCTTCACGTTCGACTTGGCAGTTGTAGCAGGTGCAGGATCCATCATCGAATGCTTGACCCCTTCCTCAGACAGCTGCGAATCTTCCAGCTTGGAGAGTTGTGAGAATAAAGTAGAGTTTTTGACAAAAGAACGCGGCGGCAGGGACGGACTGGTATGAGCGCCCCGTGTCCTACCCATCAACTAGCAGGGCTAGTAGCAAGGCACGCCACAAAAAAAGGAAAAAAGAAGAAACCACCGACTATGGTACACAGTAGCTGGTCGTGAGCCAGCAAGCAGGGTGGAGGCGAGGACGAAGAGAGCAGACCAGAACTTATTTGCCAATAAGGTTACCAGAAACCACAATCCACCAAAGAAGTGGTAATGGAGAGTAACAGCGAGGAATCTTCGTGGGCCCCAAGCAAGACTGTGCAGACCCAGCCAGCGCCTGTCTAGAATTGGGCAGCAGAAACATATCAGGAGAAAGTAATGGGGCGAATCATCACCTAAAATGGCGGCCACTGCTAGCATCCATGCAGGCTGAGGTAAAAACAGAGACAGCAACAGAAAAAAACCAGGAGAAACGGTCTTGCGGGCATCATGAGTAGAGGAGATATCGATTGCCACTGGAATTATGTCTTTAGGCCGCTTTGTGGTAGAAACTCGTGAAAGGAGAAGTCATTCCGCCGAAAATCAAAATGGCGGCCGCGCTGCTGCTGAGACGAGCAAACACTAATTACCTGACAAAGGTAAAGTAAATCGTCTCAAATCTGCTCGAAAAACATTATGCGCGATGCAGGAGCAGTTCCGATGCTAAATGCTGCCAGCCGCTTCTCCAAAAATCATCGCGAAGTTGGGCTCCTCCGCTCCGGGACCGGGAGCCTCACGGAGACGCGTCCATACTCCTTGGGCGTCTAGCCACGCCCCTCAGCACAATACCCTTTAAAACCAGATGCAAAAGGTGGTAAAAAAAGCAAAATATGAAATCAGTCGCAATACCTTGGCATAATAGCACCTTGCCTCCCACCAATGAATATTTCCCTTTTTCCTGTCTCCTAGCCAGACGGCTCCTATAGAATAGTTGTTGACTATAGGAATCAAAATTTGCATACACAAACGTACGTGGTACAAAATGCACATAGCCCAGGTTTAATGACCAACTTGGTGTGGAATAAATTCAAAACGACCCTAGATGTTTCCATGGGTTTTTCAATCGCAACACAGTGCCTGAAAATGAGTATCTAACCGCTTTCAGTTTGACAAAGTGCAGTTTTCATTCCGATGCTTGCCCTTGGGCTATAAGAACAGCCTGGCTTATTTTCAGATCATATCATGGAGATATTACAACCATATCCTGAGGTATTGTCATACAATGATGATATCTATCTTACTGATGATGATTTGAATCTACACCAAACCAGGTTAGACAGAGTGGTGACCATATTAACATTACATGTCTACAAAATTATTTTAGAAAATCAAAGATTGCTTACCTGACGGTGATCTTGGGATACAAGTTATCCAATGAGGGCAAGGGTTTAGCTCCAGACTTCCTTTAGAAGTGCTCCACCTTGCAACCTCCTATTACACTGAAAAAGTTGCAATCCCTGCTGGGATTTCTTAACTTTGGACATACCTATTTGCGTCACTATGCTGTGAGAGTGAAGCCCTTGTATGACCTGATTTCTCCCATGTTTTCATCTAAACAATGGCTGAACTCACACACTGATGTCTTGCATGCTTGATGTACCATAAAAATAATCTAAAGGACTATACCTACCAATAGTCCCAATACCATTACCAAATAATCAGTCAGTTGGCAGTGAAGAAGGTTCAATCGTTTATTAAGCAAAATACTCTATAGAGGAGCCTCTCCGAACCTCACCCATCAGGTGCGCTGAGAAGACTGTTGGCTCATATTCAAACATGAGGTTATATACTTTTCGGTTCACTACATACAATCACTGTGAAAGAAAAAACACCAGTTGGCCCTCGAGCTCCAGGAAAGGACCATATATGGCACACATCATCAGGAGACAACTCAAGACCTGGCTGTTCGAGCAGTAGAGGCCCCATTCCCCCTAGCGCCTTGAGACCCTTCCGGGTGAGTAGCACGCTATACAAGTGTTATGATTGATTGATTGATCAGGTCAGCACAAAGGCTTGACTATCTATTACTGATGAGGTCAGGAGGGGTGACTCCCTTTCGTCTTGGTGCCTGGGAGTGTAGACACGGCACCTCCAGGAATATGCTTATCACCCCCAAAGCCAGATGCGACCTTGAGTCTTAGAACAGTAAAAGTAAAACAGCCTATCCTTCCGCTGCTACCAGTAACTCAAATGAACTGGGGCCTGACAATTGCACGTGATCAACGCGTGATCATGGCCCGTGCTCAAGCATATGTTCAGAAGATGGCGTCTGTATGGTTCTCGGCCTACTCTTTTAGCAATAGATATACAGGGAGGAAATAAACGAGTTTCCTCCAAACAAAAACATATATATATATATATATATATATATATATATTCACTGAAAAAAACATAGGTTTCACACATGTTATAGTTAGCGGAAATTTTACTGATAAAAAACCAATGAAATTCCCCCGTTATAGTTACTGTAGGCAACTATAACTCACGCGACCGCAATCCTCTGCTGATGCTAATACTGTATTTAGACACTTATTTGCCCATGTCTTCTTCCATACATTTTTAGCTATACATATATTACAAATATTTTTTTTTCATAAAGACACATATGTCATCAGCAGAAGATTGCGGTCGCGTGAGTTATAGTTGCCTACAGTAACTATAACGGGGGAATTTCATTGGTTTTTTATCAGTAAAATTTCCGCTAACTATAACATGTGTGAAACCTATGGTTTTTTCAGTGAATTTGCAAGGTTTTTTAAATGCTAATTCCTAACTATAACGTGTGTGAAACCTATGGTTTTTTCAGTGAATTTGTACGGTTTTTTAAATGCTAAGTTACTTTACGCCATTCATGGCGTGCGCGCCCACTTAACGCAGTTCGTTCCGTGCGAGCACGGTGCGCTTTGCGCACCGTGCGCGCACAGTGAGCACGCGGTGCGCTTCGCGCACCGCGCGCCCACTTTACGCAGTTAGTGCCCACGTTACGCTAGATGGGCCATGTACGCACGATGCGCTTCGCGCACCGTGCGCACATGGAGGACATATGATGCACTTCGTTTTGAAAGGTAATATTTTAATTTTTCGCACCTGTTATAAGCCATGCACACGGGGTGGGGAGAGTGTGGATAATTTTTTTTTTTTAATATTATTTTTTTTAATATTTTAGTTTTCCGCATCTCTTATATGCCATGCACAATTGGTGCCCTTCGGGCACCAATTGCACACGGGGTGGGGAGAATGTGGATAATTTATTTTTTTTAAATTTTTTTTACCGTACGCGTACGGTAAGCGTAATCGGCGAAATTAGCGAAAAAATAAAAATTCCGTTTTTGGCCTTGGGGGATCTTTGGGGACTCCCTCTACATGGCTATGTGTGTGGTAGCTGTCTAAACAGCCCCTTTACATGTTTTTTAGCTTTGTATTTTAATCATCACTCTCAGTGCGAGAGAGAAAATGGCAGCCGCCGCTTCCTGGTTTCGGCCGATTCGAATGTTTACTAAGATCTAAGAGCCAATCAGAATCGCGCTCGCGCACGCCACCGTACGCGTACTGTAAGCGTACCGTAAGCGCACCGTAAGCTGGCTCAGATATATATATTGATTTAAAGGCTATTTTCTCAGAATCTACTGAACAGATTTACACCAAACCTACAAAAGGCACTTCCTTGACCTGAGGACTACCTCTCTGCCAAATTTCTAGTAATTCTGTTCAGCCGTTCGGGCTGTAGCCCTGTCTAAAGGTCCTATGGAAAAATGCATGGGAAAAACGCGTTTTGGGACCCCCCTTTTATCTCAGCCCCCGCTTGACGAATCCCCCCGAGACTTTCAGGGTAGGAGCGGAGCACAACGCCCCACCTATTTTGAAACATTTGCGAGGATTCGTCGACCGGCGCCAAAGTTATTCAAAATAGAATGTTGCGGATTTCCTATGGAAACGTGGTCCTAACTATAACTACCTACTGGCAACCCCCGGAAGTGAATATATATATATATATATATATATATATATATATATATATATATATATATATATATATATATATATATATATATATATATATATATATTTCACCAATGGCCCGAAGCATTTCAGGAGGGCACGCGACAGAATTCCCACCATTCGGTTTGTAGCATAAGCCTTGCCTTCATTTCACGCTTCATTAGTTCTCTGCCCAACGCGTTTCAAGGAATTGCTCCTCTTCGTCAGGGGCTCGCTTGTTTGAACAAAGGAAAAGCCAGTCCGTCTTTTATCTTCATGGCATGTGCATGTGTTTAATTAGTTACAGCCATCAGTTGGCCCGCCTTGTGTACCGCGGCATGCTGGGACTTGAAGTCCCTGTTATTCCCTTTGTGGGTAAAGTTCCTTATGTCCATATTAAAAGCATGTATATATTTTCCTAAGTAGGACTCGTGGCATTTCAGGCAAGTCTGTAGAAACTTGGAACTCTGTGCTGCATTGCGCTTGAAATCGTTTTCAGCAGCAGCCTCTCATGCTGTATGTAGATGGTGCTCCTCCCCAGGACAGGGCTGCCCTGTAAATTTATTTCACCAATGGCCCGAAGCATTTAAGGAGGGCACGCGACAGAATTCCCACCATTCGGTTTGTAGCATAAGCCTTGCCTTCATTTCACGCTTCATTAGTTCTCTGCCCAACGCGTTTCAAGGAATTGCTCCACTTCGTCAGGGGCTCGCTTGTTTGAACAAAGGAAAAGCCAGTCCGTCTTTAACTTCATGGCATGTGCATGTGTTTAATTAGTTACAGCCATCAGTTGGCCCGCCTTGTGTACCGCGGCATGCTGGGACTTGAAGTCCCTGTTATTCCCTTTGTGGGTAAAGTTCCTTATGTCCATATTAAAAGCATGTATATATTTTCCTAAGTAGGACTCGTGGCATTTCAGGCAAGTCTGTAGAAACTTGGAACTCTGTGCTGCATTGCGCTTGAAATCGTTTTCAGCAGCAGCCTCTCATGCTGTATGTAGATGGTGCTCCTCCCCAGGACAGGGCTGCCCTGTAAATTTATTTCACCAATGGCCCGAAGCATTTCAGGAGGGCACGCGACAGAATTCCCACCATTCGGTTTGTAGCATAAGCCTTGCCTTCATTTCACGCTTCATTAGTTCTCTGCCCAACGCGTTTCAAGGAATTGCTCCTCTTCGTCAGGGGCTCGCTTGTTTGAACAAAGGAAAAGCCAGTCCGTCTTTTATCTTCATGGCATGTGCATGTGTTTAATTAGTTACAGCCATCAGTTGGCCTGCCTTGTGTACCGCGGCATGCTGGGACTTGAAGTCCCTGTTATTCCCTTTGTGGGTAAAGTTCCTTATGTCCATATTAAAAGCATGTATATATTTTCCTAAGTAGGACTCGTGGCATTTCAGGCATGTCTGTAGAAACTTGGAACTCTGTGCTGAAAACGATTTCAAGCGCAATGCAGCACAGAGTTCCAAGTTTCTACAGACTTGCCTGAAATGCATTGATTAATGTGTCTGGCCACCAGGTAATTGGGGTCATCGTTGTTGATCGCCCGCAAGACGACTCCTGCAAGTTGTCTGATATGCGTGGACAAGGAGTCACGGACCCAAAATTTCATGGCTGAAACTTTTTTTAATTCAATAAGCCATATGGCGCGTTTCGGGCATACAAAGTACCCTTGATCACATGTGGAAACGCAGTCCGCTTTCTGTTTTTATGTCTTTTACTGAAATTCACCCGTGATAAACATAGACAAAACACTATCAGTCTTAATGTTGTTTAAAATTGTTTAAAATTGAAAAAGCTAATAATTCGCCATTGTATTGTCGTGGAATTTCATGTTACCACTGTAGTCGGTTGGTAACTACAGTTGAATACACATATAGGCACATAATGTAAATTATCGTCACAGTCATTGTATTGCACATATATATCTCATTTGTATGAATACAATAGTCCTTTAGTTAAATAGTAATAAAAACTGTTTGATAAAATCATGGTTAATTTAAAACCAAAATTAAATAATATAAATAGATATAAATTTATATACATACATATGTAAACAGATTTATCAAAATATATTTTATGTGTTAAATTAAAAACACATAGTGCAACATGTGCCTATTATTGCTTAAATGCTTGAAAAACTTATGGACTGTAATTAAGTGCAACGAAATGCTGTGATTGATTGATTATTCAACTAGTTACTACCTATTAGATTGACGTATAGTGCATAAATGTCACACTCCTTATCTTTGTAGCTTATCCTAATTCTCTTAGTATGATAGTGTGAATAAAGTGCTAAGTGCTGCCTTAATAACTTACAAAGTGCTAATGCATAAATGCATAACATTCAGGTGCATGACTATGAATATAAAAGGAGAGAAAGAAAAAGGAGAAAGTGAAGGGGAATAGTGGCTGGTGATGAACTCTAATAAACATTGTGGCTTCATTTTTATTTCTAATAGACTTGAATATTATGTTGTTCGTATTGCTTATTGCCCACTGGGAAGCTAGCTGTGTTGCAACATGATCAGTACATAAGTGATAGAGTTGTCATTCTGTATGCAGATTTTAGACTATAAAAACTTTTAAAACTTTATATACATCCAGTTCACCAGGTTATAAAAAAGATTTTATTATTTTATTAAAAATTGTGAAGGTCTTCTGTGTTGTTAAGACCATTCGGATGTTTACTATCTAGCTCAATAATGAACCGAGATTCAGATTGTCGCAGCAGTCGTTCTCTGTTGCCACCTCTGCGGGGTTGTAATACTGAGCTGATTACAAAGTAGCTTAAACAACTCAAATTGTTGTTGTGAAATTGTTTAAAGTGCCTGGCGACTGGGTAATCATCATCATTATTGACAATTGCTCGGATATGCTGCAATATCCTGACGTGCACCTGCAGCTTTGTGCTCCCCACGTATCTTAAACCACAGGTGCAGGCCAGGACATATACAGCAAACTCGGTTTTGCAATTGTAGTGGCCCGTGATTGACTTAGGTCTGGCATTGAATGGGGTAACGTAACTAGTTGTGTTAATTTCAAATTTGTATATCAATCCGAGAGCGACCCCTTGTCCGGTTAAAGGGAATGGGGTACTAATCACACTTTATATAGTAACAATCCCTCTGCTGGGACACAATGGTACAATGCTAATGCCATATATCAAACAATTATATTAAACTAAACAAAACAATGACCAAATGTTTGTCACATTTATTGTATAAAAAACATACATGTATTCCATTAAAATCAATTGTACATTTCACAAAACATATTAAAACACATTGTTCACACTACTAGAGAATTATCAATTCATGTACACATAACAACCTGTTATGAGCCCGCATAACAGAAACCAGAGAAGCAGTATCCCATAGCCACACCGCGCAGCTGTGTATACACATCTGTGCCAAATAGGAAAAAATTGTTATTGAGGCACCAATCAATACATTCGAACAGCATGTTGTTGTGTTGGTAGGATTCAATAGGACGTGAATTTAAAAAGTATTTAATAGCTTGAAGTCCTATCTCGTGTTCTATGCACGTGTAAAGGGATTCAATGTCTAGTGTCATCAAAATCATGTTTTTTTCCCCTTATTCAGGAAATCTCCCGTGTCTCTCACATAAGTAGGTAAATTCTTGACTGATTCTTGTAAGAAAAAATCAATATACTGAGAAACATGTTCGCTCATACTGTTGATGGCTGATATTATTGGACGTCCATTTCAACCTCGTGGAAGCAAAGTATAGGCACTTTCTCCACAGACAAAAAATACATTAGGAGGGGTTAACAAAGGAGGGCTGCTAAAGGTGCGCAACCGAGAAGTGTAATTACATCGGCTTTTCCCTACTGATATGTACCCTGCTCCTGGAACACAAAACGTAGAGGTGCTGTTTAATACAGGCACTGGAATAGCCCTATCTTCAGTAACATTACAGTCCTGAAAGTGTCGAAAATATTGAGTGAAATTGAATTCAACATAGTCCAAAATTTCTTTTTTCAACCAAGTGGTATTTTCATGAGTTATATACATATTCATACAGGCATTCAGATCTAAGGTTCCCTCTCCATTATTCCCATCCGGTTGAATCCTTGATGAAACTCAATATATGCTAAAATCATTTCATAATCTCTCTCTGAAAACCTTTGAGCGTCCACAGTGTAATGCATATACATCATAGAAAGTAATTTGAACCAAGCCTCACAACTTCCTAGATAAGAGAAAGATAGGGATATAAATAAGTCGTGCTTATGCATAACAGATGGTAAAAGACCACAAACCCAACAATTCTTAGTATTGGTGGCACTGTGTACTTGATGAAGCAATTCAATTATATCATTTTTCACATAGGTCTGCCGATACCTTTCCTTATGAGGGTCTAAAGTATGAAACATGTTCCGGAGGTGGGGTAGTTGTTCCTATAACAGTATGCATAGGGTGGCGAAATTCTAGATATATGAATACTCCCAATAATATGATTAGCACTATTGCTATAGTAGCTATAAATGCAATTTTAACACTATTGGTCCAACTAGAAAAAAAAGGCATAGATGTAGGGAAATAGCGTGGTACAAAAGAACGTTCTTCTTCAGGAACAAAACGAGCAGAGGGATACATGCTAACTAAAAGTCCAACAATAAACTAGGGCAATGCAGTCCAACCTGCCAGAGGGTTCTTTTTTCCTGTGTCCATTTAGAGCCTCACAGGCAGGCTCCTATCGTTCATCACAAAAATACCAAAACAAACTTCTCACATTGGAGTTATGTTCTCACACAAACCTTGAAGAAAACACAACCTGGGCCCCTTTGAACATGAAATTCAGTCTTTCTTTCTGAACTGAGCAGACAAATGTTAAAAGGTCTCAACACGTTCAGTCCAGTGTCTCGCTCAGTACACCAGAAGCGTATCTAACAGACATCCATAGCACAGGTCTGTACCCTATCACTCAAGTCTCTCCCTATCTCCTCCCATGTTCACCTGGTATACCGTGTTCTTTTCTGGGCCGCAGGTTGTATCGAGTATGGCCAGGCACTTATTGATAAGAGAACAAAACATAGGATGAAGACTCCGGTGAATCAAGGGTACTGCGAGCCTCTGGGTTAGCTGTAGGAACAACAGAATCTGGGGCGATCAAATGTGCTGATGACAGTGCCCCTTCCGAGCCCAATGCACCTTTTCCTTGCCCTGGGATTAATCGAGGAACTCGCTCACCTTCCTGAGTCAGAACCCCGTCCTGGATTCGCTGATCATATGGCAGCGGGAGGGGTAGTTTTTTCAGATGTGACACATGAATCCAGTGTCGCTTGCCATTCACTTTCACCGCCGTCCGCGTGGCCAACAAGACTTGGAACGGTTCAGACCAACGAGGATTCAAGCTGGATTTTCGCTGATAGTTACGGACCAGAACCCACTGTCCTGGTTCCAAGCGATGTCCCGGACCCTCCGGCAGGGGCTTCAAAACTGCTGAGACCTGTTGATGAATGGAACGAAGATATTTTGTCAAAGCATACAAATAGTCTGTCAGCATAGGATACTGGGTCTCGGGACTACCCAAACATTAGCAGGGCGCCCAAAAATGACCTCATACGGAGACAAACCAGAACGAGAATGTGGGGTAACTCGTATCGACATTAATGCCAGCGGCAGAGCATCTGGCCACTTCAACCCAGTACTTTCTTGAATTTTAGCTAATTTGAGCTTTAATATACCATTATACTTCTCAACCAACCCAGCGGACTGTGGGTGTCGAGCCACATGGATTTTCTGCTTAATCTGCAGTCCATTACATATATGAGTGATGAGTTCTGCATTAAAATGCCTTCCGTTGTCACTCCAGATCACACAAGGCAATCCGTAGCGAGGGAAATACTCCTTTACCAACGCCTTTGCCGTTGCCAAAGCAGTGTTTTCTTTTGTCGGGTAGGCTTCCACCCATTTACTAAAAGCGCATACCACGACCAGAACATATTTCAAATTATCAACGGGATCCAGCTGGATATAATCCATTTGAAGCACCTCAAAAGGCAAAGATGGTGGGGCAAAGTTTCCACTCAGAACAGGCTCCCTGCCCCCTGGATTATGTCGTAGACAAACCATACAATATTGTACCAAATGAGCAGCGGTCCTCGAAATATTGGGATTGTACCATACAGGATCTAATAATGCTCAAATACCTTTCACCCCAATATGAGCTGAACCATGTGCTATTGTTACCGCCGCATTCACTAATCAATTAGGCAATAGCCACCGCTGCTTTTCTGTCAGATCAATCCAACAACCATCTGCATCTAATCTCCCAATTCGCTCTTTCCAGTGAGCCAGTTCAATAGGGGTAGCTTCTTTCTGTATTTCTCGGACACTCTCCATGGTATTATCAAACATCTCTGTTTCAGCCAACCACCTAGCAGAGCTAGTCACAAACATTGAGGTCAATTTGGATTTCGCAGTTTCCTTAGCTACTTGATCGGCAAAGGCATTACCCTCCCCCACTGCATCAACCACTGCCTTGTGTGCACTACATTGTACTACAGCCACTATTTCTGGTAACGTCAATGCTGTCAGTAATCACAAAATCAAGGGACCATGCTGTATTCGCTGACCATGAGAAGTAAGAAAACCTCTTTCTGCCCAAAGTCGGCCGAAACTATGAGCCACACCAAAGGCGTACTGGCTGTCGGTGTAAATATTTACTCTCAGTCCTTCACTTAACTCACAGGCCCGAAACAATGCCACTAATTCAGCCACCTGTGCTGACTGATAAGGTACTCGAGAAGCCTCAACTATAGTGTGAAGAGTAGTTATCGCATATGCAGCAGTTGTCGTGCCATCTGGTAACTTGAAACAAGAGCCATCGACTTACAACTCCCCTTGAGGGTCAGATAGAGGAGTGTCAGTCAGGTCTACTCGTCCCTTCGTTTCTTCCTCAGTCCGAAATATACAATCATGAACATTATTGTTCTTTTCATTCGAAGGGAGGGGTAGTAACGTAGCAGGGTTCAGAGTGGCACATCGTTTAATCGTAATGTGTGGAGCGAACAAAGTCAATTCGTATCCGGTAAGACGCGCTGTCAGGACCTACAACTTTCACCTTCCTAACTTGCACAGGAGCAGAACGACGATAGGTCCCAATGCCCTCCTCAGAACACTTCCTGTTTGGTTCTCAATTCCGTTACAGGTAAGTTCCAAAGGGGGGAAAGGGGATGGGGACATGAAGAGACTGCTCCAAGATCTGCCTGCAGCTTCGTAACTTCTTCTTTTTCTTCTTACAGGTCTGCCAACATTAACATGAATTAAACTTACTTCAAAACTTGTTTACTTCCTTACTCCTTCCCTCCACCCAAGTCCCTTATCTTACCAGGATGTCTTGGATGCTTGCTACTCTTCTTACTTCTCTATTCCATCTAGCTTGGAGGAGAAGTCTTCACTCAATTCTCTTCTTTGTTTGGGGAGGTCGTGCTGCTCAAGATTACCTCTTCAACCCCTTCACAGGAAAGATAGGAATTCAGTAAGTGTATAGGTGCCTTTTAATTATTTACTGCTGTGTACCTTTCTTTTCTCTCGTTAACTTACTTAGTAGAGAAGTGAGTGAGGCGATGTACTGGGATTTCTGGTTGTGCCTATTTGGCCAGGATACCATTTATTTCTAAGAGTATTAGGGGCACGAATTATTATTTGGAAACTAGCTGCTCAACCTCCTTTAGATTTTGACCCTACTTCGCTGTGAATCTTTTCTCCTCATCGAGTGATTATCTGCTCAAGCTAATCTTTTGCCTCTGAAGAATCTAGTTATTTGTCTTGCCCTACTTTTTCCTATTTAAATAATCATTAGCAAGGAAGGTCTGACGTTAGAGAAAGGGAAACAAAAAAAAACTCTGTTGCGTTTATTCCTAACACCGCTAGTCACGGAGAAAGCTTCTTCCGGACTCTGCGCGAGGAATTAACTGTTTCCCTGGGAAGAGCCCACGAGAGCTCTGACAATTCCCTCTGAACGCTCAGGAAAAGCGGCACTTTATGAATCGCTCATTGCCGCTCCTCTACTCAGCGCCCCGGGAGAAGTTTTTAGTCACGAAAGGCCGGCGCGACGCTCCAATCATGCGTCAGCGTCGGCCTCGAAGAATACGGAAAATGCCATCACCATTCTTTACACGCAGAGCTTGAATGACGCGCTCGCGTTAAATATCTCCAGAAATACTATTTACTCAGGAAGGTGTTCTAGAGATCATTTCAGACGTTGCGCTCGAATTTATGCACACGCGTCTAAAATCCCCCCTCTCACAGTTAAACTAAATTGCTACCACTTTAGCTCGTTCCTTTTGAAAACTATTCTGTCATGAATACTTTGGTTATTTCATTCTTTCTGAGAGGTTTAACTTAGATTGACACCTTGACTGACAGTTTTTTTATGCTCAAGGAAATTAACATTTAAGAGTCCAGTAACACACTGACCTTTATCAGAAGGAAATGTTTTTAACCGGCGAAACTAACCCAGCACATTCGCAAACTACCCCAACTGGCTAACACGACGCAGGGAATTCAGGTGTTCTTCTCTCAGTTTCTTCAGTGAAGTGCGCAGTAGAATGTTCACCAGGTGTCAGAATTCTAAGAGACTAGACTGCCAACAGCAGAGTGCTGAAGCAGAATGTGCATGTTGGCAGCCATCTTAGAATTCCATCGGTGCCAACATGCACCCCAGCTTAAAGGATTGAATGGCTTTTGAAAATCTTGCGAAAGGGAGATAGAAGCCAGACAAGCATTACCAGGAGGAAACCTCTTGTGGGTCCTGACAGTACCCCCTCCCAATGGGGTTTCCTCCAAACGCGGTTTGGTAGGAAATTTAGAATGAAAAGCTTTAAGTAAACGGGGAGCATGGACATCACTACGCTTAACCCAAGAACGTTCATCAGGTCCAAAACCCTACCAATCAATGAGGTAGAAAAGTTCACCACGTGTGATCTTTGAATCCAAAATTCGTTTAACTACATACTCAGCCTCACCATTAACACTCAATGGATCAGGAGGGGAGGACCTACGCAACCCTGGGTGAATTGGTTTGAGGAGAGAAACATGAAAGACCGGGTGAATTTTGGTAGTGTTAGGAAGAGATAATTTGTAAGTAACTGGATTGACAACCTTTGCGATTGGGTAAGGGCCTATAAAATGAGGTTGAAATTTACGGGGACCTTTTAGTCGAAGATTTTTGGTGCTGAGCCAGACCAAATCTCCTACATGAAGCTCAGGTTCTTGTTTGCGTTTACGGTCAGCGAAGTGTTTGTACCAAACCTTCGCGGTGGACAGATTCTGATTTACAGAGTGATGAATCTTGATTAATTGACGTGCAATATCTTGAGCAGCAGGAACCTCAACTTCATCAAAATTAGCATGAGAATTAGGATGTCTGCCGGAGTTGATGAAGAAAGGGTAATGACCAGTGGATACATTTATAGCATTATTGTGAGCATACTCGGCAGTCCACAAATGATCAGGCCAGCCACCCTCCTCATCTAACAAATAAAGTCTAAGGTGTTGTTCTAGGTCTTGATTAGTGCGTTCAGTTTGGCCATCAGTTTCCGGATGAAAACTGGTGGAAAACCGATGGTCAATATTAAGGCCCTTGATGTAAACCTGCCAAAATCGAGATAGGAACTGGGAACCCCTGTCTGAAATGAGAACCCTAGGAATTCCATGAAGACGGATAACATGTTGGTTGAAGAGTTGGGACAATTGTTTAGCAGTAGGAGTGCCTTTGGAGGGTATATAATGGGCCATCTTACTAAAAGTGTCAAAAACCACTAGAATGGTATCATACCCGTAAGAAGAAGGTAAATAAACAATCAAATCTAAAGAGACCGTGTGCCAAGGGTATGGGGGAGTTGGTAGAGGCTGCAAGAGACCTTTGGGAGCCTGCCTGTCAGATTTTCCCCGTGCACAACTGTCACAACTTAACACATATTGACGGATGTCACGACACATATGTGGCCCCAGAAGCTTCGTTTGAGTAAGTCTTCAGTTTTTAAGATACCCTTGTGTCCGGCCAACGGGTTGTCGTGACATTCCTGCATGGCCTTAAGTTGAAGTTCTTTAGTAGGTAAATACAAGGTGGTGCCCACATAAGGAAGGCCATTGCGAATGAGACGTTGTGGGTCACCCGCAGCCCAAGTTACCAAGTCAAAGTCAGTCAAGGATCGTCGAACCTGGTGCTCAAAGGGTGTTAAGGAAATAGTACCAATGAATTTTCCATCCGGGATAATTTGATGATTTTCTACAACTGCAGTATCAAGACGAGAGAGGACATCAGCTTTTCCATTCTTTGATCCGGGACGAAAAGTAATGACAAAATCGAAATCTGCGAAGTAAAGAGACCAACGAAGTTGACGTGGTGTGAGTGTGCGAGCAGAACGTAGAAATTTTAAGTTACGGTGGTCTGTGAACACCGTCACGGTGTGTTTCGCCCCCATGAGATAATGTCTCCAGTCCTTGAATGCATCTTTAATCGCAAGGAGTTCTTTTTCCGTGATGGTATAGTTGCATTCCGCAGGATTAAGTTTGCGGGACCGATAGGCCACCGGATGTAGTTGTCCAGTGTCCTTGTGCCTCTGAGAGAGTACTCCTCCAATGGCGAGGTCCGATGGATCTGTCTCGAGATAGAAGGGTTTGGAAGGATCTGCATGCAACAACACAGGAGCCGAGGTGAAACTATTCTTCAGTAACTGAAAGGCTGCTTCTGCTTCTTCGGAGCAGTGGAAGGGAACTCCTTTCTTTAGAAGACGCGTCAGGGGAAGTATCTTCTGGGAAAATCCATGAATGAAACATCTGTAGAAATTAGAGAAGCCAATGAAGCTTTGGACTTCTTTAATACAGGTGGGGGACTTCCAGTCCATGATTGCCTGTACTTTGTGCTCATCCATTCGAACTCCCACAGGTGATAACACGAAGCCCAGGAATTCCACGGTATCCGTGTTGAAAAGGTATTTCTCTAACTTTACAAATAAAGAGTTCTCCCGTAAACGTTGAAAGACAGCTCTGACTTGATTGCGATGTTCTTCTACCGTGTTGGAATAAATCAGGATGTCATCAATGTAGACTATAGCACAACGGTCAATAAAATCACTTAAAACATCGTTGATGAAATACTGGAAGGCCGCTGGAGCGTTGCAGACACCATAAGGCATCACCAAATATTCATAGAGACCAAATTTGGTCCTGAACGCGGTCTTCCACTCGTCGCCATCCCGAAGTCTGATCAAATGGTACGCTCCTCATAAATCCAGGCGAGTGTATATCTTGGCTTCCTTTACTTGATCGATTAATACTAAAATAAGAGGCAATGGGTAGCGATTCTTGACAGTTATCCTATTAATTGCTCTAAAATCGATGCAGGACCTGAGGTCACCATCTTTTTTGGGCACGAAAAAAAGTGGGGAAGAGACGGTGGACTGGGAAGGTCGGATAAATCCATTTTCCAAATTTTTCGCTAGGTAGTCTTTCAGATGAACATTCTCCTTCTCGGTCAGGGCGTAAACTCTGCTGCACGGTAGATTGGCCCCTGGTTCTAAATCAATTTTGGGGGGGTAAGGTTTCTGCCTTGACTTCATCAAAAACATCTGCAAAATCCTGGTATTCTTCAGGTACCATGATAGTTTGAATAACACACACTGAGACACCACCATCACATAAGGAAGTAGCTGCACCAGGTATAGATGAGTGTATGGAACCATCGAAACAGTGTCTTGTACAATATTCTGAATTCAATTGAATGGTTCGAGCTCCCCAATCAATTAAAGGATTATGTTCTGTTAGACGGACCGGGAGGGTCGGCCGAGGACAAGGGGAGAGGTCTCCGGGGAGAGCCGTCTCCAGCGATCGTACAGATAAATAACTTCCCCCCCACAGACAGACACCACACAAGGAGAAGATTCAGCGTTCTTTATAGGCAATTTCTTAAGGTACGATGGAATGGTACAAGGAGGTCTGGACTCAGGGGTCCCCTCGATTCGAGTCTCTCAAGATGGGGAAAAGGGGATAGCGGGACAGTCTGGTTACCAGTCTGGTAGTTGAGGTGGTATGGTGGATAGCTCCCAATCCTCGAGCTTGGTGTTCTAGCTGGGACGGGCCGCGGCAGCGCCAGCAGGTCCCGGTGAAGATGGTCGATACACGGTCCGCGGCAGCGCCAGCAGGTCCCGGGCAGATGGTCGATACACGGTCCGCGGCAGCGCCAGCAGGTCCCGGTGAAGATGGTCGTTACAACGGACCGCGGCAGCGCCAGCAGGTCCCGACGAGGATGGATGTTGCAGAAGGCCGCGGCAGCGCCAGCAGGCAGGACGATAGTTCACAAGGTAGGGCTACGGCAGCGCCAGTAGTCCGTCAAGGCTGAGTTCTCTCGGTGTCTCTCGACTCCAGGATACAACTGCCTTCCTGCTCCGGAGCTGCTCCAGTTATAGGGCACGCGCCCTTTGATGTCCGGACCCTCGCACTTGGAGGTCGGAGGGTCCGGGATGAAGGTGTCCAGACACTCAGCGGGGGGTGGAGCCGGTGCCTGGGGGAGCTGGAGGCGATCGTCACCTGGCGGGGGAGAGTCCTTGGCGCTTCGTTCTCCCATTGACCTGCCAAGTGGTCCGCTCACCTCCTGGGTGGATGGTGGTGCCGGGATGTTGGGGCCGGCCAGGCCCAGGGTTAGGGTCGGGGGGAGGCCACGGGCCTCGTGGCGCAGGGCCCAAGATGGCGGCTTGACCCGGCCGAGGGAGCCGGTGGTGGCTTGGGCCCGTGATGCATGGAGGTCCGAGGGCAGGAGTTCCGTCGGGAGACGGGGTGCGGGTGATTCTCGTGGGTCACGCCTGGCGGGCCGGGGCTTGGGCCCTGTCATGCGGGGAGGGAGCAAGCCCTTCGTGTGGCCTGTCCAACATGCGTCCCCCCCAGCTGAAGGCGGGGAGAGTCACCCATCTTCTTGGGGACTCTCCTCGTCGAGGCGGAAGAAGCGTGACAGGCCATCTGCGTTGGCGTGGTCTTGGCCCGGTCGGTGCTCCACGGTGAAGTCCATTCCCTGCAGGGAGATGGACCAACGCAATAGTTTTGGGTTCTCCCCCCGCATCTGCATCAGCCACTGCAGGGGTCTATGGTCGGTTTGTACCCGGAAGTGGGTACCGAAGAGATAGGGCCGGAGCTTTTTGAGGGCCCACACCATTGCGAAGGCCTCCCTCTCGATTGTGCTCCAGCGCTGTTCTCGGGCCAGGAGGCGTCGGCTGATGAAGGCCACCGGCTGGTCATGACCCTCGGGGTTCACTTGGGAAAGAACCGCTCCGATGCCGTGGTTGGAGGCGTCTGTCTGTACCACGAATTCCCGACTGTAATCGGGGGCCTGGAGCACAGGGGCGGTGCACAGGGCGGCCTTCAGCTTTTCGAAGGCCGCTTGACAATCGGGGGTCCAGTTAATCCGCTTCGGTTGGTTCTTGGACGTGAGACTCGTGAGGGGCCCCACAATGCTGCCGTAGTCCCTCACGAACCGCCGGTAGTAGCCGGTGAGCCCCAAGAAGGCTCGGACTTCGGTCTGGGTGACGGGGGGCTGCCAGGACTGGATGGCAGCAATTTTAAGTTGCAGGGGGGCCACCAGCCCGCTTCCCACCTGGTGCCCCAGGTAGGTCACGGACCCTTGACCAATTTGGCATTTGCCGGCCTTAATCGTGAGGCCGGCCCGCTGGAGGGCCTGTAGGACCTCCTGGAGGTGGAGGAGGTGGTCGGACCAGTGGCGGCTGTATACAGCGATATCGTCCAGGTAGGCAGCGCTGAACTCTTCGAGCCCCGCCAATACCTGGTTCACAAGACGTTGAAATGTAGCGGGGGCGTTCTTCATGCCGAAGGGCATGACCTTGAAGTGGTAGTGGCCATCGGGGGTAGAGAAGGCGGACCGTTCTTGAGCCCGGGGTGTGAGACCGATCTGCCAGTAGCCCGCTGTTAGGTCGAAGATACTGAGGTAGCGGGCGGCCCCCAGCCGGTCGATCAATTCATCCGCCCGGGGGATAGGATGAGCGTCGGTTCGGGTGACAGCGTTCAAGCCCCGGTAGTCGACGCAGAACCTCAGTTCAGGTGTGGTGCCGGGGGCAGCGGCTTTGGGGACCAATACAACCGGGCTGGCCCAGGGACTGTCCGAGGGCTCGATGACCCCGATCGTGAGCATTTTGGCCACTTCCTCTTGTATGCAGGCCCGTACCCGATCTGGTACGCGGTAGGCCCGGTGTCGGATAGGGGGACTGTCCTCGGTGTCCACGTCGTGCAAGCACCAAGGGGTGACCCCGGGAGTGAGGGAGAACAGTGAAGCGAACCGCAGCAGGAGGTCCCGGCAGCCCTGGCGTTGCTCTGGGGTGAGGGCATCGGAGAGCCGGACCCCGTCCACGGAACCGTCGTTCTCCTGAGTCGTCAGGAGATCCGGGAGGGGTTCGGAGTCCTCCTCTGCCCCACTGTCCGTAGCCATCAGGAGGCTGAGTTCTGAGCGCACAAAGTGTGGTTTGAGTCTGTTGGTGTGGAGGACCCGAAGGGGGTTCCGGGGGGTCCCCATGTCGATGAGGTAAGTGACGGGGCTTTTGCGCTCGACCACCTTGAAGGGCCCCGTCCATTTATCTTGCAAGGCACATGGTTCGGTGGGGGACATCACCCACACTTGTTGACCAGGTTCGAACTCGACGGAGGAGGCATTGTGATCATACCATCTCTTCATGTCTTCCTGGCTGGCCTCGAGGTTCGCCTTGGCCATCTCCCTGAAGCGCCGGGTCTGATTGCGTAGGGCCAGGAGGTACTTGAAGACGTCTGGAGGGGTCTTTAGGGGGGCCATCTCCCAACCTTCTTTGACTAGGCTGAGGGGCCCTCGCACAGGGTGCCCGTACAGGAGTTCGAAAGGGCTAAAACCGAGGGACTTCTGGGGAACTTCTCGGTAGGCGAAGAGGAGGCACGGGAGTAGTACATCCCACTGGCGACGGAGGGGCTCTTCCAATCCCCCAATCATCCCCTTGAGAGTGCGGTTGAATCGCTCCACTAGTCCGTTCCCTTGGGGGTGATAGGGGGTCGTGAATCGGTAGGTGACCCCGCACTGTTGCCAGAGGGACTTCATGTATTTTGAGATGAAGTTCGTGCCTCGGTCGCTGACGACTTCTCGGGGGAAGCCCACCCGGGAGAAGATCCCCATTAGGGCCCGGCCAACCACCGGAGCTGTTACAGTTCGTAGAGGCACCGCCTCGGGGTAGCGGGTGGCGTGATCCACCAGTACCAGGATGAACCTATGTCCTTGTGCCGTGCGGGGGTCCAGGGGCCCCACAATGTCTATTCCTACCCTCTCGAACGGGGTGGTGACCACTGGGAAGGGTTGCAGAGGGGCTTTCAGCTTACGGCCGCTCTTCCCACTGGCCTGGCACGTGGGGCAGGACCGGCAGTGGTTAAGGACGTCGTTCCGCATCTTCGGCCAAAAAAAATGAGTCACTAGGCGACTGTAGGTTTTGTCCTGGCCCAGGTGTCCAGCCAGGGGGACATCGTGGGCCAGAGTTAGTAGGAAGTCTCTGAAGCGGAGGGGTACCACCAGCACTCGACTGGCCCCTAGCTCTGCGATTCTTTGTTCGCTGTATAGCAGGTCGTTATCCCAATAGACCCAATGAGTTCCGGTGGAGTCCCCTGCGCTCTGGGCGCTGGCTTGCTGGCGGAGTCCCTCGAGGGAGGGGCAGGTCTTTTGCTTCTGGCGGAACTGTTCTTGGGTGGGCCCCCCTTCTTGACGCCACTGAGCCAGGCCGGGAAGGTCCTGGGGTTGCGCGACCCCTTCGGCCGTTGGTTCTGGGGGGTTGGCCTCGTCGTTGTCCTCTACTGGGGCGACCGGGGGTGGAGGTGCTGGCCATTCTGGTTCTTCTGATCGGGGGACGGCACGGGCGGCCATGGACCGGGTGGTTACGCAGGCCCAGTCCGGGAGGCCCAGCATCCCCAGGTGCTCTCTTCTTTCGACGGTGGCCCACGGGGAACTCTCAAGGTCATTCCCCAGGAGGCAGTCCACGGGGGCATCATCCCGGACCGTCACTTTCAACAGGCCGGAGACCCCTCCCCATTCGAAGGGGACGCAGGCCATTTGACACAGACTTTCGGAATTGTCGGCTGAGCGGACGGGGCAGAGAATGTTCGGTAGGATCTGCTCGGGCTTCACCAGGTGACAGCGGACGGCCGTCACACTGGCGCCTGTGTCACGTAAGGCCTCGGCCCGACGCCCATTAATGGTCACCCACTGGCCGTATTTCCGGGTGTTGGCGGGTAGGGGAGCCCGCGGGACCATGTCTTTTCCCCCTAGGCACGCTAGAACCATGGCGGCCGGTTCCCACTCTTGCTGGGCCGGCTCATATTCTTCCTGTTCCTCTGATAGTCGTTCTTCCCCCAGGGCGGCGGCAGCTACCTGGCGGGGCTTTGGTGTTTGGTTCTGCGGGCAGCTCGGGTCATTGGCGTAGTGGCCGACTCGCTGGCATCGGTGGCACGTGACGTTGGCTCGGAACCCCGGGCGCATCGGGGGGTTGCCCCGGCCGGCCGGGGGCGGGGTGCTGGCCACGGGGGTTGCCGGGATGGTGTCTCTCCCCCGCCCCTGGCCTCCTCCTCCTCCCCGGGGACGGTGCTGGTCTTGGTTGTTTCGGTTTTGCTCGTGTGGTCCTCTCCGGCCCACTCGGGTGCTTTCCCATCGGTCAGCTTCGGCGGCGAGTTGCCGGGGGTCAGTCAATTTACTGTCGAGGAGGTGCTGCCTGAGCTCGACGAAACAGTTGTTCGACAGGTGCTCCCATACCATAAGGTTAAAGAGTTGCTCGTAGGTCGTTACATGGCTCCCCTTGATCCAACCCTCGAAGGCTCGGCTGAAATAGTTGACGTACTCCACCCAAGTTGTACCCGGGATCCGGGTGCAGTCTCTGAACCTCTGGCGGTACATCTCGGGTGTGAGGCCGTAGCGGGTGAGGAGGGCAGCCTTCATGTGGTCGTAGGACGACATCTGGTGATCTGGGAGCTGCAATAGGGCATCGCGGCCTTCGTTGACGAACCTCCCCCATAGTCCGGCTCCCCAATCACTCCGGTCGATCCGGTGGGAGGTCATGGCGATCTCGTAGGCTTTGAACCACTGTTGTATGTCGTCTTCTCGGACATACTCTCGGACAACATCCTTGGGGATGTGGACTTTTTTCTCGGTTGCTCCCGGGGTGTGCGGTCGCTCAGGCACCCCCGGTTCTTTATTCTGTTTCCGAAGTTCTATTTCCGCCAGTTTGCGCTCGTGTTCAAGTGTTATTCTTTTTTCCTCGAGCTCTCTTTGTCTTTGTTTTTCTTCTCGCTCTTCTCGGAGCCGCAGATGTTCTAGATTTAGTTTCTGCTCGGCTAACTTTAGTTCACCGTCCATCTTGAGTCGTGCCATTTCTAACTCATGTAATCTGGTTCTTTCTCTTTCTTGGATCTCCTCCTGCGAGAGGCCCGTTCTCCGCTCCTCGGGAGCCGTGGCGTTCCCCTCTGGTGCGACACTGTTTTGGTCGGGGGATCCGGTGACCCCAGTTTCTGCCCACGACTCAAGGGCGTGCTTCAAATCGTCTTTGGTACTCAGGCCGGTGGTAGCAATGCCTAGTTCCATGCAGAATTGTTTAAGTTCGCGGTGGCTATATTCTTCCAACTTATCCATTTGGAACTTTTCAGTGGAACCGTTATCTTTGGCTGACATCGTGGTTTTGTCGTGGGGTGAGCTACTCTCTGTACGATTACGCGTTGATTCGGATCGCGCCGCTGGCCACCAATGTTAGACGGACCGGGAGGGTCGGCCGAGGACAAGGGGAGAGGTCTCCGGGGAGAGCCGTCTCCAGCGATCGTACAGATAAATAACTTCCCCCCCACAGACAGACACCACACAAGGAGAAGATTCAGCGTTCTTTATAGGCAATTTCTTAAGGTACGATGGAATGGTACAAGGAGGTCTGGACTCAGGGGTCCCCTCGATTCGAGTCTCTCAAGATGGGGAAAAGGGTGTAGCGGGACAGTCTGGTTACCAGTCTGGTAGTTGAGGTGGTATGGTGGATAGCTCCCAATCCTCGAGCTTGGTGTTCTAGCTGGGACGGGCCGCGGCAGCGCCAGCAGGTCCCGGTGAAGATGGTCGATACACGGTCCGCGGCAGCGCCAGCAGGTCCCGGGCAGATGGTCGATACACGGTCCGCGGCAGCGCCAGCAGGTCCCGGTGAAGATGGTCGTTACAACGGACCGCGGCAGCGCCAGCAGGTCCCGACGAGGATGGATGTTGCAGAAGGCCGCGGCAGCGCCAGCAGGCAGGACGATAGTTCACAAGGTAGGGCTACGGCAGCGCCAGTAGTCCGTCAAGGCTGAGTTCTCTCGGTGTCTCTCGACTCCAGGATACAACTGCCTTCCTGCTCCGGAGCTGCTCCAGTTATAGGGCACGCGCCCTTTGATGTCCGGACCCTCGCACTTGGAGGTCGGAGGGTCCGGGATGAAGGTGTCCAGACACTCAGCGGGGGGTGGAGCCGGTGCCTGGGGGAGCTGGAGGCGATCGTCACCTGGCGGGGGAGAGTCCTTGGCGCTTCGTTCTCCCATTGACCTGCCAAGTGGTCCGCTCACCTCCTGGGTGGATGGTGGTGCCGGGATGTCGGGGCCGGCCAGGCCCAGGGTTAGGGTCGGGGGGAGGCCACGCGGCCTCGTGGCGCAGGGCCCAAGATGGCGGCTTGACCCGGCCGAGGGAGCCGGTGGTGGCTTGGGCCCGTGATGCATGGAGGTCCGAGGGCAGGAGTTCCGTCGGGAGACGGGGTGCGGGTGATTCTCGTGGGTCACGCCTGGCGGGCCGGGGCTTGGGCCCTGTCATGCGGGGAGGGAGCAAGCCCTTCGTGTGGCCTGTCCAACATGTTCTGTAAGCCATGGTAACCCTAAAATCAATTGAAATTGAGGGGCGTCAATTAAATTAAAATGCGATGTCCTTCAACAGTGGCCATGTGTACCAATTCGGTATGACTGGTTATCGGCCCAGAAGTGAGGTCAGTTCCATCCACTGCTCTTACTCTCTCACTTTTCTCCTTCTTAATGGCGTGTAGACCGATTAGGTTAGCAAACTTGTGGTCACAAAATGTACCCGTTGCCCCAGAATCCACCATGACCGTTACTCCAGTCAAAATTTGATGTCTAAACCTTAAGGTCACGGTCATGATTAAATGGGGAGAGGAGACTTGTAACGTATTTGCCAATTGATGATGTGTTGGAGTCATTTTTCCATTCGCATCCACAGGTCCAACTCCACTAACCTGTGGTGCCTCTAGTTTCCCTTCTCCTTTGCTTGTAACTTAGGTCGTTTTAAACAATTTTTTACAAAATGACCGCTTCCTCTGCAATAGAGGCACAATTTATTCAGCCGTCTCTTCTCTTTTTCCTCTTTAGAAAGTGGACCTCTGACCACCCCAATCTGCATAGGTTCAATTCCAGAAGACGTCTCAGCTGCTCGTGTGGATTCTGTCCTGACTCGGTCAAAACGAGGAACTCTTGGTTTAAACTCTCTCCTCCGTTCTCCTTTACGTTCGCTCAAACGATAGTCAATCTCTAAGGTAAGATCCACTAAGGCCGAAAATGTCCGTGGGGCGATTTGGAATCTGAGAGAGAGCGTCCTTTAATTCCTCACGCAACCCTCTATAGAATACTGCCGCTCTTTTGTCTTCGGGCCAATTGGTCTCGGCCACTAACTTGTTAAATTGGGCCAGATAGGCCACCAGTTCTCTATTCCCCTGTTTCAATTCCAACAATTCGTTATTGGAGGCCTGAGATGCTGTTCTTCTGTCAAAAATTCAGAGGAATTCTTTCTTGAAGTCATCTAGATTATATAAGATCGGATCATCCTTGGTTACCAACGGCATAGACCAGGAGGCGGCATCACCACTAAGATATGACAGGATGAAGCCACCCGGGATTGTGCATCAGGAAAAATCGTTGGGCAGCACATAAAGTGTAAAGAGCATTGTGTCAAAAAAATTTGAGCCTTTTGAGGGTCTCCATTAAATCTCTCAGGAGGGGCTAAGGGTATCACAGGGGAAAGTGAATGGATTACTTGTGTTGGTGTAAAGGGCGAAGAGCTAGAGTGTTGACTCTGAGTTCCGAAGGACTCAGTTGGTTGGTTGGTTGGTTGGACCCCACAGTTGATGTCCCCGATTTAAAGGTAATTATTTCTTGTCTCAGAATTTTATTTTCCTCTCTGACTGCCTCCAGGTCCCTTTGTATGCTTCTCAGAATCTCACCTAAATTTTTTAAATCAAAACCTTCCGCCATTCTGCTCAGGTGCTTGTACCAACGTGGGCACTTCACTCTGTCAGGACCTACAACTTGCACCTTCCTAACTTGCACAGGAGCAGAACGACGATAGGTCCCAATGCCCTCCTCAGAACACTTCCTGTTTGGTTCTCAATTCCGTTACAGGTAAGTTCCAAAGGGGGGAAAGGGGATGGGGACAAGAAGAGACTGCTCCAAGATCTGCCTACAGCTTCATAACTTCTTCTTTTTCTTCTCACAGGTCTGCCAACATTAACATGAATTAAACTTACTTCAAAACTTGTTTACTTCCTTACTCCTTCCCTCCACCCAAGCCCCTTTTCTTACCAGGATGTCTTGGATGCTTGCTACTCTTCTTACTTCTCTATTCCATCTAGCTTGGAGGAGAAGTCTTCACTCAATTCTCTTCTTTGTTTGGGGAGGTCGTGCTGCTCAAGATTACCTCTTCAACCCCTGCACAGGAAAGATAGGAATTCAGTAAGTGTATAGGTGCCTTTTAATTATTTACTGCTGTGTACCTTTCTTTTCTCTCTTTAACTTACTTAGTAGAGAAGTGAGTGAGGCGATGTACTGGGATTTCTGGTTGTGCCTATTTGGCCAGGATACCATTTATTTCTAAGAGTATTAGGGGCACGAATTATTATTTGAAAACTAGCTGCTCAACCTCCTTTAGATTTTGACCCTACTTCGCTGTGAATCTTTTCTCCTCATCGAGTGATTATCTGCTCAAGCTAATCTTTTGCCTCTGAAGAATCTAGTTATTTGTCTTGCCCTACTTTTTCCTATTTAAATAATCATTAGCAAGGAAGGTCTGACGTTAGAGAAAGGGAAAAAAAACAAAACTCTCTCGCGTTTATTCCTAGCACCGCTAGTCACGGAGAAAGCTTCTTCCGGACTCTGCATGAGGAATTAACTGTTTCCCTGGGAAGAGCCCACGAGAGCTCTGACAATTCCCTCTGAACGCCCAGGAAAAGCGGCACTTTATGAATCGCTCATTGCCGCTCCTCTACTCAGCGCCCCGGGAGAAGTTTTTAGTCACGCTCCAATCATGCATCAGCGTCGGCCTCGAAGAATACGGAAAATGCCAACACCATTCTTTACACGCAGCGCTTGAATGACGCGCTCGCGTTAAATCTCCAGAAATACTATTTACTCAGGATGGCGTTCTAGAGATCATTTCAGACGCTGCGCTCGAATTTATGCACACGCGTCTAAAATCCTTCCTCTCACAGTTAAACTAAATTGCTACCACTTTAGCTCGTTCCTTTTGAAAACTATTCTGTCATGAATACTTTGGTTCTTTCATTCTTTCTGAGAGGTTTAACTTAGATTGACACCTTGACTGACAGTTTTTTTTATGCTCAAGGAAATTAACATTTAAGAGTCCAGTAACACACTGACCTTTATCAGAAGGAAATGTTTTTAACTGGCAAAACTAACCCCGCACATTCGCAAACTATCCTAACTGGCTAACACGACGCAGGGAATTCAGGTGTTCTTCTCTCAGTTTCTTCAGTGAAGTGCGCAGTAGAATGTCAGAATTCTAAGAGACTGGACTGCCAACAGCAGAGTGCTGAAGCAGAATGTGCATGTTGGCAGCCATCTTAGAATTCCATCGGTGCCAACATGCACCCCAGCTTAAAGGATTGAATGGCTTTTGAAAATCTTGCGAAAGGGAGATAGAAGCCAGAAAAGCGTTACCAGGAGGAAACCTCTTGAGGGTCCTGACACGCGCACTCGTAAGGTGCTGGGTCTTTGTTTTGTTCAATAATGTATCCACAGCGTGCGGTACCATCACTGTGAGGTCAGTGTTCAGAACGAGCCCTTCCGACTGTCGAATAGCCACCGCAACCGCAGCAGTAGCTCTTAAACAGCTAGGGAGTGCTCTGGCGACGTTATCCTGCTCCAGCGTGGAGTACAAAATCCCTCCCTCCGTCACAAACCAAAAGATCTCACAATCATACACTATCCATACATTCACTGGTGGGGCCCATAACACCAACATTCACTCACCATCAATCTGTGTTTCTCGGGAGGCGATTATCTTCCAAACGCTGGCATGAAAGGAATTACCATTTTTACCCTAATGAGTGACAAATCCACGCAACCTTCTGATACTCATTAGGCCCTGAACTTCACCTTTAGTATTCCTCTCATATATCGGGATGGATCAGTTAGTTGCAGGTTTAGGTTGACTTCCAATTCTCTAATTTACCTTTACATTAATACATTTTCAATGAATAAACAACCCAACTCATTCTGTAGTTGATCAATTCAATCTTTATCTAATTAATGCAAATTAAACCATTCATTTAATCAAGTCGGCAATCATATTTACCTATTCTGGCTAATTGTCGTCCTCTATGTCAAATCTGGTAGTCTCGCAAATCTATGCCCATCAAATTTTGTAATTTCAGTTCATCAGGAGTTTGGGCATTAATTCAGTCCGTCAAAGATTCAGGGAAACAACTGTCCTGCAGCGTCACCATCCTCTCCGTCAGCATAACGTCAGGAAATCGAGAAAGGCCAGAAACTAACCCGCGCCAACCTCTCTATTCTACCATAATTTGTAGTAAAAATCATTGACAAATTGTAACAAAAACGGGTCTTCAGTTACTCTGATTGGTCAATCGAAAATCGTCTGACAGGGTTCACACCAAATATTGTCTCTGATGTCCTCAATCTTGCTTGTTCCGGTTTTTAGAGGCGTCTTATTGTTCTTTCCGAAAAGCTGGCTTGCTTCCCAGGATGACCTTGATAGGTACAGTCTGGTTAGGGTCATGACAAGGCCACTGTAGCTGGCGTCAGCACAGGCGCACTTCACCCATACCTCATACAGCGTCGACGGTCAGGTTAGATATCAGAGGCAGCCATTTTGTGGCAGTCCCAAATGGTCAACTTAAGCAAACGAAACACAAAACGTAATTATTACATAGAAATGACTAAATAAATGTTATTCCCTCACTAATACCCATATGTGTGTGTATTTATCTAGCAATAAGCAACACTCAAGCGGTTTTATACTTACACAATAAAGCAAAAATCACAAATACATCACAAAACCAACATATATCATGCAATATTCTAATTGTCTATCATTAGTATGCGTACATAATTTAGTTCACGATTTAATAAAGTCATGCAAAGCAATCCCACGTGTATTTCAGTCATTAATAAGGTTGATTAGTAACTTCCACATCAATCGATTAGTTTGATTATATTTAATTAATTAATCTAATTAGTATAAACATGCAAAATGGGGAAGGTATACAAAATGTTTGAATTACCCACTCCAGCAATCCCCCCTTTGGTGATTTTATCACCATACAAACCAAAAATTTTGTTCTGTCTTTACGGAATCTTTAAAATGTTTTCTTGCTCTTAATCATAATTCAGTTTCACCTACGTCTTCTCTTTTTGCTGATTCATACATACTCTCCTTCCACTCCTCCAATTCTATCCCCTCAATTTCCCTTTCTTGTTTCTTATCTTCTCTTTTTAATTTTTCTCTTTTTACTCTTTTCTTGTTTTTATTCCTTTTACAACAAATGCAACCTAATCTTATCACTAATATTATGCAAATTACACATGTTAATGGAAACAATATTTTGCTTACAAATGTACTACCAAGCTTTACTAAGACATTTTTAAAAGCAGCTATTTTCTTTCCAATCTTTTCTCAAACACCTTCAACCTCCAGTGGTACAATTTCATCATGCAATTCAGTAATATTCCTAATATAAATTTTCAGATCTTTGCTTTCGTCAGGAATGTAAGTACAACAATGTTGAACTTTCAGCATTCCACAGACTCCACCCTCTTTTGCCAATAATATATCAAGGGCAAGTCGATTTTGCATTACCATAGCACGCATGGCAACCATTTCTGTGTCTACCAATAACAATCCTCCAGCTGTACTTGTTGACAAGCGATCCACTACTGTTGAAAGTCTTCTAACTTTGTTTGCATTCAGAGATATTCCCACTGCTGGTATCAATGCTCTAAAAATGTCACCTACAATTTCTGCCCAAGATTCTCTCTTACTACGCACTAAATGATTACTTAAACTATGTACACCATCTTCTCCTCTATCCATATGAAATTTTTTCGGAAAGACCAGGCCTACATAACATGTGCCATACCAGTGGTCTGGCAAACGATAATATGCCCTGTTCCCACAAATAAAATATAATCCAGGAAAGACTGGATCTTTTCCGCCTTTAAATCCCCATCCACCCATGATTCGATATGTATCATGGCACTCACTATTACCTAGGAAATAATTATCATACACAGTTTGATTCCTTCGAATGCAAAATTTCCCTTTCTGAGGCCAATCTAAAGCTATAGTTGGATTAGCTTTTCCTTTCAAGTGTTTTTCTCTTTCTACATCCCAGACTGTTTTCTCCCCTTTCCCTTCTGCTGCCTTTCTTTGCATTTTCAGTCTCCTTTCTCCAACCATGTCTAAGAATGTCCTTTCCTCTTTCTTCAAACTGCATGTCAAATTGTTTCTAAAAATATATTCTAATGTTAGTTCTTTAGTTTCTAAGAAAAATTCACCTAATACCCTAGCAGGTTTTACTTTGTTTAATTTATTAAAAGAAGGCACTTGCGCAAAAATTTTATCTACATCTGAAAAATAATATTCTAATTTCCCTGTCTGATGAAATAAACTAGCTATTACACTACATGTTATTCCATACGTTGCTGGAAGGTGATGATAAGTCACTCCTTCAGAAACAGATGCAGGTAACTGCATGCATACGTAGCAGTCCCTTACGTCCATTGTCTTTACATATTCATACAATAATTTTGAAAACACATTATTAGAAAAATCTGTTATTGACCTGTCTTTATGCAAATAATTGTTATCTATTCTAGTTGGAACTACCTTTGGAATCTTCCCTATATTAGTTTTGTTCTCACTATGCCCTTCTAATGTATCTATAGTGACCTTAAAAGAAATGACAGGAGCAAGGATGCTCCATAAAAGCATTAATAATCCTGTACAACAACAACACATTTTACACCATCTTTTCATGAATGTACATCTACCTTTGCTACTATCTATGTTAGCCATCTTTGTTAAAATGGACCGTGTCTTTTGACTTAGCCTCTTTCACTTCACAACTAGTTTTCTAACCTAAGGCTCTAACACCTATTTGGTTCTACCAGTATCTATCTTTTGACTTAATTTTGTATTTTCTTCATCAACAGCTTTCATGATTTATTCAGTTTGGCATCTCATCATTCTTCACTTTCCTCTCGTCATCCAAGTACAGAATTTCCTGAACTTCAGTTTCTTCTTCTCCAATGTCGGACAAGAGAACTCTCAGAATTTCCGATTCTACTTCTTTTTCAACCACTTTCAGTACAGCCTCCTCTGGATTTCCTTGACTATCTGCCTCTTCTCCCTTTTTCAGGCAGAGCCACGTACGTCCATTCCGGTGACTTATACTTCTGGTTAGGTTTCCTTGTTCTTTTAATCTCTTTATCCTCAGTTATTTCGTCTTCTTTTGATTTTTCTTGACTTGTCACTTCATTCACCTGTTCAGCTCTTGGTGAATTCACTCGTGTCAGTCGATATCTCAATTTCCTTATTTTATTGGGCCAAACGTCATCTATTGCAACTCTTTTCACTTTACTTCCTTTGTCGTTCTTTTCATTCCTCCAAGCTCTCTTTCTTAGAACTCGACCTTCAGGTATTTCATTTTACCTCTCTTCAGACTCTGTCTCAACTTGCTTTGTCTTTTCAACGATTTCTTCTTCCACCACTTGTTTTGTTTTCCTTACTTCTGTCCCTCCTCGGATCCCCGTTACGCATTCTTCCTGCTCGCTACTTGTCCCTTCACCTAACTGGATGTTGCAGTTCCCTACACCTCCTCGGGGGTCTTCCGCAGAAGTCTGTCACTCTCTCTCTGTACCTGCCCCTTCTTCACTTAAATTTGTTATTTCCGGTGGAATTTCTCTCAGTCTCTCATCTGGTACTTCCTTTTCACGAATTTCTTTTATTGTTTCTTCAGTACTTTTTCCTCTTTTCTTTCTGTGTTCTTTTCTAGAACCCTGCGCTTCTTGCTCGTTTCCGGAATCGCTGGATTCAGAGATCTGCAATCTTCTTCTCAGAGAGCCACTTCTGGGGACCAAAGCTAGACTTGGTTCTGTTTCCCCCCTTTCAGAGTTTTCTCATGTCTTCGACTCTTCGTCATCTGACTCAGTACTTGATTCTGATTCATCAAAATAATCCTTCCCTGTGCTGTCCACTGGATTTGGAATTCTCAATGTGTGACTTGCATGGATCCAGTTTTTCAGTCCAGCACACTTCACAGCTGTTGTTGTGGTCAGAATGACTTGTCTTGGTTTTCCCCACCTTGGAACCTAACAATTTCTTCTTCTGTGGCCCTTTCTCCTTACCCAGTCACCTGGGCTCAGATCATGGGCTGGCTTCTTTTCAAGTGTGGTGGCATCCGCTCCAACCTGATGAAACACAGAATGAACTGCGTCAGCCAGGCCTTTACAGTATTCCAACGCCATGTCATCAGTTATAGTCATCAGCTTGTTGACTGGTATAAACACGTGTTTCATTGCTCGACCCATGATTATTTCATGAGGACTTAATCCTGTAGTTCTGTCTGGAATTGATCTAATAGTCATGAGTACCAGAGGCAAGACATCAGGCCATTTCATACCTGTGGCCATACACATTTTCCCTATTCTATTTTTGATAGTACCATTCATCTGTTCAACCACACCAGAAGCCTCTGGTCGGTAGGCACAATGAAGTTTTTGTTGTACATTCAATGCTTCACAAATTAATCCTACAATCTCATTATGGAAATGTCCTCCTCGGTGCGATTCAATTGTCACTGGGAACTCGAACCTAGGGATGAACTCTCGCAGCAGTAGCTTGGCCACTGTCATCCCATCATTTCTCCTTGTTGGGAATGCTTCCACCCACCTAGGGAATAGGCAGACCACAACCAAAACATACCTCAGTCTGTTACAGGGAGGCATTTCAATGAAATCTACTTGCATTCTGGTGAAAGGCCCTCCTTCTCGACCTATCTTTCCCAGACTCAATACTGTCTTTCTCCCAGGATTGTATTGCTGGCATATTAGGCATCTTTGACAAAGACTTACTGCTACAAGTCTGATTTTTGCATTGTACCAGGTCTGCTTAAATGACCTAATCATGGCATCTCTTCCAATGTGTCCCTGGCCATGATACATCGGTGCCATGGTAGACATCATGCTATCAGGCATGACTGGTCTTCCATCTCGATAGACCCACACATGATCCTTTTCCCTTGGGGCACATCCTCCTTTTACCCACTGTTTCATTTCCTCATCTCCTGCCTCTTCTTGCAACTGTCTTACCTCTTCCCAAGTTCCTACAATGTTAGTAAACATCAATGAGCAAGAAGACATTTCTCTTTTCTTAGCCCGATTGACCGAATTCTGATTACGTGCACAATACTGTGCCATGTCATTGGCGTATCGATTTCCTGTGGCAATATAATCACCACCCTGACTATGGGCAGCACATTTTACAACAGCCAATTGTCTAGGCAGCTGTATCGCCTCAAGCAATTTTCCAACCACTTCAGCATTCTTAATAGGAGTTCCACTCGAGGTCAGGAAACCTCTTTGTAGCCATAGTTGGACAAAATCGTGGACCCCTCCAAGGCCATACTGGCTGTCAGTTATCACAGTCACTCTCACACTTTTCCCAATCTTGCATGCTCTAGTCAAAGCCACAAGCTCTGCTTCTTGGGCCGATTTTACTCCTTTCAGATAGGATGCTTCTATTACTGCTGCGACTGTGCATACTGCATACGCTGCACTCAGCACTCCTTCATCTGTTCTCAAACATGACCCATCAACGAACATCACAAAATCACTTTCTGGCAAAGGTACATCTTTTATATCTGGTCGTGGTTTTGTACAAAAATCAAGTACATCCAAACAATCATGATCCACTTCATCTCTTACTTCCACAATCTCAGCATCAGGCAACAAGGTTGCAGGATTCACATTCAAACATCTTGCAAGACTCACATTAGTTGCACCCAATATGACCTTTTCATACTTAGTCAGCCGACTGTGTGTCATATACTGAGTACGACTCCTTGTTAACAGAATCGCTACATCATGAGGTACAAACACTTTCAATGGATATCCCATCACAATTCCTTCACTCTGCTCCAAACTTCGACAAGTTGCAGCCACCGCTTTCAAACATCCAGGTAAAGCCACAGCTACTGGTTCAAGCATTGATGAAAAATATGCAATTGGTCTTCTCATTTTTCCATGCTTCTGGATCAACACAGAAAGTGCACATCCATTTCTCTCACTGCAATACAACTCGAATTCTTTCTCATAGTCAGGCATACCTAATGCGGGTGCTTCACACAAACCACCTCTCAATTTTCTAAACGCTGCCAATTCCTCCTTGTTCAATTCAATGGGATCTTTCACATCACTTCTCGTCAATCGCACCAAAGGTTTTGCGATCAAGGAGAAATTGCTGATCCACTGACGACAGTATCCAACCATTCTCAAAAACGTTCTCACCTCTCTTTGAGTCATGGGAGCTCTCATTCCTTTTATTATTCTGATTCTGTCTATGGTAATTTTCCTTAGTCCTTTCTCAATGTTATGTCCGAAATACTGTACTTCCTTCTTACAAAACTGTAATTTTGAGGGTGACACTTTAAGTCCTCCATCTGCAAAATGATTCAGTAAGGCTATCGTGTCTACCTCACAGGCTTCATGTGTTTTTGACACCACCAAAAGGTCGTCAATGTACTGAACTAGCACAGAACTTTCGGGCATTTCTAGACTCTCCAAAGACTTCTTTAATAACTGATTGAATATTGAGGGGCTTTCTGTATACCCCTGTGGGATTCGGCACCATGCCAAAATACGCTCACCAAAACGAAATGCAAAAATTTGCTGACTGTCGTGGTGCAAAGGGATGGAAAAGAAAGCATGACACAGATCAATTACTGTATACCATTCTGCATCATGGGGAATCTGATATAAAATCACTGATGGATTTGGTACAATGGGACAACATGATACCACCATTTTATTCACTTTTCTCAGATCTTGCACTATCCTGAATTTCCCATTAGGCTTTTTCAGTCCCATTATCGGTGAATTACATGAACTACTCATTATTTCTCTCAAAATTCCTTGCCTGATCATTTTCTCTATTACAGGAGTTACTCCTTCAATTATTTCATGTGTCAATTTATATTGCGTAACATTTGGATATGTTACTCCTTCCTTTACTGTTATTTTTATTGGATCTACATTTCCCATTAGCCCTATATCTTCTCCAGTGAAATCCCAAACTTCTGCTTTTACAGACTGTCTCAATTCTTTAGGTAATTCATCAGGGTTGAATACAGCATATGTTTCAGTAACTTCATTTTCTCTGTTAGTTATGGTCATCTTATACAGTACATCATCATCTGGTGTTTCAAAAGCTATTCCATCCGGAGTACAGAATATAGTGCAATTCATTTTGCACAACAGGTCCCTACCTAATAAATTCACAGGACTGGTGTCACACACCACAAAGCGGTGCATTTCTGAAAATTTCCCTGTACTAACTTTCACTGGTTCTGTAAGGTATGTTTTAATCTGTCTGTTGGACACACCAACTACTTGGATCGTTTCATCCGAGAGAGGAAGATTCTTAATATCAGCTGATCTAACAGTTGATCGAGTAGCACCAGTATCCACTAGGAAAGTAATATTTTCATTATTAACCTTCCCATCTACAAAAGGTCCTGTCTGGTCTACTTCTAGAGTTGCGCCAAGTACGCACTCTCCTTCCTCCCTTCGGCACCGTCAATAGCTTTCTTCTGAGTCACTCTCATCGCGTTGCAGCCAATACTGCGAGACAGCGCTAGCGCGTGGCAGCTTATTTACCTGTTCTTCATTGTAGAATCCCGATTCATTACTATACTTCTGTGAGTTTCTGCTCTGTGGAAAAGGTGGTTTTGGCACCTGATTCTGTGGGGTAACAACTTGCTGCTGTTGCTGCAGTTGACCACTCACCTCATGCTGCACCTGTGGGTTCAATGATGGATTTTCATTGTTAGTACTCGGGGGGAAACTTACACTCGGATTTCCAATGCCCTATCCTGCCGCAATTATGACACAGAAATTTCTTTTTAGCTTCTTCAATATTACCTGTATATTTCCCAGGATTAAATTTCGGTTTTGACCCTGCTTGTTCCACTAATTGTGCCTCTTGTCTCTCCGCTACCTTTACCTGTGCCCACATCGCCTTCTCTTTTAGTTTCCGCTGTTTTGCTTCAATTTCATCACTGAAATATTTCGCATGTCTCAATACTTCGTCTATTTTCTTGTTTTGCCAATCTACCGTATGCTGTTTAATCATTTCACCAATTTCTGGACGTAAACCATATACAAATCTGTATACAAAATGACTCAAATCCTTTTCACTCAGATTCTCATTTCCGCTAAACTGCTTAAAAGCTAGTATTAGCTTCTCGTAATATGCATGTACTGACTCCTTACTTTCTTGGTGTGTTCAATCAATTTTGACCCAATCTGTCTCTTTAGGGGGCACTTTGTTTTTCAAAAATACCATAACCTGCTCATAATTCTTCATTACCTCGGGGTCTGGAGCTCCTGTTTTAGGATCCCTAGGATATTCCTGGGTTGGCCAATTTATCATGAGCTGGCACTCTGTCCATAAATCTGCTGGTACAACTATGTCAAATAGACTATTCAAATCAATCCATAATACTTTAGACAATTTCACAAATCTGTCTACCTGCCTGTACCACTCAACGGGCTTCTCACGCAGTCAAGGGAAATCATTCGTAAAAGACAAAATATCCTGTCTCGTCCATGGGACATGTACATATCCTCCTCCTGGAATCTCTCTCATAGGGCATTCTGTCACTACCTTTTCCTTTTCTCTTACAGGAAATGCTGAAAATGTCTTTTCTGAGGCATCATCACGTTTTCTATACCATCTGCTTTTCCATTTATCCACATCTCCCCATTTTCTCAGCAAAATGATTATTTCCTTAATTTGACCTATTCGTCCTGTGGTGTTCATATTTTCAATATCCTTTTCGGTGAAATCTACTCAATATGGTTTCTGTAAGGCTTTTACCTTTTCAATATCAATGCCCATCTCATTTGCCACTTCTTCTAACCTTTCATGTAAGTTCTTTGCTCTCCAAGTCACACTTTTGCACAAAAATAATAATTCTTCATCCTGATAGGTTTTCAATTTTTCTGTTGGGATAGTCCCTACTATTAATTCTTCCAATACCATTCGTAACTCGGCCACATCAAGTGATTGGGATTCTTTGTCTTTCCTCTGCAAGCTTCTTAACCATTCACTTAACTCCTCGGTCGATGGTTCTACTGGTTTTTCTCCATCTCCTTGTCCAAAATCTTTTTGTGTTTCTGACACTGCCTCTATCATTGTCATACGTCTCTCTGCACAATTCTGACCTACAAACGGGTTATTTGAAAAATTCGGTTCAATTACACTCATAGTCTGCCTCCATGGATTCTCATTCTGACTCACTCTTGGTTGTTCTACCGGTTTATTACATCTGTAAGGGACTGTCAAACAATAATCACTGTCCTTCTGTTTGTCAAAAATAGGCATTACTGGACCTATCGTTACTGGAACAGTTACCGCTTCTAGATTCTTAGTCAATTCTCTTATTTTCTCAGTGAAATCTAGGGTCGCTAATTCTACAGAATTTTCTCCATCTGTTTTTTCTTCCGACCTCTTTTCTCTCTTGTCTTACGTGTGTCGCTAGTCTCTCTTTACAACAGTACCGTTATTCTATCCAATCACAGCGCGACTCACACTAACGCACCAATTCAGAGCGTCTACGTCACTGTCACATCCTCAGTGGGAGGGGTAGTTTTTTCAGATGTGACACATGAATCCAGTGTCGCTTGCCGTTCACTTTCACCGCCGTCCACGTGGCCAACAAGACTTGGAACGGTTCAGACCAACGAGGATCCAAGCTGGATTTTCGCTGATAGTTACGGACCAGAACCCACTGTCCTGGTTCCAAGCGATGTCCCGGACCCACCGGCAGGGGCTGCAAAACTGGTGAGACCTGTTGATGAATGGAACGAAGATATTTTGTCAAAGCATACAAATAGCCTGTCAGCATAGGATACTCTATATCACGAAACGTTCTGGGTCTCGGGACGCCCCAAACATTAGCAGGGCGACCAAAAATGACCTCATACGGAGACAAACCAGAACGAGAATGTGGGGTAACTCGTATCGACATTAATGCCAGCGGCAGAGCATCTGGCCACTTCAACCCAGTACTTTCTTGAATTTGAGGTAATTTGAGCTTTAATATACCATTATACTTCTCAACCAACCCAGCGGACTGTGGGTGTCGAGCCACATGGAATTTCTGCTTAATCTGTAGTCCATTACATATATGTGTGATGAGTTCTGCATTAAAATGCCTTCCGTTGTCACTCCAGATCACACGAGGCAATCCGTAGCGAGGGAAATACTCCTTTACCAACGCCTTTGCCGTTGCCAAAGCAGTGTTTTCTTTTGTCGGGTAGGCTTCCACCCATTTACTAAAAGCGCATACCATGACCAGAACATATTTCAAATTATTAACGGGATCCAGCTGGATATAATCCATTTGAAGCACCTCAAAAGGCAAAGATGGTGGGGCAAAGTTTCCACTCAGAATAGGCTCCCTGTCCCCTGGATTATGTCGTAGACAAACCATACAATATTGTACCAAATGAGCAGCGGTCCTCGAAATATTGGGATTGTACCATACAGGATCTAATAATGGTCAAATACCTTTCACCCCAATATGAGCTGAACCATGTGCTATTGTTACCACCGCATTCACTAATGCATTAGGCAATATCCACCGCTGCTTTTCTGTCAGATCAATCCAACAACCATCTGCATCTAATCTCCCAATTCGCTCTTTCCAGTGAGCCAGTTCAATAGGGGTAGCTTCTTTCTGTATTTCTCGGACACTCTCCATGGTATTATCAAACATCTCTGTTTCAGCCAACCACCTAGCAGAGCTAGTCACAAACATTGAGGTCAATTTGGATTTCGCAGTTTCCTTAGCTACTTGATCGGCAAAGGCATTACCCTCCCCCACTGCATCAACCACTGCCTTGTGTGCACTACATTTTACTACAGCCACTATTTCTGGTAACGTCAATGCTGTCAGTAATCGCAAAATCAAGGGACCATGCTGTATTCGCTGACCATGAGAAGTAAGAAAACCTCTTTCTGTCCAAAGTCGGCCGAAACTATGAGCCACGCCAAAGGCGTACTGGCTGTCGGTGTAAATATTTACTCTCAGTCCTTAACTTAACTCATAGGCCCGAAATAAAGCCACTAATTCAGCCACCTGTGCTGACTAATAGGGTACTCGAGAAGCCTCAACTATAGTGTGAAGAGTAGTTATCGCATATGCAGCAGTTGTCGTGCCATCTGGTAACTTGAAACAAGAGCCATCGACTTACAACTCCCCTTGAGGGTCAGATAGAGGAGTGTCAGTCAGGTCTACTCGTCCCTTCGTTTCTTCCTCAGTCCGAAATATACAATCATGAACATCATTGTTCTTTTCATTCGAAGGGAGGGGTAGTAACGTAGCAGGGTTCATAGTGGCACATCGTTTAATCGTAATGTGTGGAGCGAACAAAGTCAATTCGTATCCGGTAAGACGCGCACTCGTAAGGTGCTGGGTCTTTGTTTTGTTTAATAATGTATCCACAGCGTGCGGTACCATCACTGTGAGGTCAGTGTTCAGAACGAGCCCTTCCGACTGTCGAATAGCCACCGCAACCGCAGCAGTAGCTCTTAAACAGCTAGGGAGTGCTCTGGCGACGTTATCCTCCTCCAGCGTGGAGTACAAAATCCCTCCCTCCGTCACAAACCAAAAGATCTCACAATCATACACTATCCATACATTCACTGGTGGGGCCCATAACACCAACATTCACTCACCATCAATCTGTGTTTCTCGGGAGGCGATTATCTTCCAAACGCTGGCATGAAAGGAATTACCCTTTTTACCCTAATGAGTGACAAATCTACGCAACCTTCTGATACTCATTAGGCCCTGAACTTCACCTTTAGTATTCCTCTCATATATCGGGATGGATCAGTTAGTTGCAGGTTTAGGTTGACTTCCAATTCTCTAATTTACCTTTACATTAATACATTTTCAATGAATAAACAACCCAACTCATTCTGTAGTTGATCAATTCAATTTTTATCTAATTAATGCAAATTAAACCATTCATTTAATCAAGTCGCCAATCATATTTACCTATTCTGGCTAATTGCCGTCCTCTATGTCACATCTGGTAGTCTCGCAAATCTATGCCCATCAAATTTAGTAATTTCAGTTCATCAGGAGTTTGGGCATTAATTCAGTCCGTCAAAGATTCAGGGAAACAGCTGTCCTTCAGCGTCACCGTCCTCTCCGTCAGCATAACGTCAGAAAATCGAGAAAGGCCAGAAACGAACCCGCGCCAACCTCTCTATTCTACCATAATTTATAGTAAAAATCATTGACAAATTGTAAGAAAAACGGGTCTTCAGTTCCTCTGATTGGTCAATCGAAAATCGTCTGACAGGGTTCACACCAAATATTGTCTCTGATGTCATCAATCTTGCTTGTTACGGTTTTTAGAGGTGTCTTACTGTTCTTTCTGAAAAGCTGGCTTGCTTCCCAGGATGACCTTGATGGGTACAGTCTGGTTAGGGTCATGACGAGGCCACTGTAGCTGGCGTCAGCGCAGGCGCACTTCACTCATACAGCGTCGACGGTCGGGTTAGATATCAGAGGCAGCCATTTTGTGGCAGGCCCAAATGGTCAACTTAAGCAAAAGAAACACAAAACGTAATTAATACATAGAAATGACTAAATAAATGTTATTCCCTCACTAATACCCATATGTGTGTGTATTTATCTAGCAATAAGCAACACTCAAACGGTTTTATACTTACAAAATAAAGCAAAAATCACAAATACATCACAAAAGCAAAATATATCATGCAATATTATAATTGTCTATCATTAGTATGCGTACATAATTTAGTTTACGATTTAATAAAGTCATGCAAAGCAATCCCACGTGTATTTCAGTCATTAATAAGGTTGATTAGTAACTTCCACATCAATCCATTAGTTCCATTATATTTAATTAATTTATCTAATTAGTATAAACATACAAAATGGGGAGGGTATACAAAATTTTTAAATTACCCGCTCCAGCAATCCCCCCTTTGGTGATTTTATCACCATACCAACCAAAAATTTTGTTCTGTCTTTACGGAATCTTTAAAATGTTTTCTTGCTCTTAATCATAATTCAGTTTCACCTACGTCTTCTCTTTTTGCTCATTCATACATACTCTCCTTCCACTCCTCCAATTCTATCTCCTCAATTTCCCTTTCTTGTTTCTTATCTTTTCTTTTTAATTTTTCGCTTTTTACTCTTTTCTTGTTTTTATTCCTTTTACAACAAATGCAACCTAATCTTATCACTAATATTATGAAAATTACACATGTTAATGGAAACAATATTTTGCTTACAAATGTACTACCAAGCTTTACTAAGACATTTTTAAAAGCAGCTATTTTCTTTCCAATCTTTTCCCAAACACCTTCAACCTCCAGTGGTACAATTTCATCATGCAATTCAGTAATATTCCTAATATAAATTTTCAGATCTTTGCTTTCGTCAGGAATGTAAGTACAACAATGTTGAACTTTCAGCATTCCACAGACTCCACCCTCTTTTGCCAATAATATATCAAGGGCAAATCGATTTTGCATTACCATAGCACGCATGGCAACCATTTCAGTGTCTACCAATAAGAATCCTCCAGCTGTACTTGTTGACAAGCGATCCACTACTTTTGAAAGTCTTCTAATTTTGTTTGCATTCAGAGATATTTCCACTGCTGGTATCAATGCTCCAAAAATGTCACCTACAATTTCTGCCCAAGATTCTCTCTTACTACGCACTAAATGATTACTTAAACTATGTACACCATCTTCTCCTCTATCCATATGACATTTTTTCGGAAAGACCAGGCCTACATAACATGTGCCATACCAACGGTCTGGCAAACAATAATATGCCCTGTTCCCACATATAAAATATAATCCAGGAAAGACTGGATCTTTTCCGCCTTTAAATCCCCATCCACCCATGATTCGATATGTATCATGGCACTCACTATTACCTAGGAAATAATTTTCATACACTGTTTGATTCCTTCGAATACAAAATTTCCCTTTCTGAGGCCAATCTAAAGCTATAGTTGGACTAGCTTCTCCTTTCAAGTGTTTTTCTCTTTCTACATCCCAGTGTTTTCTCCACTTCCCCTTCTGCTGCCTTTCTTTGCCTTTTCAGTCTCCTTTCTTCAACCATGTCTAAGAATGTCCTTTCCTCTTTCTTCAAACTACATGTCAAATTGTTTCTAAAAATATATTCTAATGTTAGTTCTTTATTTTCTAAGAAAAATTCACCTAATACCCTAGCAGGTTTTACTTTGTTTAGTTTATTAAAAGAAGGCACTTGCGCAAAAATGTTATCTACATCTGAAAAATAATATTCTAATTTCCCTGTCTGATAAAATAAACTAGCTATTACACTACATGTTATTCCATACGTTGCTGGAAGGTGATGATAAGTCACTCCTTCAGAAACAGATGCAGGTAACTGCATGCATACGTAGCAGTCCCTTACGTCCATTGTCTTTACATATTCATACAATAATTTTGAAAACACAATATTAGAAAAATCTGTTATTGACCTGTCTTTATGCAAATAATGTTTATCTATTCTAGTTGGAACTACCTTTGGAATCTTCCCTATATTAGTTTTGTTCTCACTATGCCCTTCTAATCTATCTATAGTGACCTTAAAAGAAATGACAAGAGCAAGGATGCTCCATAAAAGCATTAATAATCCTGTACAACAACAACAACACATTTTACACCATCTTTTCATGAATGTACATCTACCTTTGCTACTATCTATGTTAGCCATCTTTGTTAAAATGGACCGTGTCTTTTGACTTAGCCTCTTTCACTTCACAACTAGTTTTCCAACCTAAGGCTCTAACACTTATTTGGTTCTACCAGTATCTATCTTTTGGCTTAATTTCTTACTTTCTTCATCAACAGCTTTCTTGATTTATTCAGTTTGGCATCTCATCATTCTCCACTTTCCTCTCGTCATCCAAATACAGAATTTCCTGAACTTCCGTTTCTTCTTCTCCAATGTCGGACAAGAGAACTCTCAGGATTTCCGATTCTACTTCTTCTTCAACCACTTTCAGTACAGCCTCCTCTGGATTTCCTTGACTATCTGCCTCTTCTCCCTTTTCAGGCAGAGCCACGTACGTCCATTCCGGTGACTTATACTTCTGGTTAGGTTTCCTTGTTCTTTTAATCTCTTTATCCTCAGTTATTTCGTCTTCTTTTTATTTTTCTTGACTTGTCACTTCATTCACCTGTTCAGCTCTTGGTGAATTCACTCGTGTCAGTCGATATCTCAATTTCCTTATTTTATTGGGCCAAACGTCATCTTTTGCAACTCTTTTTACTTTACTTCGTTTGTCGTTCTTTTCATTCCTCCAAGTTCTCTTTCTTAGAACTCGACCTTCAGGTATTTCATTTTCACTCTCTTCAGACTCTGTCTCAACTTGCTTTGTCTTTTCAACGATTTCTTCTTCCACCACTTGTTTTGTTTTCCCTACTTCTGTCCCTCCTCGGATCTCCGACACGCTATCTTCCTGCTGGCTACTTGTCCCTTCACCTAACTGGTTGTTGCAGTTCCCTACACCTCCTTGGGGGTCTTCCGCAGAAGTCTGTCCCTCTCTCTCTGTACCTGCCACTTGTTCACTCAAATTTGTTATTTCCGGTGGAATTTCTCTCAGTCTCTCATCTGGTACTTCCTTTTCACGAATTTCTTTTATTGTTTCTTCAGTACTTTTTCCTCTTTTCTTTCTGTGTTCTTTTCTAGAACCCTGCGCTTCTTGCTCGTTTCTGGAATCGCTGGATTCAGAGATCTGAAATCTTTTTCTTTAGAGAGCTACTTCTGGGGACCAAAGCTAAACTTGGTTCTGTTTCCCCCCTTTCAGAGTTTTCTCGTGCCTTCGACTCTTCGTCATCTGACTCAGTACTTGATTCTGATTCATCAAAATATTCCTTCCCTGTGCTGTCCACTGGATTTGGAGTTCTAAATGTGTGACTTGCATGGATCCAGTTTTTCAGTCCAGCACACTTCACAGCTGTTGTCGTGGTCAGAATGACTTGTCTTGGTTTTCCCCACCTTGGAACCAAACAATTTCTTCTTCTGTGGACCTTTATCCTCACCCAGTCACCTGTGCTCAGATCATGGGCTGGCTTCTTTTCAAGTGTGGTGGCATCCGCTCCAACGTGATGAAACACAGAATGAACTGCGTCAGCCAGGCCTTTACAGTATTCCAACATCATGTCATCAGTTATAGTCATCAGCTTGTTGACTGGTATAAACACGTGTCTCATTGCTCGACCCATGATTATTTCATGAGGACTTAATCCTGTAGTTCTGTCTGGAATTGATCTAATAGTCATGAGTACCAGAGGCAAGACATCAGGCCATTTCCTACCTGTGGCCAAACACATTTTCCCTATTCTTTTTTTGACAGTACCATTCATCTGTTCAACCACACCAGAAGCCTCTGGTCGGTAGGCACAATGTAGTTTTTGATGTACATTCAATGCTTCACAAATTAATCCTACAATCTCATTATGGAAATGTCCTCCTCGGTCTGATTCAATTGTCACTGGGAACCCGAACCTAGGGATGAACTCTCTCAGCAGTAGCTTGGCCACTGTCATCCCATCATTTCTCCTTGTTGGGAATGCTTCCACCCACCTAGAGAATAGGCAGACCACAACCAAAACATACCTCAGTCTGTTACAGGGAGGCATTTCAATGAATTCTACTTGCATTCTGGTGAAAGGCCCTCCTTCTCGACCTATCGTTCCCAGACTCACTACTGTCTTTCTCCCAGGATTGTATTACTGACATATTAGGCATCTTTGACAAAGACTTTCTGCTACAAGTCTGAATTTTGCATTGTACCAGGTCTGCTTAAATGACCTGATCATGGCATCTCTTCCAATGTGTCCCTGGCCATGATACATCCGTGCCATGGTAGACATCATGCTATCAGGCATGACTGGTCTTCCATCTCGATAGACCCACACATGATCCTTTTCCCTTTGGGCACATCCTCCTTTTACCCACTGTTTTATTTCCTCATCTCCTGCCTCTTCTTGCAACTGTCTTACCTCTTCCCAAGTTCCTACAATGTTAGTAAACATCAATGAGCAAGAAGACATTTCTCTTTTCTTAGCCCGATTGACCGAATTCTGATTACGTGCACAATACTGTGCCATGTCATTGGCGTATCGATTTCCTGTGGCAATATAATCACCACCCTGACTATGGGCAGCACATTTTACAACAGCCAATTGTCTAGGCAGCTGTATCGCCTCAAGCAATTTTCCAACCACTTCAGCATTCTTAATAGGAGTTCCACTCGAGGTCAGGAAACCTCTTTGTAGCCATAGTTGGACAAAATCGTGGACCCCTCCAAGGCCATACTGGCTGTCAGTTATCACAGTCACTCTCACACTTTTCCCAATCTTGCATGCTCTAGTCAAAGCCACAAGCTCTGCTTCTTGGGCTGATTTTACTCCTTTCAGATAGGATGCTTCTATTACTGCTGCGACTGTGCATACTGCATATGCTGCACTCAGCACTCCTTCATCTGTTCTCAAACATGACCCATCAACGAACATCACAAAATCACTTTCTGGCAAAGGTACATCTTTTATATCTGGTCGTGGTTTTGTACAAAAATCAAGTACATTGAAAATTGAAAGCAAAAGGTTCTCCCTATATAAATTGAGGCCCTAGAGGAGGGAGGGACAATGAAAATAGGAGGTTAATAAACCTCTAAACCGGCCTATATATTTTAGTAATTGATCTATTTAGATTCCGCATTACCAAAACAACATGCCAAATGTCACTTCAAATTATATCACTGTCTTAATAAAAACATTATCAGTCCTTTGTAGTTTTTAAATCAAAAAGATTTTTTATTCTTAATTAGAATGAGCAAAAAACATTTTTTGCATTTTTTTCAATTCACTTACACTTTTAGTACAAACATGTTACATAATTGATGTAGTAAAAAGTAATAACATCCTAGACATCAAAGACAATAAAATTCTATAACATCCTAGACAGAAAACATGAGAGAAACACTTTCCAATCATTCATACTAACACTCATTCAAAAAGAATTTTGTTAAGTACTAAAGGAAACCTTTGGGAAGGGAAAGCACAGGACCCTTGGATTGCTCAACTTTGATCAGATTGACAAGCTGGAAGTTAGCAATCTTCAATATCACTGTGATGGAAACAAAATCGCGGTCAACGCGCGTTTCAGTGGGAGACCCCCTTCTTCAGGACCGACTGCTATTAGTTAAAAATTGAAATATATACAAGGGAGGTCTGGATGTCTGCAGAAAAGACAAAAGAAATGGCATTGGTAAGTTGAAAGGGAATGCATTTGATTTCAAAAGGGGATTTCTTCCTTAAATTAATTATAAGTGCTTAGAAAGCTTTAGATTCCTTGAGTGCTATCACAGCTCAGCGAGATTATACAAATAAAGTTGTGTGAAGCATGCAGAAAAAAGGGTGATGCAGCAGAGCAGAGTCCAACTATTGTAAAACCCGTAGGTGCAGTTGGGGTGGAGATTGAAAGGGTGTGTTAACAGAGGATGGAAGGTTTGTGAAGGTTGGTTGAAAACATGCACACCTAGATGGAAACAATAAGGCGGCTAACCTATGAGTCAAAGAATGGAATGCCATGGTGCGCTAGAAACCCATCTGTGCAAAATAATACAACCGTATCAATTTCTAGAAGAAAAAATATAAGTATTATTGATGCTATATTCTTTAGAGCTCTCATAGATGACAAAGTGATAAAGGAGCCATAATACCTGAAAACGGCTACAATTTAGGAATACATTCACGAAAGGCGGTTTTAATTTGTATGTCCAATTCTATTTCTGAAATGCCAGTCGCAGAATAAAACTGTGAAAGAAGATGAAACTTTTTAGACTTATTGGAGAGTAAGACAAGGTGGCGGGGTACAATGTATACCATAGATTGAATTACCTTGTCTGGGCGTGTGGTTTGTACATCGATGGATAAACCAAAAACCGGTGTCTGAAATTCTCTGTATCTCTACAGTGATTTATTTTTATTCTTTTTATTCTTTATCAGTAGGGCTATCCAGTCCCAAATTATCTGTAAAGAATTTGGAAATATATTTATCATGCCGGTAGTGGTGTCCCTGATGTCATGTATGTTGAGTATGTATAGGTTTTAAATGACAAGGTTTACAGACAAAGAACAGCCTTTTGACTAGCACTCTCTGCTTGGATAATGTAGCTGGAGCGAATGTGTCTAACACATTAAGCGCTTGCTGTAGCTGAAGGGGCCATGTAGGATTTAAGGATACAGCTTAAATTACTGATTGGTCACACTGCATCCATGTTTGTATGTGTTTACTCAAATCGACGTCCTCTAGATGGAAGCAAGCTATTTGTTAAAAGTAAGATATTCTAAGGCGCACCAAGTCAGAGAAAACCAACTATTTACATTCCTATAGCAGTAAAGAGCCGTGTTTTGACTATGGATTTATCTTGTGGGAAAGAGTGTCTGCCAGATAGTATAGGCATGAATTAAGCTAGTAGTTTAAACTAGAGTAGAGCCGCGCAGAGAAATTCCGCGTTTGAGGATGGTGAATCATACCTGTTTACGTGAAATTATTGCCGGAAAACAAACAAGGGAAACAGCCGAGAAATCGGAGTCCGTTTCAGACACATTATATCGTAATCCTATTCTCGCGAGATTGCAAAAACAAGATATTCTAGCTATGGTGTATGTTCCTGTATTTGGGCGCCATCTTTGAGGGGAGTAAGATCTAATACCATTCTGAGTGGTTAAAGAAGTAGGCTCTGCTGGAATGAGGTTTTATTTATAAAGAAGGTATTGACCCAACAATCTCGAAGGTAGTGAGATATCTTCATAGTGTTAAAGCCATATATCGCGCTATTTGAATTTAGATTAAATGCATGTTAATATATTGGCGCACCATCTTAGAGGGGGGTTGGATGTCGTTTCCAATCTAAGCTGGTGAGTATTTTTAGAAAGGTGATTGTAAGATTGCAAGAACGCCGTATTCTAGCTTTGATGCATGTTCATGTATTTGAGCGCCATCTTTGAGGAGAGTTGGATCTAATACCATTCTAAGTGGTTAGCAGAGGCAGGCTCTACTGGGATAAGGTTTTATATTTAAAAAGAGCTACTGATCCGACAGTCTCGGAGGTAAATAAAACCACCTTCGTGATGTTAAAGCCATATAAAGCGCTATTGGAATTTTGGATTAGATGTATATTCAAATACTAGCGCGCCATCTTGGAGGGGAGTTGGATGTCATTTCCAATCTAGCTGGTAAATATTTTAGAAAGGTGAATATACTATAGTCTCCGAGGTGATAACATCTATATAGGGGGAAACTTTACCAGCGTTGTATTGGAGTAGATGGAAATACCTAATTTGTACCATCTGAGATGAAAGAGGGCACCGATTTATGGGTGCCAGATGGGAATATAACTAAGAGTCTGTCAGCAGATTTGTCAGATTTATTAGATTACTATGTATTAGATATTCTCGGAAGTGAACATAAGTACTTTAAACATGATGTCCTATTGAGGGGGCTTGTAAAACAAACGGACTATTTTGATAGTCAAAAAGGCATGAATAGAAATGTGAATGCTACATACCTACAGGGGGGCTCATAATTCAGTTAATACTACAGGACATCCTGAAAGTGATGGTTGTCTCTTCGCCTATGGCAAGGTGGAAGTGTGAAATCTGAGATCAGATCCAAATGGATGTGGTTAGGTAATAATCCAAGTTATCTCTTCATTCAGGCCCCTGCGAACTGTGTCACAATGGAAAATCCAGAAAGTCTCTCTGTTTTTCCGCACCTTGCTAATTTCTTGTCCTGGTCTCAGAGTTATTTTTTCAAGGATTAGCCATTTCAGATCATGTTCAACATGGTTGTGATCTAAAAAATGTTTTACCATGGGAGCTTGTTCCTTTCGGGTTCTGATGGCCGACTTATGCTCAGAAAGCCTGATACGAAATTCCCGGCCAGTTTCGCCTATGTAGCCCAAACCACAGGGACAAAGGATCATGTAGATTACGTTGTTACTTCTACAGTTGGTATGGCTTTTCAGCCGTCCGCTTCTTGTGCCATATGTCCATGTTTCCGTTGTAATTGCTGAAGGGCATGCATGGCATGTGCCACATCTGTGATTTCCTAAAATCTGTGGTAGGCCATCAATGGTGTACTGTGTCGCAAAGATGTTTTTCTGCTTCATTCTGCTATGTACAAGTTTGTCTCGCAGGTTGGCATTTCTTCTGAAGGCCACTATGGGTTTCTCAAGAGTTTTACAGCTTTCATTGGTGTTTAGGATTTTCCAGTTTTTATTTAGTATTTGTTGTAGTTTCTGATTATAGCATGTGTGGTTAACCACACATACTAGTCGTTCCATGGGCTTTTTTTCATTGCCTGAGATGAGGGTGTCACGATTGTAGTACTTAGCTCTTCTCATAGATTGTTTAATGAGGCGTTTAGGATAGCCTCTAAGTATGAGTCTTTTTTTCAATTCTTCTGCATGTATGTTATAATCATGTGTATTAGTGCAGTTACGCCTAATTGTTACCTCCAAAAATCAAGTACATCCAAACAATCATGATCCACTTCATCTCTTACTTCCACAATCTCAGCATCAGGCAACAAGGTTGCAGGATTCACATTCAAACATCTTGCAAGACTCACATTAGTTGCACCCAATATGACCTTTTCATACTTAGTCAGCCGACTGTGTGTCATATACTGAGTACGACTCCTTGTTAACAGGATCGCTACATCATGAGGTACAAACACTTTCAATGGATATCCCATCACAATTCCTTCACTCTGCTCCAAACTTCGACAAGTTGCAGCCACCGCTTTCAAACATCCAGGTAAAGCTACAGCTACTGGATCAAGCATTGATGAAAAATATGCAATTGGTCTTCTCATTTTTCCATGCTTCTGGATCAACACAGAAAGTGCACATCCATTTCTCTCACTGCAATACAACTCGAATTCTTTCTCATAGTCAGGCATACGTAATGCGGGTGCTTCACACAAACCATCTCTCAATTTTCTAAACGCTGCTAATTCCTCCTTGTTCAATTCAATGGGTTCTTTCACATCACTTCTCGTCAATCGCACCAAAGGTTTTGCGATCAAGGAGAAGTTGCTGATCCACTGACGACAGTATCCAACCATTCCCAAAAACATTCTCACCTCTCTTTGAGTCATGGGAGCTCTCATTCCTTTTATTATTCTGATTCTGTCTATGGTTATTTTCCTTAGTCCTTTCTCAATGTTATGTCCTAAATACTGTACTTCCTTCTTACAAAACTGTAATTTCGATGGTGACACTTTAAGTCCTCCATCTGCCAAATGATTCAACAAGGCTATTGTGTCTACCTCACAGGCTTTACGTGTTTTTGACGCCACCAAAAGGTCGTCAATGTACTGAACTAGCACAGAACTTTCGGGCATTTCTAGACTCTCCAAAGACTTCTTTAATAACTGATTGAATATTGAGGGGCTTTCTGTATACCCCTGTGGGATTCGGCACCATGCCAAAATACGCTCACCAAAACAAAATGGAAAAATTTGCTGACTGTTGTGGTGCAATGGGATGGAAAAGAAAGCATGACACAGATCAATCACTGTATACCATTCTGCATCATGGGGAATCTGATATAAAATCACTGATGGATTTGGTACAATGGCACAACATGATACCACCATTTTATTCACTTTTCTCAGATCTTGCACTATCCTGAATTTCCCATTAGGCTTTTTCAGTCCCATTATCGGTGAATTACATGGACTACTCATTATTTCTCTCAAAATTCCTTGCCTGATCATTTTCTCTATTACAGGAGTTACTCCTTCAATTATTACAGGTGTCAATTTATATTGCGGAACATTTGGATATGTTACTCCTTCCTTTACTGTTATTTTTATTGCATCTACATTTCTCATTAGCCCTACATCTTCTCCAGTGAAATCCCAAACTTCTGCTTTTACAGACTGTCTCAATTCTTTAGGTAATTCATCAGGGTTGAATACAGCATATGTTTCAGTAACTTCATTTTAGCTATGGTCATCTTATACAGTACATCATCATCCGGTGTTTCAAAAGCTATTCCATCCGGAGTACAGAATATAGTGCAATTCATTTTGCACAACAGGTCCCTACCTAATAAATTCACAGGACTGGTGTTGCACAACACAAAGCGGTGCATTTCTGAAAATTTCCCTATACTAACTTTCACTGGTTCTGTAAGGTATGTTTTAATCTGTCTGTTGGACACACCAACTACTTGGATCGTTTCATCCGAGAGAGGAAGATTCTCAATATCAGCTGATCTAACAGTTGATCGAGTAGCACCAGTATCCACTAGGAAAGTAATATTTTCATTATTAACCTTCCCATCTACAAAAGGTCCTGTCTGGTCTACTTCTAGAGTTGCGCCAAGTACGCACTCTCCTTCCTCCCTTCGGCACCGTCAATAGCTTTCTTCTGAGTCACTCTCATCGCGTTGCAGCCAATACTGCGAGACAGCGCTAGCGCGTGGCAGCTTATTTACCTGTTCTTCATTGTAGAATCCCGATTCACTACTATACTTCTGTGAGTTTCTGCTCTGTGGAAAAGGCGGTTTTGGCACCTGATTCTGTGGGGTAACAACTTGCTGCTGTTGCTGCAGTTGACCACTCACCTCATGCTGCACCTGTGGGTTCAATGATGGATTTTCATTGTTAGTACTCGGGGGCAAACTTACACTCGGATTTCCAATGCCCTATCCTACCGCAATTATGACACGGAAATTTCTTTTTAGCTTCTTCAATATTCCCTGTATATTTCCCAGGATTAAATTTGCTTGTTCCACTAATTGTGCCTCTTGTCTCTCCGCTACCTTTACCTGTGCCCACATCGCCTTCTCTTTTAGTTTCCGCTGTTTTGCTTCAATTTCATCACTGAAATATTTAGCATGTCTCAATACTTCGTCTATTTTCTTGTTTTGTCAATCTACCGTATGCTGTTTAATCATTTCACCAATTTCTGGACATAAACCATATACAAATCTGTATACAAAAGGACTCAAATCCTTTTCACTCAGATTCTCATCTCCGCTAAACTGCTTAAAAGCTAGTATTAGCTTCTCATGATATGCATGTACTGACTCCTTACTTTCTTGGTGTGTTCGATCAATTTTGACCCAATCTGTCTCTTTAGGGGGCACTTTGTTTTTCAAAAATACCATAACCTGCTCATATTTCTTCATTACCTCGCGGTCTGGAGCTCCTGTTTTAGGATCCCATGGATATTCCTGGGTTGGCCAATTTATCATGAGCTTGCACTCTGTCCATAAATCTGCTGGTACAATTATGTCAAATAGACTATTCAAATCAATCCATAATACTTTAGACAATTTCACAAATCTGTCTACCTGCCTGTACCACTCGATGGGCTTCTCACGCAGTCGAGGGTAATCATTCGTAAAAGACAAAATATCCTGTCTCGTCCATGGGATATGTACATATCCTCCTCCTGGAATCTCTCTCATAGGGCACTCTGTCACTACCTTTTCCTTTTCTCTTACAGGAAATGATGAAAATGTCTTTTCTGAGGCATCATCAAGTTTTCTATACCATCTGCTTCTCCATTTATCCACATCTCCCGATTTTCTCAGCAAAATGATTATGTCCTTAATTTGACCTATTCGTCCTGTGGTGTTCATATTTTCAATATCCTTTTCGGTGAAATCTACTCGATATGGTTTCTGTAAGGCTTTTACCTTTTCAATATCAATGCCCATCTCATTTGCTTTCATGTAAGTTCTTTGCTCTCCAGGTCACACTTTTGCACAAAAATAATAATTCTTCATCCTGATAGGTTTTCAATTTTTCTGTTGGGATGGTCCCTACTATTAATTCTTCCAATACCATTCGTAACTTGGCCACATCAATTGATTGGGATTCTTTGTCTTTCCTCTGCAAGCTTCTTAACCATTCACTTAACTCCTCTGTCGATGATCCTACTGGTTTTTCTACATCTCCTTGTCCAAAATCTTTTTGTGTTTCTGACACTGTCTCTATCATTGTCATACGTCTCTCTGCACAATTCTGACCTACAAACGGGTTATTTGAAAAATTCGGTTCAATTACACTCATAGTCTGCCTCCATGGATTCTCATTCTGACTCACTCTTGGTTGTTCTACCGGTTTATTACTTCTGTAAGGGACTGTCAAACAATGCTCACTGTCCTTCTGTTTGTCAAAAATAGGCATTACTGGACCTATCGTTACTGGAACAGTTACCGCTTCTAGATTCTTAGTCAATTCTCTTATTTTCTCAGTTAATTCTAGGGTCGTTTTCGCTAATTCTACAGAATTTTCTCCATCTGGTTTTTTCTTCTGACCTCTTTTCTACTTCTCTAGTAACATTGTTTTTACCCAAACTTAGGGATTCTGGTTCCGATTTTATGATTCGCATTGTTTCTCTCATTGGGGCACTTGGGGTTAATATTTCTGGTTCTGGTCGATACGGTGGTGGATTCTTATAGAACATATCATCAAGAACATCATCCTTGGACTCATTCACTCCATACCCTCTCGACTCCACATTATGTCTCTTTTCTACACACTTTCGTCCTTTATTCTCTCCTACAGTTCTTACAGGGAACACACCCTCAGTCATACTCACATCCCGCCATCTTCTCATTCGATCATTATGCATTTCATGTCCGTATGGTCTTCCAAACAGGTACCTATATCCTCTACCATTTCTTTGTCTCTCTCGTTCATGCATTTCGTCTTCCCATTCCGTCAAAGCCTAAAACTGCGTCGGTCTAGGTCTTGGTTCTAAATTCATCATTTTCTATCTCAAATTTCTCAAAACAGCCAAATTCAATGAACCATGTTCTGGGAAAGCTATTACTCCGTCTTCTTTCGTGTATCTCACCCAATTGTCTAACCAAATACAAGTATGATACCCATATTTCGCAATCATAAAGGATAAAGGATGCAGGGGTTTTCGGTGGAGGAAGTAACTGTCCTTCCCTAGTTTTGACTGGTTTGTCCTTCTTAAACCACTTCTTGATTCTTCCTAACCGTGACTTTTTCTCTTTTTCTGGTGGATCGTAATACATTTTCTTGTCTTTCGTGAGTTGCTAGTCTCTCTTTAAAACAGTACCGTTATTCTAGCCAATCACAGCGCGACTCACACTAACGCACCAATTCAGACCGTCTACGTCACTGTCACAATCCTCAAATCCCAGCGCGACTCACACTAACGCACCAATAAGGAGCGTCTACGTCACTGTCACAATCCTCAAATCCCAGCGCGACTCACACTAACGCACCAATAAGGAGCGTCTACGTCACCCTGTATTTCTCCACTCCTAGCGCGGTGTACACTAACGCACCTATCTGGAGCGTTTCACAGTTCTGACCGACTGTCCAATCCCAGCGCAGTCGCTCTGACGTTAGCAGCCGCTACGGCAGCTCTTGCTCCCGTCTCCTGTCTATGCCTCCTTTACAAATCTGCTCCGTAAGTTTTTGTTTCAATTTCTACACTTTTGTTAGGAACAACATAGAAACGTCTCCATTGTCCGCTTCGCTAACCAAAGAACAGCAAAAGACCTTTCTCACGAGAATTCCGTCTTTCCCGAGAGCAGTGCTTACCTCTGCCCTACTATGGAATCGTTACTTCCGTTGATAAAGTAGAACATCCCTCTACTTCACCCTTCTAACAAGCATTAGCTAATTGTTTCTCTAGTATTTAAGACACAGAGTTGGAGACCCAATGCTCCTGAGAAATAAATCCAGAGTTTCGCAATTAACCCGAATGCCTTTACTTTCACGCACGTTCACACCAAAAAAATGTAGTACATTCACACAGAATCCTGTCTTTCCCGAGAACAGCAAACAGTCCGTTCTACTACAGAATTATGACATACATTAACAAAGCAGCGCTTACCTCTCCTTTGTCCTTCTAACAAGCTCAGAGAGTACCTATTACCTTTCCAGTGATAAGCGTTATCGGAATGCCAGTTGGATCCCTGGTACCTAAGACCAGAACTTCACAGGTAACCTTAGCTATCATACACTCTTCTCTCACACAGAAAATGTCTCTAATGGCAACACACGACGATGCTACCGAATCGAACCCAGACAATGTGTCATGCAACTTCAATTGTCACACGTTTTTCCCCTTTGTTCCTACAGGGCAACAACAATTCCGTCTTTCCCGAGAGCAGCGCTTACCTCTGCTCTACTACGGAACCGTTACAAACTTCCGACTTCCTATATCCCAGAAGCCGTGCTAACGACATAGAACTCGACGCAACTCAACATAGAGTGTTAGTACATAAATCAATATCAATAAATAACCAATAATCAATAAGCAATATACAAGCAATAATCACCAAACCAAAACAATAACAACCATCATACTGCTACCAGAAAAACTGCTCCAGCGTGGAGTACAAAATCCCTCCCTCCGTCACAGACCAAAAGATCTCACAATCATACACTATCCATACATTCACTGGTGGGGCCCATAACACCAACATTCACTCACCATCAATCTGTGTTTCTCGGGAGGCGATTATCTTCTAAATGCTGGCATGAAAGGAATTACCCTTTTTACCCTAATGAGCAACAAATCTACGCAACCTTCTGATACTCATTAGGCCCTGAATTTCACCTTTAGTATTCCTCTCATATATCGGGATGGATCAGTTAGTTGCAGGTTTAGGTTGACTTCCAATTCTCTAATTTACCTTCACGTTAATACATTTTCAATGAATAAACAACCCAACTCATTCTGTAGTTGATCAATTCAATCTTTATCTTATTAATGCAAATTAAACCATTCATTTAATCAAGTCGCCAATCATATTTACCTATTCTGGCTAATTGTCGTCCTCTATGTCAAATCTGGTAGTTTCGCAAATCTATGCCCATCAAATTTAGTAATTTCAGTTCATCAGGAGTTGGGGCATTAATTCAGTCCGTCAAAGATTCAGGGAAACAGCTGTCCTGCAGCGTCACGGTCCTCTCCGTCAGCATAACGTCAGGAAATCGAGAAAGGCCAGAAACGAACCCGCATCAACCTCTCTATTCTACCATAATTTATAGTAAAAATCATTGAAAAATTGTAACAAAAACAGGTCTTCAGTTCCTCTGATTGGTCAATCGAAAATCGTCTGACAGGGTTCACACCAAATATTGTCTCTGATGTCATCAATCTTGCTTGTTCCTGTTTTTAGAGGCGTCTTATTGTTCTTTCTGAAAAGCTGGCTTGCTTCCCAGGATGACCTTGATGGGTACAGTCTGGTTAGGGTCATGACGAGGCCACTGTAGCTGGCGTCAGCGCAGGCGCACTTCACCCATACCTCATACAGCGTCGACGGTCGGGTTAGATATCAGAGGCAGCCATTTTGTGGCAGGCCCAAATGGTCAACTTAAGCAAAAGAAACACAAAACGTAATTAATACATAGAAATGACTAAATAAGTGTTATTCCCTCACTGATACCCATATGTGTGTGTATTTATCTAGCAATAAGCAACACTCAAGCGGTTTAATACTTATAAAATAAAGCAAAAATCACAAATACATCACAAAAGCAACATATATCATTCAATATTCTAATTGTCTATCATTAGTATGCGTACATAATTTAGTTTACAATTTAATAAAGTCATGCAAAGCAATCCCACGTGTATTTCAGTCATTAATAAGGTTGACTAGTAACTTCCACATCAATCCATTTGTTTCGATTATATTTAATTAATTAATCTAATTAGTATAAACATGCAAAATGGGGAGGGTATACAACATTTTTGAATTACCCGCTCCAGAAATCCAACACCGCCGAGAAATAGGCACAAGGTCTTTGCTTACTACCAAATCCTTGTGTTAACACAGAAAGCGAGCAACCGTCCACCTCGTGTACGTAAAGCACAAAAGGTTTCCGGTAGTCAGGAGTACCAAGAACAGGTGCAGAACAAAGGGCAGATTTCAAAGCGTCAAAAGCATCTTGACAAGCATCAGTCCAGGGTAAAGGTTCATGTACATCTTTAGTGGTTAAGTACAGAAGAGGTTTAGTAAGAAGGGAAAAATTAGGGATCCATTGGCGACAGTAAGAAGTTATGCCGAGAAATGCACGAACATCACACTGAGTACGAGGTACAGACATATTAAAAATGGTAGTCACACGCTCAGGGGTTACTCTCCTTCCCTCCTTCGACAGTAGATGACCGAGATAGGTCACCTTCTGTCGACAATATTGATATTTAGAAAGGGATACTTTATTGCCATTAGCAGCCAAATGAGACAATAATTGTACAGTGGCCTTCTTACAACCTTCCTCGGTATCAGAGGCCACTAACAAATAATCTACGTATTGCAACAGTACATTACCAGGGGGCAAGACCAAATCATCCAACAATGTTTTCAAAGCTTGACTATAAATACTAGGACTCTCTGTGTACCCCTGGGCAGCGCGGCAGAACCGGAAGCTGCGACCAGATAATGAGAAGCCAAAAATATGGCTGCTATCGGGATGAATCGGAATGCTAAAGAAAGCATTCTTTAAATCAATCACTGAGAAATATTTAGCAGTAGGAGGAATCATAGTGAGAATAGTAGTGATGTCGGAAACCACAGGGTATTGGGGCACCACTATTTTATTAATTTCGCGCAAATGAATCACAAAATGATAGGTATCAGCATAATCAGGATCGCTGCCGACAGGGTCTCTCTTTAAGATAGGCAAAATGGGGCTGTTGCACACATTAGCAGTTGTCTCTTCCACCACACCCCTTTTTACCAAATCTTGTATAATGGAGAGCAAAGCCTTCTCACCAGCCTTAGAAATTTTATACTGAGGTATACGAGGAAGCCGAGCATTTTGCTTCAAAGTAATAGAAACGGGTGGAATCTTTAAGAACCCTACATCTGTGTCACCAGTGGCCCACAATGTTGCTGGAATAGCAGCAAACTCAGGAGGGAGGTGTTCATTTTTAGTGAAACACTGCAAAGTATTCTTCCCAAGGGAATTAATAGTCAAGTAAACACCATCAGGTGAACAATGAATCTTAGCATGTAATTTCTTCAACAAATCCAAGCCTAACAAATTTTCGCCACAATGGGAAGTCAAAAGAAACGGGGAGTCTATCGTAACAGGACCAATTGTAAAAGGAATAGGTTTGGAGAGGGGGCTCACCACCGGAATTCCCGAGAATCCTACCGAAACATTATTTTGCCCAGACAGAGCAGCCCCTGGCACCAGGGAACGAGAGATAGAACTATTCATTGCACCCGTATCAACTAAAAAAAAACTTTTCAGATGTCCCCATCAAATGCGCCTTCACATAAGGTCCTTGCTGATCAACGGGTACTGACACCTGGCCCTCGCTCTGTCCATGGCTATCCTATGTATAAGCATACCCTTCGATCGCGTCCATTACACACTCCTCATTATAATACTGCCTACCTCTTGGATTATCAAAATAGTTCTTTTCTTGTCCAACTTGCGTCGCCTCTTCTCGTCGCATATCACTGCGATCCACACTTCCCCGACCTCTTCCTCTACTTCTCATAGCCCCGTTCTGGGCTAGCAACAACGGAGACTGAGATCGCCAATGCCCTTCCTCCTTACAATAAGCACACTGATTTATTCCCAAAGCAACAGCTGGCCCTCTGCCTCGTCCAGTTCCCGCCCCCCTCGGGACGAACCCTCTACCGCCTCTCTCTCTGCCTCGTCCTTGAACTTGTTGCAACAACACCCGTGTTTTAAGATCCTTCGTTTTCTTTTCTGACTTATCCTTACTCTCATTTTCTCTATGTTCGTAATATTGGGCCATACTCAATATTACAGAGGGCGTAGAAGTGGTCCAGGTACTGTCAGCGGCTTGTAGCCGTGCAGAAACTTCTGGTTTGCAAATTGGTCACAAAACGATTAACAAATAATCGTATGCCGCCTTCCAACGACAAATCCTGTCCACTAAAATCAATGAATACGCCCTCAAATCTAGTGAAAAAATCAGAAACACTTTCATCTTTCTTCTGTTTACATGCGGTCAATTTGTCCCAATCCACCTTACGAGGCGGAATTAAGGAATGCATGTAAGTGATAATACGGCCAGGTTATGCCAATATTTCAGGTTTCGGCTTATCTCCAGGCTTATGATCCTTGTCCCAATCTTTTATCTGCTCCCATGTTCTGCCTAATTCTTGAGCATGGTCCTGATCATGCACCTGACGCTATACGTCAACGGGAACTAACAATGCAAAAAATAGCTCTATGTCAGCTAAGGTCATGACGGCCGAAGAGGCCGCTTCTGTGAGTTCTTTATAATAAGCCGTGGGATTTTTACGGGGGTCGGTAATTGTGATTTTAGCGAGAGGACTTCACTCTTCTTCCAGGGGGTATAAACCCATTGCTCTTGTACTCGGGCCTCTACGTGAGGTCTAGTCACCACACCATGATCATCCTTTAATTCCGGTATTTCAGGATGAAGGATAGGATGAACTTCTCGCATAGGATGCTGAGTGTTCCAAGAGGGACACTGTTGATGCATCCGACCTCGATAATTTAGTAAAATTTCTACATTTCTATACACTTCATCTGGGCTAAGTTCAGACTTATGAGCCCTATCCCGGATGTCATACATCACTTGGGGGGCCATCCCTCCTGGAAAACACTGTTCCCAGAGAGTAATAATACGTGCAGCCATGTGTTTCAAAGCATGTTGCTGCATAACGGGTTCATAGTCTCGAAACGTGCTCCATATATCAGTTATAGTGTAAATAGGCTGTCGCATCCACTGGGATGACTGATCCTCAATCATCTGTTTCTCATTCGGTCCTACTGCCGAACGGGTAAACAACTTCCGTGTGTCGAAATCCCCCGGAGCACGAATTGGAGTCGAAACAGCTGGAGATGGGGTCGTGCTCGCAGAAAGGGAAGCCCACACAGTGGTGGGGGGAGACAAAACAGCTGTGGACAGAGCGGAAGATGGCAGCTTAACAGTCCATAAGGTAGCCGTCTCAGACACTGAGGGAGACAAAACAGAGGACGTTCCCGGAGAGGCAAGGGAAGAGGAATCAACAGGGGCGGAAGCAGAAGAGGCCTGTACTAGAGTCTGGGGTACAACAGGATATATACACTGTGGAGCATAAGGTGGAGGTGGACGAGTATCCAATAAATCCTCTATCTCATCTTCCGCTTCAGTCTTAGCCACATAGGTCATACCCACTTGTAATCTGAATTGTCTGTCTGCATAATCAATTCCTTTTTCAGTTTGTGCTTTATCATAAGCTATAGCTTTCTGCGTAATCATCTGATTTCCCCTCATCCTACATACTTTCTCCTCCCGCATACGTCTACGCTTTGCTTTCTTCTGCCACAGGTTTAGGGAGTCAAACATTGACTGTCGACTTTGTTTAGAAAATAATCGATCCTGCAGGAAATGTATCTTTTTTTCATCAAAAGACCCGGTTAAAGGCCATTGCAATACCACATTATCTTTAGTATATTTATGCCATAGTGTATGAAACAAGAGAGGTGTAATACCATGTTTTACATACATATCATAACTTGGGCTTCCCTCAGGCGGGGCAGGTTGACTTTCAGCTAAATGCATATCATTAGGGCGGCAACAACATCTAAAACAACTCAATTTGCTAAAACACGGCATGGTTGTTGTCGTCACGCGTTCCTCATTCAATCATAAACATAAACTTCCAAACATGGCCATGTTCAAACATTCACAAAACGTACCACCTCACACTCATTCAAACATACACAAGACAATAATATATATATACATACAAAGATATTCAAAAATAACGTCTTTTCAAACAAAGAAGAGAGAGACCGTCGACTCCTGTTCGTGGAGAATCAATCAAATTCAGATTCCAAGACCGACAGATACCAAAATCAAGCAGTCCAAAGACCACCAATAGACCATCAGACAGGTATAACCACAGACGCCCCTACAGACCATCCCGCAGCCTTCCTGGTTCACTCTTGGGACTATTCTGACTAAGCCCGCTTCATTAGCACAACTTCAGATGTGTTCCCAAGGCTACCCAGGTACAGCCACAGGCTTTTCCGAGAGCAGTCCGGCCGGGTGCGCACCACACGTGCCACACCGGGCGTCCGATCGGCGTCTCTATTATTCACAAAAGGTCCGTGAAGCATCTATACGTGCAGCCACCACAATGCTGCCCCGTCAGACTCCCAAAATTCTCCGTGGTACACTGACCACCAAATACTTACACAGTTAACTGCTTCAAAAGCACTGCTTGACAGTGCATGCCAAAAAACATCAAAACAATTCCACTCACCTGGTGCACACAGGTACAATAGTGTGTTCTCCACTGCCAACTCCTGAAGACCAAGACAGTCAGCTTCTGGATTACGCCCGTAGGACTCCGGTGAAGGGTCACTAGCAGCTGGGGATACTCTGATCGTGAGAGCGGAGTAAGCTCATACCAAAAATGGCTAAATTGCAAAGAATCCTTTTTCCATCCACCCGCTCGACCAGAATAACCCCTTGTCCTTACCACCCGTTTATGGGGAGGGCAACCCAATCACCGAGTCCCGGTGGAGTCGCCAACTGATGTACCATAAAAATAAACTAAAGGACTATACCTACCAATAGTCCCAATACCATTACCAAATAATCAGTCAGTTGCCAGTGAAGAAGGTTCAATCGTTTATTAAGCAAAATACTCTATAGAGGAACCTCTCCGAACCTCACCCATCAGGTGCGCCGAGAAGACTGTTGGCTCGTATTCAAACAAGAGGTTATATACTTTTCGGTTCAATACATACAATCACTGTGAAAGGAAAAACACCAGTTGGCCCTCGAGCTCCAGGAATGGACCATATATGGCACACATCAGATCAGTACAAAGGCTTGACTATCTTATAACTGATGAGGTCAGGAGGGGTGACTCCCTTTCGTCTTGGTACCTGGGAGTGTAGACACCGCGCCTCCAGGAATGTGCTTATCGCCCCCAAAGCCAGATGTGACCATGAGTCTTAGAACAGTAAAAGTAAAACAGCCTACCTTCCGCTGCTACCAGCAACTTAAATGAACTGGGGCCTGACAATTGCACGTGATCAAGGCGTGATCATGGCCCGTGCTCAAGCATATGTTCAGAAGATGGCGTCTGTATGGTTCTCGGCCTACTCTTTTAGCAATAGATATACAGGGAGGAAATAAACGAGTTTCCTCCAAACAAAAACATATATATATATATATCGAACAGGGAGTATACGCATAGATATATCATGCTAACATAATATAGGTCCGACACTCCTTATACACAGACTTACTTGAGACTAAATATTTACAAACTAGGGATAATATAATCAACCTAGTTATCGGAGTTAAAGAAATGCCCTTTGTTACTGGGAAGAAATATAATTATTGTTTATTCGTACCAGCACTATAAGCGCCCACTAAGGCAAGAATTACTAATGCTCACAACCTACATATGAGAGGAGTACAGTGGGCCTCCTCTTTAAGTGCAGTGGATGTGAAGTTTGAGTGCTATCCTTCTCTTCATACAAAATATTTTCTCCAATTTGACCAGGATGTTGCTCTGTCTCTAGCCACTTTACCCATTGAGTCTTACAAAAGCATATTCTATAGAGATGGCTCTGCCCAACCTGTGGTAGGAACAAAATAACAGTACTCTGTATTCTCCTCAGCATTACAAGGTGTAGTGAAGGATGATGAGTTAATCCCACAGCTCACCCACACTAAAACTTTAAGTGACCGTACTGCATAACATACAGAATTACATGCTCTGTTTCTTGCATTACAAAAGGCTGATTCATCAGTTCCCACACTTATTGTGTCCAACTCGTCCTTTTGTGAGCAAGGTTACAAGGCCGACTTGCAGCCTTGGCGATTGAATGGACTCAAAGGGAAAACCTGTAAAGAATTAACAGCTTTGGAGAAAGGTAGATAAGCTTCCATTGGTCCATGTGAGGCACACTTTGGGCCATCAGCATGATGGCATTCCCGCTAAAGGGAACTGTGCAGCCAATCTAGCAACAAAGGCTGCAATTCAAACTATTAGTGTAGCAATCCTAACAAGTTCTCAAATGAAGATAAACACAGATATTTTAACAGCTATCAATGCAACTATCAAGATGGGAAACCTCCTTCAGGGTTTCCTTCCAAATACTCCTACACCCCTACTTCAGATAATGTTCCTGATGTAATGATACCAGGAGTGGAAGATACAATTATACCAAATAGTCTGCCTATATTAGATTTAGTCAAAGAAACCCATGAGGGGTTGGCATCTGCTCATGCAGTAATAAACGCAATTGTAGAAATTCTACAAAAACGCTACTGGTGCCCTAGTTTATATAAATAAACTAGGGGTTATCTTAGACAGTGTAACATTTTTCATCAGATTAAACCTTCTACTATCGAAAAACCCTCACCAACTGTGCTCATGATCTTAGGTGATTTATTTGGATCACATTGCCCCCCTGCCTCTCAGCTAACCGTTATAAGTGCATATTGGTGACAATTGACATACAAATGCAGGTGCTTAAGCAGTAGTAAAATATTTGCAGTGCCTGGTACAGATTGGGGCAGTTCCTTCCTTTCATTCAGGTAACGCTCCTGCATTCACCTGTAAGGCTTACAGGGATTCAATGTCTGCTCTGGGAGTTTGTCTGCAATTCAGCAACCTGTTCGAAGCTGAGTTGGATGGCGTTCTAGAATGCGCTAACGGCATGATTAAGCAAGCTTTGACACAAGGGTGCTAAGTTTAGGTCTTAGTTGGTACCATAATCTGGATGGAGTTCAGAGAGCATTAAATAACTTCCCTAGGTGAGTATTGGGAGGACGCAGTCTGTATGACGTTCTCTTCGGCGTTCCTACATCTGTGCCTGGCTGAGGTAATTCTGGGAAGGTGGCAGATGTAGATAAATTTGACTTGGAGAAATGTTTTACTGTTTTGTAGAGTATCCAAGAAGTCAGAGACAAGCTGTCTAACACAAACCACTCTGACGCCACCACCTGTGAAGAGAAGGTTATCACTGCTGCTAATGGGCGGGGACCCATAATTTGGGAACTAGTTCAGGAAAAACTCTGTGACAAACAACCTTTTGAACAAATCCTGATAACCACTGTCACTGTTCTTGGCGTAAAAGATAGTAGAACTACTAATCTGCCTCCTCTGCCTGGCTCAAGAAGAAACAGACAGGGGTCTATTGACAATGCTAAAAAGCTCTATGTGGCCAGTCCTCAAAAGCGGAACACCGTATACACCAGGAAGGATTCAGAGTAGTGCCTCCCAGCCCCTCCTTACTCTGAATACCATAGCCTCTGAACAAAGCAGTAACATTTCTGGCTCGAGTTCCCAGCCAGGGATATTTAAGCCTAACACTCTATGCAGAACATTGAGGGCAACTAACACAGCTGGTGCTGCCAACATGACAGTGGCTACTTTCCAGTGCAATTCCGTGGTTTACTATGTAACCCCTCCTGATACTGCGTCATTTGAACTAGTGCCCTTTCAAGATCCCTGACAGACGAATGGCTTTGAAAATGACTCTGGATATTACACAGGAGTCTTTACAACCCCTTCTACAGTCACTCACCAGCAGAGATTGCTTCACACATCTCAATGGTTTCATGACAAGTACTTAATTTCTCTATTGTCATATGCTTGGATGATTTTGAGAACGTTTCTTTTTATCTAGTGGTTGTCAACGATACTCGTCATTCTACTTCTACTTAATGGACATTTCTTCCTTGCAGGAGCAACTGCCTCGCCTGTGGCTCGTAAACTACAGCCACACTCCTCAATACACAGAGTCCAAAGAGGTCTCTACACTGCAAACATTACAGATTATCCTGTGCCTTAGGGCATAGCATGGGAAAAGGTTCCATATCAGATTATGAGAAGTATTGAGACATTGTGATTGCCATATGTGATAAAAGTTTCAATGAATTATATTGTAATACCCTGGTCTATTTCAGATGATTGAGACTGTTAAAAGGATGATGTCTGATTTACAGGCATATGCTACTTTGAATAATGAAGAGCCTTATTTGAATTCAGTTAATTGCAAAGAAATGTATTGTCATAGCAATTTTAGACCAAGGGACACCTTTGATTACATGTTGAGGTGGTGGGTACAAGGTTCTTTTCATCAAATAGGGGGACAGGGAGTAATAAAGGTCCTGCCTGCACACTCCCTAGTACTATTTATATTATTTATAAAATGCTCTGTCACCTAACAGATATCCTGGCGCTAATGGAAACTACAGAGGAGGAAGAGTTAACAATTCCTACAATGTAAGCAGTAATTAAACTTGCTAGGGGAGATGGTGTTTAACACTGTTTCACAACTTTTGGAAACAGCCAGGATTTTAGTGTTTTTCTGAAGTACAATAAGTTGGGGAAGATCTCAAAGCATCTGGAAAATTATTCCATAAATGAGCTGCTGCCATCATGAATGCTTGTCCCCATTGTCTGTTTTTTTCTGGTTTTGGCTATATAGGCCAGATTAGCTGATCAGGAAGGAAGGCTCCTGCCTGGTATAAACCATTTGCTCTTCTTTTGCAGAGGGATTGGGACAAATCCATGGAGTTATTTGTAGACAATACAGAGGTCCTTAAATCTAATTCTTTGTCTCAGTGGAAACCAATGTAAGTCTATCAAGGCCAATGATACAGATGACCTTCTGGGTTTAGTTTAGCCACCACAGCTTGGACTCTGTGTAGCCAATTAAGCAGGTATTCTGGGGCTCCCAGCAACAAGGCATTGCAACAATCCAGCCTACTTAAGATGACACTGCAGACTCCCAAGTTCCTGGATGAGGAAGGCAGTAGTGGAAGGATTTTACATAGTATTCTAATTAAGGAGAAACAAGACCCAACAGTCTTATTTACATGAGATTTCAGACAGCCTCCCGTCAGAGGGAACTGGCCAAAAGGTAGGGGGCAGCGGAGCCAGGTACTTAGCTGCTCAGCATAGGAATTGAGTCTTGCTTACATTGAACTCCAAAGAGTTGGAATTAAGCCTAGCTAATGATATAATTCATGCACTCATGGAAGGTGTCTGCTGACGTCCTGTGATTTTCTCCTAATAACATCAGTATAGTTGACCAAGCTGACTTTGTGTGACTTAATAAGTGATATCAAGGGGCATAAATATGTGTTAAAGAGAATTGCTCTAATTGACAACCCTTGTGGGCTGCCATATCGAGGAGTCCTGACCGAGCAAAAAGGTGGGAGAGACACCATTTGCTGTCTATCAAAAAGATAAGGGTGAAGCCACTTCACAACCATGCCTTTGATCCCAATCGAGGTCAGTCTAGCCAGAAGTCTATTATGATTTACGGTATCAAACGTGGCAGACATATCTAGTAAGGTCAGTGCTACAGATTGACTGTTATCTACTCTCCTTCTAAGTTCATCCATAGTGGTGAGCATAGTTGGTTCAGTCCTGATCGAAAACCAATTTGCTCATTTTCAAAAATGTGGTTGACTTCATGGAACTGAGATAACATTTTGCTGTCAAAGTATTCTAGATTCTTTATGGGGTATGGTAGAAGAGAGATTGGTCTGTAGTTACTTAAAATGTAGGGTCTAGCAATTACTTTTTTTGCCCTTTTCTAAGCTGCTGGGACTTCACCAGTTTGCAAAGATTGCCAACTGATTTGCCAGAGCCGTTGGTAGAGTTTTCCCATCTGTTCCTTCCAAATCATGTGAGGTAAAGGATCCAGGGGTGAGCTGGAGGAGATAGACATTGCAATAGTTTGAGATTCATCCTCTGTTAAGTGCTCAAAATGATCTAGTTCACTTATTTGCTCCTTAGCACTGAGTCTAGGCGGGACCTGATTCGAAGTATTGATGCCTTCGATGATTTTCATGATTTTCTTCTTGAAAAACCTGGCCAGATTATCACAAAGTGGCGCAGGAGTCGGATGGTTCACATTCCGGATTGGACAAATATTGCATTATGTTGAACGCTTTCTTTGCACTGTTGGGTACAGCCAAGATAGAGCTAGAACAATGTTCCACTTCAGCTTTAGAAATTTTGATCTTACACTTTGCCAAGCCATTTTAAGATCGTATTTTGTCCTCTGCATTATAGGACCAGCGCCATTTTTTCTCCGCTTTTTCACAGATCATTTTTAGGCCTTAAGTGCAGTGTTAAAACAAGTGGCCGGAAGTCTGTGTGAGGTTGTCAGAACTTCTTGAATTTCAATTAGAAGAACAATTCCAGTTTGGAATCTATTCGTCTTTTACTCTTTTTTTGGATATATGTTTTTTGGGGGGGCTTTCACTGAATTCCTGATTTACCAGGATTTTAGCTTAGTTCATATATGCTTCTCAATTCTGTTATATGTCCTCTACTCTGTTTACAATCAACACCCAATTTTCCTTCTCTTACCTACGTAGAAGGAAATCTAATCGGGCATCTACCATTACTATATCATAAGTGGAAAAGGGGAATTATACAGGTAGTTACTGCAGTAGCTGTGAATAAATTTGGAAAAAGTGCATGTGTAATTAGATGGAAACTGTACTTAAACACTATCATTCTTTTCTTTACATGCAGGATTCACTTAGAAAGGTCCTGAATCTTACCATTCATTCCTGAGTGCATCATGGAACGTGTGTCTTTTCTCTTCCCTTGTTTCCCCTCTTACCCCATCTCACCATTTCTTGTTTTTTTAATAACAAATTTTAGTCATTTTTATACCAGCACAACATGAGCCGGGAACTGGCACCGTAATAAGCACATCTACATTTGTCATATTGCACAAGAGTAACAAAATAATGAAGACAATAAAAGAACATATAGTAACCATGGCTAACTTAGGCACCAGGACGTCCTCCCCCCCACTACCACCCCCAATCTGCAATGTCGGATGTCTGCTGGACATCTACATCTAATGTCTGAGGTCTGCCCTATGGAAGTACTACTTCTCGTTGTGTGAAAGTGTCTGGGGTTTCCACGGTCTGCAATTCAATACCCCTATACTCCACCCATCTCTGCCATTCCTTTCGGTGTTTCTGTGGGCAGCCCCGAGCCTGAAACACAGCCAGTTCCATACCCATACACCAATCTAGGGCCTTTTTCTACTTCCCCATGGGCGGTGGAGAATTACTCCTCCAGTATTGGGCGATGTCCCTTTTGGCTAGTGTAAGCCCAGTGAAGAGCAAGTGTTGTTTGTATGTGTTGCCTCCAATACCATCTGTACTGTGAAGTAATATGACTTTGGGATCAGACGGGATGCTCCATGAGACCACTTTGCCCAGGTATGCCAGTATTTTGTCCCAATAGGGCTGAAGGGTAGAACAATTCCACACTGTGTGTATAAACTTACCCACCTCCCGTGCACACCACAGGCATGTTGGCGATGGTATGGCCCCCATAGGCCAAAGGTTGATGTCAGGTGTAATAAGCTCTATGTAGAGGGGATGTGGCTTGCTCAGCCAAGATGGTGGACGCACTCTAAGGGTGCTCCGGGACCCCTCCGCCATCCGTCCGAAATCCTTACCTGATTCGAGCCATCCATCGGTGTACTTTGCTGTGTGTGTGGCGGATCAGCTTTGGCTTCACCTCTGGGATTTCTGGACTGCCGATGTGACGTCCTGCTGCTGATAACCGGAGCATCGCGCCTCGCCCGCAAGATGGCGGCTCCTCTCCTGTGACTGCTGTGCTGGCTGCCCCTGTGGTGCCCTTCCCGTGTGCTGCTGTGAGTGAGGGGAGCACCTTGGCTGCACGTCTTGGAGGGGAGCGGCTGCCGGCCCGACGGGCTCTTCCCCTTGCTGCTTGGCGTTCTCTAGTTGGTGCTGGCGGGGGCGGGTCCGTCTGTGAGGTGACTTGGCAGCCCAGATGCGACTCGTGGCTGGAGGCCCTCCTAACGGCAATGCGGCAGCCTCGGCTGCCACATCGGGCAGCGCTGGTGAGAAGTGACTGCCGTACTCCCATTGTGAATGGGAGATCAGCAGAGGACTTGGATGCCGCTGTTCCGGTGGCTGTGGAGCGGGTGAGTCCTGGTGGCAGTGGGGGCCCAGGACGGTTGCTGGGGGCCCCCCCTTGAGCCTCTTCTCTCTGCTCCCTGGGTTTTTCCTCCTGCACCGATGCTGGTAGTGGTGCCCCAAGTGCGTGGTGCCTGGACAGCTGAGCCTGGTATCGCCCCCCCTGCGATCCTTCTAAGGGGGCATCGGCTGCCGCATCAGGCAGCGGAGGAGGCCACGGCCACAACGTCAGCTGCCGCACTGGACGGCAGAGAGGGCTGTAGCCACTTTGGTGCCAGAGGGGCTTGGGAGTGTCCCGGAGTTGCCGAACAGGGAGTGGCAGTGTGGGTGAGCCCAGGCAGCGGTGGTGGGTGTCTGAGACGGTGGTGGGGCCCCCCCAGCATCTAGACCCTACCTCAACGTATGCCCCCAGCTGCCATTTTGGATGCTTGAAATAACAATGGGCGACAGAAAGGGCTAGACCAAAGGAGGGGACACACGACGCGCCACTAGGAACATCTATATACGATAACTCATAACAGGACGGATAGATCGGCAAAGCCCCCTGTCAACCAGACAAAAATGAACCGCTTCACCACCTCGGAGGGCGGGGCGACTGGGGGGGCCGCAGAGCATGAGCCTCCCTCATCCACGGATCTATCCACTATTTTACAGACCATCCAGACCTTACAAACCTCGGTTGAAGGCAAGATTGCGGAGGTGCCATGGACATGACCCTCATCCGGCAAGACCTCCGGAACGCTACAGCCCGGATTAAGGAAATTGAGAGCCGGATCTCCACCATGTCCAGCAGCTCAAGGGGCAGGTGGCCAGTCTCCAGTCGCGTACCCAAGAACTCCACCACCGGGCGGAGGATGTGGAAAACAGGTCCCGGCGCAATAATCCTCGCCCGGTGGGCTTACCTGAGGGAGCGGAGCAGGGTCGCGCTGCGGAGTTCCTGGAGAGGTGGTTGAGATCATGAGTACCCAAGGGCTCTCTTTCTCCATGGTTTGCAATCGGACGGGCTCATCGGTCTCTCGCTCCCAAACCGCTACCAGAAGCGGCCCCCCGACCGGTCATAACGAGGGTCCTTAACTTTAGAGACCGTGATGCCATCCTGTCTGAAGCTCGCAAACAGCAGCGGCTCCACCACGAAAATCACGCTATCATGATCTTCCCGGACTACACCCGTGAGGTCCAGGACCAACGCCGCTCCTTTGGCGAAGTTAAACAAAAGCTGAGGGCACTCAATATCCAGTACAGGCTCCTTTTCCCGGCACGCCTGCATGTGGTGTTTGCCAACAAGATCATGTTCTTTGACAATCCTACGGAGGCTTGGTCCTGGGCGACGGAGGAGCGCCCTCTGCGCATTGCTGACCAGCCATCCCTTGTGGGGGGGAGTGGACGGGGAACCTGCTCGATCAACAAATTTCACTCAGAGGCGGGCCAGGTCGAATTCCCCCCCGGGCCAATGCTCATGACAGCCCATACAGCCCTTTGATGGACCCCTGGCTGGGAGGCGCTCTGGCTCCTCTGGATGCCTGACCGAGGTAATGCTTCGCCATGGCCTTCTCCGATTCACCTTCTGGACATGGATCTCTCTCGCAGCCCAATGCTCCTGAAAGACCCTGACTGAGGGGGGTTTCTGCCTGCTGGGCCTGGCTCCGCGGCCGGAGACTGCACTCACAAATCTGAAATATATTTCTTCCTTCCTGATGGACTCGTACAAGCATATCCTGATAGAGGAGGGGTCCTCCACGCTTTCCCACTTCCAAGCGTTGTAGTTTTGGGTGTTCTTTCACTAGTTTACTGTTGGGGCGACAGATGCTTCCGTTCCTGAAGTGTAGGGTGGGGGGTAGGGAGGGTCCAGGGGGGCAGGGCCGTTGCCCCGAATCTTTTCTTTTATGTTGTTTTTCTTGTTTCTTGGTTTTGTTACACCAGCACTCACACAGCACTCTAATCTGTGCCTACTGGGACAAGTAGTAACCACCCCTGACACCTTGTTCAGTCTGGGGATGTCTGTCTCGACTGCCGCGTCCCCCCCTTGGGGACTCACTGCCACACAATTACAGCTGCTATGCCTGATACGCCATCGTTAAGCACCTCCCTGTGCATCATGTCTTGGAACGTTAACGGTCTCTTAGATCGTTTTAAACGTATGGCCGTCTTACGCCACGTGCAGTGTTTAGGAGTGGACATTTTGTTGCTGCAAGAGACACACCTGCTGGGGAACCACTGCCCCTTTTTGGCACGATATGGGTATGATAGAGCTTGGCACTCAGGGTTCACTTGTGGCTCCCGTGGGGGGGCGATTCTGGTGAAGCGCTCCCTTTCCTTAGTGACAGTCCGGATGACCCTCGACGCCCAGGGCACCCTGGTGGCCCTTAGTGGCACGCTGAATGGTCACCCCCTCAACATTGTATCGCTCTATTCTCCCCTCTCAATGCTGACGGTGACCCTAGCCAAATCTGCCGACCTTCTGGCATCCCTGCCGCTGTATCCCACCTTCCTAGGGGGTGACTTCAATGCAGTCTCCATACCCGATCTTGACATAACTGGCCCTCCTTCCCCTAGTAGAATTGCGCAAGCGAAACAGCTGGTGGCCTGGGCCGAATCCCTGGGTATGTGTGATGCCTGGCATGTTTGGCACCCGCATTCTAAACAATTTACATACACCTCGGCGGCGCACCACACTCAGGCACGTATTGACGCCATCTTTGTTCCGCCAACGGAATGCCTCCAGATTCAGGACGTCTCACTCCTTCCAAGAGGCATCTCCGATCACTCCCCAGTGTTGCTCCGTACGGGTCCACCCCCATCTTTTGCCTGACAGACATGGAGTCTAAACGCCTGGTTCCTTTCAGGATTAAGACTTTCGGAGGGTGGTGGGGCGGGAACTCAAGCACTACTTCCTCTCTAACGACGGGTCTGTTTCCTCCCCAGGTACCCTAGGGGAGGCGGGCAAGGCCACAATTCGAGGGGTCGCCAAGCTCTGCGCCTAGAGCGTACCCCAGGCCGACTCCTTGATGTTTCCGATACGAGACTGCTAGCCCGGCTTCGCTCGGAGATCAGGCAGTGGCCAGGGTGTACGGCTGGGGAGACAAGAATGGGTCACTCCTTCACTGCCTCGCTACGTACCCTAGGGCGAACTGTATAATTCCCGAGATCGTGGCACAGGATGGTTCGCTGTGCCGCTCCCCCACGGACATGGCCCAGGCCTTTGCCGTCTTTTATCGGCAGCTCTACGAGGCCCGATCCCCCACCCTCTCTCTCTCGGATATGCTGGTGGATGGAAGTGGCAGCCTCCCATGTATAGACCCCATCACTCAAGCTGACCTTGATCGCCCTATCATCCACGAGGAGATTGGGGAAGCGATCGGCCTTATTGCCTCTGACAAAACACCGGGTCCGGATGGTCTCCCCCAGGAATACTATGCACACTATCAGGAGACGCTTGTGCTCCACCTGGTGGGATTGTATCGGGAGGCGGTGGAGAAGGGCTCCTTCCCTCATGAAACGGACATGGCCACTATTGTGGTTCTGCCGAAATCCCAGCCGCCCTCATCCTGTTGTGCCGACTATCGCCCAATCTCACTCATCACTGAGATCTAGGTGTACGCCTAGTTCATCCGGACCAGTGCGGGTTCATGCCCTCACATGGAACCCGGCATTGTCTTCGTAGACTGCAATCCGCTCTAGCCCACCGTCACCTCCTAACCCCCTACCTGGCGATTCTCCGTGTTGACTGCGAGAAGTCCTTCGATTCGGTGGATTGGGGGTTTCTCTGAGACGTTTTGGAGAGGATGGGCCTTGGTTCCTGGTTTCGGGCCATGGTCAGGGTTCTGTACGCCTTCCCGAGAGCTCGAGTCCTTGTAAACGGGACCCTTTCGGAACCCTTCCCTATTCGCAGAGGAACGAGGCAGGGCTGTCCACTCTCCCCCTTGCTCTTTGCCTTGGTGATGGAGCCCTTGGTGTCCTATATGCGGTCATGTGAGCATGTGCGGGGGTGGGAATGGCCCAACACCGAGCCAGACAAAATCACCCTATACGCGGACGACGTCCTCGTCTTCTTGGCAGATCCTGCTCAGTCAGGTCCACATTGTCTTCGCATCCTGCGTTCCTTTGAACAGGCTTCTGGCCTCCGGTTGAACCCAGATAAATCGCTTCTGGTCCCTCTCCATTTGCCCAGAGAATGCTTTGACTGGCAGTCAGACATACCTCTGCGCCGTCAATCCTTTAAATATTTGGGGATTTGGATGACCCTGCTCCCTGAGCTGAGCTGGGCCCTCAATGTTACTCCTCTGGTGAAACGTGCCAAGGCGGACCTCCAGATGTGGCAGTCGCTGCCCCTGAACTCTATGGGAAGGGTGGCCCTTTTTTAAATGATGGTCCTCCCCCGCTTCCTTAATGTCCTTCAGAATATTCCCTCGTGCTTTCCTAAAACTTGGTTTCGCAAACTAGATTGCATAGCCACCAAATTCTTGTGGGGGAAGGGTAGATCCCGGCTGGCGTTGAACACTTGTAGGATCCCTTTGTTCGACGGGGGCCTAGGAATGACCCTTCTCTATTTATATTATCTTGCTAAGCGACTCCTCTCCATACACGAGTGGTTCAACGGGGGTTGGTTGGACCCAGCCTATAGGCTTGAGCTGGGAGAGCTAGGCCTTGCTAAGATTCAGTCCATGCTGTACGGGGCCCCTATTCCCACTCGTCTTTCGAGGTGACGCGCTCGGTGTTGCTGGCCTGGCGGGCTGCACTGCGGCACACCAAATGGAAACACACGCTGACTCAGTGCACTCTGTTGTGGAACGGGACCTGGCTCAAAGAAGTGAACGAGTTGCAGGGCTTCAGGGCGTGGGACCTCATAGGCATTTCACAGCTGGGAGACATATGGGTGGGGGACCATATGCGTTCCTTTGGAGATCTCCAAAAGAGATTCTCTTTGCACCATTCATAATTCTACAGGTATCTGCAACTGCGTCATGCCCTCCGCTCCTACCTTACAATGGGTACACGGCTCCCTGACCACAGCCCACCCAAATCTCAAATAATGTTTGGAGACCTGGGGAAGGGCGGCATTTCATGCATCTATCCCACACTGATTAATAATACTCCCACCTCCTTAGATCGACTGCGGGCTCAGTGGGAGGATTGGGTCGGCCCCCTAGAGGAAGAGGACTGGTGCGATGCCCTTATGGCTCCTAGAAAGGTCACCGCATCGACTAGGCTGCGCCTGGTCCAGCTATACTACTTACACGCAGCATATCTCACCCCGGCGCGCCTACATCGGGCGGGGTTCAGTCCGTCCCCAGCCTGTACTAGATGCGGCAAAGAGGCGGCTGACTTCCTTCACATGGTGTTAGCCTGTCCCAACCTAGCGCGATTCTGGAGGGAAATAGAGGTAGAGCTTACTGAAGTCTTTGGGTGGGAGGTCCCTCATGAACCGAAGCACACACTTCTGGGCATTACTGACGGGTTGGATGGGTCTAGGAATGAGAGGGTATTCCTAACTATAGCATTGGTGGTCGCTAAGAGAGATAGCGCGGCCTCGTGGAAATGCCCGGATCCCCCAAGTGTTGGACGATGGCGGGCTGGGTGGACTGGTGTACCACGCAGGAGAAAGTTATGTATGAGGCGTGTGAGTGCCCCAAGAAATACTGCAAAGTATGGGGGAAATGGTTGGGGGAGGTTGGGTGATTATCAAAGGGTTTGTTCATTTGCCGAATACTTATGTTTCAACGGTATCGACCTGATGGGCTGCACTGAGTCCTCCTGTAATTCAAGACTTTCATGGGTTTGTGATGCAATGCTGGTTTACTTTCTTTGTAAAATCAAGAAAAATTTGTTTATCAAAAAAAAAAAGCTCTATGTAAGAATTTAAATTATATCAGACGATAACGGGATGCTACGGCCGCGCCCGAGGACTCGCCAGTGCATCTGTCCAATCATCATCGAACAAATCGTGTATATCAATTTTCCAACTCCGTCGGAGTTCATCTAATGTTGTGTTGTTGTGTGTGACAACTGTTTGGTAAATCTGCCTGATTTTGTGGGCTCCGAGATCTCCCATCAGTAACTGCCCTTCGAGTGGGTGAAATTCTGGAAGCTCTGTTAATGTTGTGATATATGGGGATATGGCGTATCATAACGGGAGGTATTTATAAAATTGATTACGATGGAGATAAAATTCCTCCTGCAATTGTTAGAAGGATTTAAGGACTGTCCCCTTCATGATGTCTCCAAGCGTGGAAATACCAATAAGGTCCCAAGAGCGGAATCCGGCCAGCGACGCCCCTTGACAAAGTGGGATCCCTGCCATAAAGGAGTTGTCTGCGTTAGCTGCCCTCTCCATCCCATCTGCGGGACCACACGCCTCCATAGCTGGATTACGACTCTAGTGGCAGGGGGCAGGCGGTCTAGCCGGCTATGGCTATACAATAGGTCCAACAGTACCTGATCCTCTAGCAATATTCTTTCGACCACGTAGGCTGGATCTGTTTGGGGATTGTACCACCATTCATTAATATTGAGGAGAAGTGCGGCCACATAGTAGGCAAATATGTCTGACGCTGCAATCCCACCTTCTCACCATTTCTTGCTTTGACATTGTTAGGCATTCTTGGTGGTTGAGGGAACTTGGGACTTTACTTCGGAATTTGTATCTTGCCCCTACGGAAACCTCAGGTGAGAATTACAGAACGCTAAGCCCACTTTTACTTTCTGCCTGGGTGGGCTGGAAGAACACCAGATAACTCTGGTAGATTTAGCCCATATGAAAGGCAATTTAGAAACAGAAACCCAAGCTCTTACACTTACAGTAGACACTTTACAGCAAGGCTGTATACCTGCTACAGCAGTGGGTGTCAGTACGGGGGTGACAGGCTGTTGGAGGTTGGCTTAGTATACGGTGCACACTTATGTAAGTGAAGCACCTTGCACTAATCCAGACAACCCATATGGTGGTTTTAGTGGTCTTAGACAACTTAGAAAGCTCTCTAAGTGGTAGCTGTGGATAGCAGCCTTCAGGCTTAGTCCTGAAGGAGCGTTAAACAGCTTGTTTTACCAGATCTAATCATGTAGTGTAGGTTAAACGAAAAAGAACCACACAGTGTAGTTATAAAAATATGTCTATTTATTACACAGCACTCACTAACACATTGGTATATCTCCTACCTGGAGATATCAACACACATATACACAATACTTCAATTGCAAACAGGTAAGTAAGCACAATACACAGTGGTCTCCAGGGGGAGACCAAACCATATACCAAGAAAGTGGAAGGCGAACTGCGACTGAAATCAAGACTTGGACCAGGAGACTCAGAAGAGCTGGGGACACAAGGAACCACACAAGGTAAGTACCCAGGAACCACACGGAGGCTGTGATCAGAGTGGGAAACAGCTGCTTACTCATTAGAAGTCAACGAGAAAGTCTCAGTTTTGAAGAAGAAAAACCCTTCCCAGTGTACCCCAAAGAAACCCTGTGGAAGACAGAAGGTTGGAGAGTCACCCCACCCGTGGATACCCCAGGAAACCAGGATGGATACCTACACCAGGGAAGCCGGGTGCATAGGTGTGAAGTGACACTGGAAACCGCCGTAGACCACAAAGGAGGTCTTCAGAAAGGATGCCACTTGCAAGAGTCCGGTGTAATCCAAGGGTGTATTCTTGAAGAGAAGAACCTGCAAGCAGAGAGGACAGAGTCGATGCCACTCGGAGATGACCAGGGGGCATGGAAGAGTAATGCCCACTGATGACGGGAGATGCCGGAGTTAGGATGGTGACCTTGTTGCTGCAGCTGTGTGGCCCAGGCACCTCTGAAGAAGACCAAGATCCATTCATGAGCTGTCCCGCATCAGAAGTTAAGAATCAGGGGGTCGGTGTCCGGCGGGAGCACCACCAAGCCTTGGCAGCAGTATCAGACGTGGAAAACGATGAAGGAGCAACATGGGGACCAGCAAGATCCACGGGACTCACCAAGTGCAGGAGAGTCAGAGCAGGGCCCGAGCAAGCAGGGAAGCCCTCTGAAGCAGGAGAAGTCCCTCAAGAGAGCCCACAGGCAACACGGCACGGGAATCGCAAGAGGACCTCAAGCAGCTCACCAAAGATGAAGACCCACGGTGCAGAGGATGCAGTGAGGATGAAGATCATGGCAGGAAGAGATCATGGAGACTGCAGCTTCATATAGCCTGAAGATCTCTGGGGTGTAAAGCCAACAAGCCTTGGCAACAGCAAGTTGACGCAGTGCACAGGGGTTTGGTCCCAGCGGTTCCAATGAGCGTACTGGCCTCAAAATTGCAGAGAGGACAGGTAAGGCCTCGAGGGAGTTGCAGAACCACCACCTGTGTTCCTGATCCTTTCGAAGTCCGTGGGACGTCAGGAGCAGCTGACCAGTCAGCTTCGTTGTGGTGCCTGCAGATGAAGGGGAGTGACTCCTTCACTCCAAGGGAGATTACTTCAGGTGTCCTTGATGCCCACAGGTCTGTTGAAGATCCTGGAAGAAGCACAGACAATGAAGAAGAGTTGCAGAACAGTGAGGTCAGGAGCAGCAGGAGTCTTCCTTAATGCAGTCTTGATTCCTGGCGAAGTCCAGCAATATCCAAGTGTTCAGACGATCGAAGAGTGACGTGGGTTCAGGCTTGAGTCTTGTCCCATAATTAATCCGAGGACCCACCCACAACTAAGCCCTTTTATACCCTAAGAAAGGGGTTAGGACGACTCAGGGGTCCCTCCCTGGGGAGGAGGGGCTGGATAGAACTGGTTCTAAATAGAATGTGTAAGTAGGACACCAAATCTGCCCTTCAAAACAATCTGGTGGCGCTGGCCAGTGCCCCCACCCCAGCCCAATACACTAAGTCTTGTCTGGGAGGTGGTCACGCCTCCCTGTGACAGGAAATCTATTGTTCTACCTTCACCTGCTCTAGCAGCAGGAGGGCAGAATCGTGTCTGTGGTCGGTTGCAACACTAGTTTGCTGTTGGACCCTGCAGGGCTGTTACCAGAAGTACAGGGGCTTCCCAGAGAAGCCCCCCCAGTGCATGGAATCATGCCTCCAACACGATAACGGTTTTGGGATATGATTACAGCATGTTTGATACCAAACATGCCCAAGTTCTGCACAGCCACTATATAGTTAACCATCATGTAATGACGCCTGGCCACTATATGTATCAAAATGACTGACTGCACTTACAAAGCCTGGAGAATCAACTCGGGGTTTGTAGGGGTGTCCTGCTCATGCAGGGGCAGGCTCATACATATAACCCAGCACCCTGCCTTCAGATTGAATGGCCTGCCTTCGGGGTGACTTAAAGGTTTTAAGTGTAGTGACCTCAGATATAAGGAAACTTATATCCGTCATAAGCGGTGCAAGTACCAGCTTACACAGGCTGCAATGGCAGGTCATGAAGTCACAGTTTGAGTGGTCTCTCATGGGTGGCATAATACATTCTGCAGCCCATAGGAGACCTCTGATGTACCTATGCCCTGGGTACCTTAGAACCATATAGTATGGACCTACAAGGGTACACCAGTAGCTAATTGTTAAGGTACCAAAGTACTTACCATGTCAAATTTAGTGAGGAAGCACAGTGCCTGGGGTCCTTATTAACATGATCCCAACCAGACAAGTCAAAAAAACATACTGACACCAGCAAAAAGTGGGGGTAACCATAAAAGCAGATCTTACTTTCCTACCCTGGCAAATTGTTTTCTCCTGCTTCTTCCTCTTCTAGTACAAGTTATTCTGTATTTCATGTAACCACTCCTTCTGCTATACCTTTAGCTCCTCCTGAACGGTTTATGGGAGATCCCTCCAAACTCGCTACATTCATAAATCAGTGTCAGTTGCATTTCATGTGCAAAGCTACATGCTTTCCTACTGAACAAGCTAAAGTGGGCTTTGTTTTGTCGTATCTATTCAGAACTGCTGCCACTTGGTCCATTCCATTAGTAGAGCATAATGACTCTTTGCTTTACAATTATGCTGACTTCAAAGATGAGCTACGTAGATTGTTCAACAGACATTCCTTTATGCAATATGTTGAAACTGAGTTTTTGAATTTGAAACAAGATACTAAGGATTATCCAGATTCTACAGACTAGTAGCAGAGGCAGGGTGGCCTTTTGGCAATGCATAGTGCTGTCTTTTATAAAGGACTCCAAGATGCATTAAAAGACTTATTGGCCCAGATAGTGGATCCCCCAGAATCGCGCAATTCTCATATCAACCTTTCAGTCAAATTAGACCATCGATTACATGAGAGACGTCCAGAAAAAGGGCGCCTTGACACTAAAATTGTGATGTGCAAAGAAAAAAAAGTAGAGCCTGAAAGACCTGCAGAAGAACCTGAACATATGCAAATAGGTAGTATCAGTGACCCTCATAATGACAAAGAACAACAAAGGCACAGAGATAAGAAGATATGTCTCTACTGTGGGAAACAAGGTAATTTGCTACGTGAGTGTCCAGTAAAACCAAAGCAATGTAACAAGTCAGGAAACTACTGAGCCCAAAGTCTATCTAGACAAGTACTTTGTGTATATTATAATTAATTGTCTCCCAACTCCTAGCTCCGAACAATTCCCTGTCTTCTCATCATCATTTCTTTGTAAAGGCCCAGCTTCAATGGGGAGATCAGTCAATCGAAGTTCGGATAATGATAGATTGTGTTACTACAAGGAATTTCATGGTGATACAATGGGTCAAACAAATAGAGCTCCGTTTATTGTCCAAGGCTATTATAGATAAGGTCAAAACCATTGATGGGAGCAGCATAACATCTAGTCCTATAACTGATGCTACTGATGAACTGAACCTCATTATACATGATCAACATATGGAAACCATGCAGTTTGATCAAATTCAATCACCCCAATTCCAAGCTGTTCTGAGAATTCCTTGGTTAGTTCAACACAATCTGAATATAGATTGGAAAAATCAGTCCTTATCTTTTCATTTTGAATTTTGTGGGACACATTGCATTTCAGAACAGGTAACTGAGAAAGATATAGTAGTGGTTAGGGATTCCATTATACCTGAATTGCCCCCCCGTTACCACAATTTGGCGGATGCTTTTGATCCAAAAAAGGCTTCTACCCATCCGCCACATAGACCCTATGATTGATTTAATTTCAGGAGCACAATTACCCTGTAGTAGAATCTATGCGTAAACTGAAAAAGAAAGCCTTTATCTAAGAGAATATTTTGATGAAATGCTCCTTATTGGGTTTATCAGACCTTCTCGTTCACCAGCTTTCTCTCCTCTTTTCTTTATCCCAAAACAGGAGGAAGGTCTCAGATGCTGCACTTATTATAGATCTCTCAATGATAACACTATAACAAATTGATACTGCTAGAAATTAGTGTCTCTAGTTTGCAAAGGTATGCATCTTTGTCCAAATAGGGACCCTTCTTTCTAGTCAGGATAAGGAGGATACACTACTGAAATAACCCCTGCTTACCCCCTTTGTAGCTTGGCAAGAGCAGCGAGGCTTATCTCAGAGGCAGTGTGTAAAGCATTTGCACATAACATTAATACAGTGAAAACACTACAAAAGGAGACCACACCAGTTTTAGAAAAATAACCAATATTTATCTGGGCAAACAAGACCAAAATGATAAAAGACCAACATACAGTAATCAAAAATATGCACTTTGCAAGATTGACTTTAAAATGCAGTTCCTTGAAGCCGGTAGCTCCATCCGGGGCCACTGCGGTGCTGAAAACGACAGAATCCAACATTTCCGGCTGACCGCATCGGTACAGACCGGCATTAGTGTCAGCAGACTTGTAAACAGTATCTTTGGTTCGGGCTGACCACGTCAGTGCGCGCCTGTCATGGCAACCATTGTGGTTGCGATGTGAAGTGTTGCTGTGCGGCGTGCGGTGTCCTCAAGTCGAGGTGCAGGCAACGGCTTGATGACGGTCATCCGGCGGCATCAGTGAGACCAGAGCTGCGGTGCAGAGTGAGGTGGTCCTTGTTGGGTTGCTGACAGGTCACGGTACTCCTGATCCTTGACCCCATGTCTCTGGTCATACCAACTTTTGTACTTCCGTTGGTGTTGATACATTTTCTCTTTACTCCTCTCCAGATCAGGCACTGACCTTTTTCCACCACCCAACCAATGTGGATTCATTTTAGTACAGGGTTCCCTACCTCTCAAGCAAACAAAGGGTGACACTCTTGTGATGAGATTGGGAGTGGTATGGTATGCCCACATACACTCTCTTAGGGAATCTTCGACATTGAACCCATTCGTGATGGCCAATTGAATGTGGTCTTTAATTAACCGATTTGCCCTCTCTACCAACCCATTAGCTTTGGGGCAATAGAGTGCAGTTTTTTCATGCCTTATGTTCAGATCCCCCAAGAATGTTTTCATTGTCTCTGAGGTAAATTGCACCCCGTTGTCTGTCACCAATATGGCTGGAATACCCTCGTACACAAAAACACTTTTAAAAAATGAGATGAGGTTGCTCGTTGTGGTAGATGGTGTGAATTTAAAATTAACCCAGTGGGAGGTGTAATCTACTAGAACGAACATAAACCTTTTTTGAGGACCTAGGACATCCATGGGACCTATAATGTCTACCGCCAATCTGGTCCATGGAACCTCCGGAACTTCAACAGGGGATAAGGGAGCATTGCGTGTAATTTTGCTTTTGTCACTATTTGCACAACTAATGCATTCCTTAACTTTGAGTTCTCTATCATGGAGTCCATTCTCGGGAACCAAAAACAGCCCCTGACTTTGTTCTTCGTGAGGCTCCTGCTTAAGTGACCCTCATGGGCCAAGTTGATTATTTTGTTCCTCAGGTCCTAGGGGGGAACTGCTCTGCTCCCTCGATGTATCACATCTGACAGCAAAGACAGTTCATACCTTACCGCCCAAAAGTCTTTGACCGAATCAGGAACTTGTGAGCGACTCTCAGGCCACCCATTGAGGATGAACTGTTTGAGGATACCCATATCTTTATCTTCCTTCACACCCTCATCCCACTCTTCCTTAGTTAATGAAGGGAGATGCGTGGCTAAAATAGGAACATCTAGCTGGTCCTCGCTAGAAAAGTCCAAGAGTGGAGACCTGGACAGGTAATCAGCAATTACGTTCTCAGGACCTGGGAGGTATTCCACCTTGAAGCAGTAGTTTTCTAGGCCCAAAACCCATTTAGATATGCGAGGAGAATTGTTATGCACACTTTTGGATGAGAACATGAAAGTCAAAGGCTTGTGGTCAGTGTGTATTACAAATTGTATCCCCCACAAGAAAATTTTTAAATGATTCACTATTCCATTGTGCTATGCACGCGTGGGTTCGAATCCCATCCTCGTCGCCAGTGTTATATCGAAGAAGAAAGCACGTAACACGAGGTGAGAAGTAACTCCTTTAATCCGATCATCCGCTCTCCTAAGCTTCACAACACATCTTTGCCAACGTTCTAAGGTGAGCTCTCTGCCCAGCCATACCAACAGGGCAGGCAGGGAGGGGGGCACGGAATGTACCATCGTGGAGAGTATTAACATAAGAGATTACAACACTCTTCCTACCTTACAAGTTACCAGCCAAGGCAGCACATTGTTACCTTGTGTTTGACTGTGGCTCTGCTTTCCTTGCTGCTTCACACCCGGTTGGCACCCTTCTCTCTGGTGCTAATCTGGGACTGGGGTCTCAGCGATCTGTTGGTGACTTTTACTGTGGAGTGCCGTCTGACACTGATTCGTCTCGGGATGGGCTGCATCTAGGTATGCTGCTTGTTGGAGAGCCTCATTGTTGGGCAGTTTTGCGGCCCACAAGATAGTAATGGAAGCTCTGGCTGTTTGGTAAAAATTTTGAATGCAACCCATACCTGAAACTCCTTTTGTCATCATGCTCCATCAAAGATGGCCACCACTGTTTTTATTAGTAAGAAATTATGAATCCATCACAGCAAATTGCTATTTCCTGTTTGAGGTCATTTCCTATATCCTAGGTATGCAAGAAGGTGTGAAGTCCAGATCACTCCATCACAACGGAGTCTAAGGCCCCCAAAGAGTCTCTCCATCACCCTTTTGATGGCAGGCTCACCGCCATGAAATGGGTGGTGGAAAAGCAACTTGGAATATGCTCGGCTGTGCCACCACCAGCATTTTCTTGCCCCTTATTGCTGCGCCACCACCCCGGGTTCCAGGATCCCAAATGCTGTGTTTTTCCTCTGGCGGTCCAAAAGCCACACTCGTAATACAGTGGGTGGACCTGCAGTGGTGGCGGTGGTTGGACCACCACTGTGAGTACGCTGGTCCCAGGACTATCGTAATAAGGCCCTAAGTCTTTTTTGCCAGCTCATGCCAGTCCTTGTTCTGGTCAGTTATTGTGCTCCAGTCCTGTAATGCCAGGTTTTTCTGTGCTGGTCGTTCTTGAGTCATAGCCTAATGCAAGTCTGTCTTTCGTCCAAGGTATAGATTTTACTCATGCCACAGGCTGTTTCTCCTTCAAGTCAGCCACCCAAGGCATCTGAGCCTTTCATGTGTTATTAGTTCAGGTTTGCGATAGCTACCAAGAGGCGTTACTCATTCCACAAATATTCAAAAACCAACTTGCCAGAGAAGTCTTTGCATCCAACCTTTGCCATTGACACTCATGAGTGATATAAAAAAGGGTTGGAATAGAAAGGGATCTTCAAAGTCAGATGGAGCGTATTGATGCTGGGTTTTTATAATAGATGCTATAGTATCGATATGAAGTCAATCAATGCACTTATTAAACGGGAACCAACTATTACAACACAGTCATTACAACGCACTACCTTTACAATGCAGTCATTACAACGCAACAACTTTACATCGCATGCCACTACAACGCAGCCATTACAACACATGTTACTACAGTGCATGCCATTAAAACACATGCCATTACAATGCATTATGAGGTAAGTAATGGGAAATAGTAATTTTTACCCCTACACTATCCAACACTTACCCTACTGTTTCACTCACTGGAGTGGGAATAGTAATTTTTACCCCTTCACTATCCAACACTTACCCTACTGTTGCACTCACTGGAGTGGGAATAGTAATTTTTACCCCTATACTATCCAACACTTACACTACTGTTGCCCTAAAAGTATTATGTGTAGTAATGGTATGCATTGTAATGGTATGCGTTGTAATGGAATGCGTTGCAAGTGTAGTTTCTAAAAATGCGTTGTGATGGCATGCGTTGTAAAATCATGCGTTGTAATGGATGTTGCGATGTAAAAACCACGTTGTAAAGGCATGCGTTGTAAAAGTTTGCGTTGTAACATGTCCTATTCTTATTAAACTCTTAAAACAATATATTACATCGTCTTGAGTTTAAGAAACAGTAAGATGGATAAAAGCAATTATGACACAAAACAGGAAGACAACTTAATTTTAAAAGTACATCTACTAAATGGGCACAGGAAATGTTGAATACGTGTATTTCTGGATTCCGAGTGCAGATTGTAATATTTTATGGTGTTACTCTCTGTAATGACAGAACATCCGTTTTTTAGGTCTCGCATGACCCAGCGCATGCGCTGGTCTGGCGAGACATTTAGTAGGTGGGTTTTGAAAGTGCTACCCACATTTTTGTGCTGGCTACAAGCTTGAGTGCACGATGGCGTGCACGCGCACAGCTGTTCCCTGCATTCCCCCTCCCTTCTCACCCAGCCATCAGCCTTTCCTGCGCCAGCCTTCTGCACCATCTCCGCCCCTTCCCCCGCTGCTGCGCGCGCATCCCTAGCGTGCTTTTAGCGCATCATCGCGATCACTTTCGCTTTCAGAGTGATCGCGATGACTTTCGCTTTTACGGGCGCGTGGCGTTACTTTTACTGCCGCGCGGCACAATGCTTGTTGAAATCGTGTTTCCGTGTTTGAGGTTGCCACCAGCGCGTCAGTTTCAGGAATTCCTTTTCTGACATCACCACGCATTCCTTAGCGTGCACGTCGGTTACGAGGTTATTTAAATCTTCCCGGATGTTTGCCTGTCAGGAGCCGGTGGCTGGGCAATAGGGGCAGGCTCTGAGCTGCACTCTGGTAAAGGGTGTTCCTCCAAATCTGTGACATGCCATCGTATGGCGATTCCCCACTTGTGGTGTTTTGGAACGCAAATGGTGCTTTTTTTACACACATAGAAATGCATGATTTCAAGGAATGCTCTTTGCTGTGGAGAATACTTTTAAGGTACTGGGAATTTCCCCTCCTATGGCCATATAGCTAGTTAGCCACTATCAAAGAATCTCCCAGGGTTGCCTTACACCCAGCCTTTTTGAAATCGTGTTTCCGTGTTTGAGGTTGCCACCAGCGCGTCAGTTTCAGGAATTCCTTTTCTGACATCACCACGCATTCCTTAGCGTGCACGTCGGTTACGAGGTTATTTAAATCTTCCCGGATGTTTGCTTGCTCCGACTAGCCCCCCCTATCTTAAACAACTATCTTCTCCTGTCTGCTTTGCCCTCTCCCTTCCGCGATCATGCCACCTCTCTCGACCCTGTCCACCTTCCTCTCATCTTGACTCTCTCACATTTACTGTATCCACCCCCCTCTTCATCTTGTCTTTTCCACCACAACCCTGCTTTCCACCCCTCCCCTCCCCTATCCGCCGCTCACTCCCTCTCTACTTCCCCCTTTGCTTCTCTCTCCTTTTTATGTCTCCTCTTTTCTCTCACTGCCTCTCGTATTCAGCCGTCCACACCGCCTTCTTCCTGTACCCACCCCAGTGTTCATTTTCCTCTCTCGTTTTTAGCCCTGCATTCCTCCCTCTTCCACCTGCCCTTCATTAGACCTCTCTCCACCATCTCTCCTTCCACCGCTCTACTCCTTTTCTGCTTATGTCAACCTTTTACTTTACTTCAGCAAATGGCATTGATCAGTGCCTCAAAATAAGCACTTGAAGCGCAGGTACAGGTTGTGGAGCTGGCTCAACATTCTCGAACTTTGTACAGATATTTTTTTAATGAATGTTCGGGCCCACACTTCCCACCTGACTTCAAAACAGCACCTGGGTTTTCAGCACCACTGGCCATGATCGAAACGAGCTGCTTATTTCAAAAGATATTATGTATTCCTCATAGTTTTAACAACAAGCATTGGCATAGCCAATAGGTCTCTCCTTTGGGACCTTATAAGTGTTTAACCATGCAACAGTTAATGTTGTTGCACCAATGATATTGTGCTGCATAACTTAATACTTATAAGGTCCCAAAAGCGAGACCTATTGGCTATGCCAATGGTTGTTTAACATGGCACCGTTTGAGACATGAATGTCTAAATGACACTATATTATTGTCTACAAACCAATATAGAGTAGAAAAGGAATTACTAGGAAGTAAGCAAATACCGTCCTCGTCTCACAAGCCATTTAAGCTGAACAATGTGCTCTTTTTTCTCTTTCTTTACTTTGACTTCCTCTACTGACAATTTCTTTTTTCCATGCACACTATCTGTTTTGTTGTGCCTATGTGAACATAGCATATCCTGGCAGAGTTTATTCTGGGTAGAGTGTGAAGTTTTTTTTAAAGCAAATTTTATTCATTTTTATTTAGGAACAGGGCCAACATATAAAAGAAAAGGAACATAAGAAAAAAAGGCATAAACAAAAGCAAATATCTTCACACAAAACCCCATCCCACCCACGTTTTAGCAATAAGAGACAAAACAAGTCTAAAAGGGGGAACATTTGTCCCCCACTCTCACAACCCTTCCTCATCCCATGGCCATTCAAATTTCGTTGTTTACTAGTTGTGGCATAGAACAAACAGGTTCTAACTCAATGTCTCTATAGTCCGCCTATATCTGCCATATCTTAGGATGCTTCTGTGGAAAGCCTCTAGCCTTGTACACTTCCACCTCCAAGCCCATACAATGGTCCATTGCTCTTTTCCATACTGCCAAGGATGGGGGCAAGGCAGCGCCCTTCTACTCTGTTGCTATATCTCGTTTTGCAAGAGTCAGGCCCAGAAACAATAATGACAACTGGTATCGATCACCCCCCAGGGAGTCAGTGATATATGGAGATAAATAAGTTTTGGGTCCATCGCAACCGACTAGGACACGACCCTGCCAAGGCAAAATGCTACCCCGCGCCAGAATCGGTCCAGTGCAGGCAATGCCATCCTGTGCGTTGTATCGGAGACTAGTCGGGAAGGCAATCACCCCTATCCCGTCACAGGCAGTGGCGTGTGAAGTGCACCCTATGGTGATATTTATACCGGATCAGCTGAAGTCTGGCTGCGATAGCCACCTCCCGAGGCACCCCCAGAGCCTCAGTCTAATCCTTGTTCTACACCACCCCTACATCAGCCTCCCACCTCCCCCCCCCCTGAGAACAAGGAATGTGTTGGGGATGTTTGAGATAAGTGTTTGATATATTTGAACAACGTTGGGGTTTCTAAGATCTGCCATAATAAATTTACCCTTCTATGGGTTAAGTTCATGGAGGTCAGACAGGACTGTAAAGTACGAGGTCAGCCAAAGGCAGAGCTGAAAGAGTGTGAGTTGTCTGCTATTCTCAGAAACATAGCAATCGTTCCACAACACATTACCGTCACCCAGTGTCCCTTTCAATCGCTGGGCATGCATCCTTTCATGCACTTACTGTGGAATGCACTTGAAGCAGCAGGAAATCCTAGTATCACAGACAGAAGTCTACCATTGCATGAGAGTGCGGTGGCCAGTGACTCTCTTTCTTCTGCTGTCTGTTCCTACTTTTCTCACAGAATGCCAGCCAATCATTCTGCCACCACCCCAGTACAATGACATATGCCGGGCCACACCACATTATAAACATTGCCAGATGCAGGAGTGGAAGTAGCTTCTCTGAATGCCAGTGAGTTGTTTTCACCAAGATCAAAAAGAAAGGGATATGACAAAAAGGCCTGGCTGTTACTTTTGAGTGGATTCATTTCTTACATCTTCAGTATGGCAATCTCGTTAGTGTGGATGCTGCTAATTTAAAATCATCCTGAAGAAGTAATGTGAGAAATTGACTTAATAATTTTGGAGTCAAGTACCCCACCACGTTAATAAGCCAATATCTGCATAGATTACAGCACATTTTACTGAGAAGATCTACTTAAAACCTAATAGCTATGGTGCAAGCTGCATGCTGCTCGCATGAGTTCTAGCAGTACCGTATACAATTAAAATCAAGAAAAGAAAAGACAAAAATGAAACCAATTTTAAACAATCTGGAAGAATGTAATAAACAACAGAATACAAAAATGGTAAATATCAGATTCGGGTGACAGCAGATATAAATTCTGGAAGTAAATGTCCAGAAACGCCCGAGGTCCCATGTGGGGTATAAAACACAGACTAGAAACCACAATTTCACCAAATACAAAAACAAGAAAAAGTTACCCACAAACTATTTTGCATAAATAACTATAAGTTTACCTAACCTCAAATATATGTATGATGTATATATCTTGAAGGCACGTAGATGTGGAGTTAAGAATAGTACATTTGTACTTTTTAATTCATACTTATTTACTGGATATTCTGATCGTAAATATTCTTTCTTTCATATTTTTGTAGTATGATATTGAAAACTTGAAATTCTGAATTGCAATCTTCATTTCAAAAGCCAGATCTGTACCTGGAGAAGGCAATCTGTTCTTGTCAACTCCCAATGGCACATCCCCGCTACATCTTCAATCCTTACTGCCTTCAGTCTTTTTGATCATAGAAAGTTTCTTTTGTGTCCTGACGCACCAATACTTGTCTCACTGAAATTGGGAAATTAGACTTATAATGACAACCAGTCCTGTCTGTAAGTAAAATGTCACTTTACGCACACCTAACTCTCTAGGCAAGAAATAACACTTAGACATAACTAATATGAAAGTAGACTTTTATACACAGAAAAAGCTCTTAGTCTGAACTAAAGCTGCATCTTGTAAAGTGCAAAGGTGGACCACGAGCCATACGTCTTCAGTCATACTTGTGGGTGGTGTAGGTATACATTAAAGCCCAGATGTGGCATTTAGCCTCCACACCACTCGTGCAATTCCAGTGACAACCTACCTTGGCTTTACTGTAAATATAAATAAGGCAATTGGGTGTTGCCAGTTTTACTTCTTGTTATCCGGACAGGGCACACCCACAATGGCAAGGCATGGTCAGACTGCACAAAATGCCATGAAAATCTCAACTGGTTGGGGAATCACACACTTAGATGGCCTTTCCCACACAAATTCATGAGATTAACGTCTAACTTCACTGAAGCATATAAAGAATAACATAATAGATTCAAAACGTTTTGCTTGCAATGATTAATGTGCTGGCCTGGGAACGATCCATTCAGTTAGGGCC